>NC_092862.1:131240069-131314484 GCF_032062135.1 Pyxicephalus adspersus
TTATTTTAAAGCAGTATTATTTCTGCAACAATACTTAAGGTATGCATATTTTTAGAGCACAGAGATTTGCTTTACAAATGTGCTCTGTGCTGCACCAACTTGGGGGCTGATGGAAAGCTTGTGTAGACGGAATCTCTATAGATACAAAAAAAATGGTAGCCATAGGTAGTTTAGATGGTTCTTTCTCTCTTTTAAAGCAAAACTGCATTAAATAAAAAGAAAGACACTTCCCTTTACATTCACGGAGTCCTCGATCCCTGGCTTCCATTCAGTGCCACATCGGCCTTGATTCTTTCTTCATCCTGGAAGGAAGCAAAGGAAGCACTGGGCACAGTGCTTTTACAGGACAGTGCTGTCAATGTAAATGTAGAAAAAAAAGTGCCAAAGTGCCAAAATTACTGCACATGAGTGAGGTTGGCACTTTTTTTTCCATTGTGGAAAAGGAGCAGTTCTTCTAGCTTCCAGGGATATGGGGTAAAGGTATCCCAGACGACTCTGGACCTCCTATTTAGTCTTTACTGCCACGGTTGTAAGGACAGAGGGGGGAGGGCTTCTTTTTCTTTTTGAAAGATAGCATTTAGGAAAAAAAAAGGTTTATCCATCCTTTTAAGTAACAAATATGGTGAGAGGTCTGCTTTAGGCAGAGAGAAAGCTCCATGATCCATGAAGAAAGTCTGGTCTTGAGATCTGTCATATTAACTGCAATTGTTTTTCAATTATGGAGCTTTTTCAAATTCCTTCAGCCACAAGAACTCAAAAGAAGTTTGGCTCCCTGCACCAGTAGGCATAAACCGAGAAAAGTGGCCCCTCCTATGTTTAAGATCTAACAACAAGAAGATCTTGTTGTTATATCTTGTTGTACAGTTGCTCTGAATTTCTGTACGCATCCCCTGATGAAGCCCTTTGGTGAAACGCGTCGTGATAAAGATTTTTGAGCTTTTTCACAACTGTTGCAACACTTAGTCAGACAACTAGTAAGCAAAGCATACCGCTACCAATGTGTCACCTAGGGATGCCTTTCTTTTGACTGTAGCTACTCTTGCTTTCCACGTGATGTATACTATTTGTCGTGTAAATTGCATGTATTGTCAACTTAAAGAATATATTTAAGTTGTGCCAAGAAACCTGTCTCCTCTATTTATTCTCATTACCTACACCAGTGGCTCAACTTCTTCGAATGTGTGTAACGCAGTGCGGTATTCCAGAGAGAGGATAGTGCTCTCCATTAAAAATTGACCCCTAACTTACAACAGAATACTGTATGCATTTAAATCCTTGATGTTCACAATTGACAGATGTGTACTTTTCATTTCCAGGATTAATATGGCCTACAGTGAAGAGGTTAATCCCGCTATCAGCATGCAACCTTCAGAAAGAAGTACCTACAAAGTTTTCTGCAGCATGGACAGCACCCAGGGTTTCTCCAAACAGAAAATCTCAGGGATGATAAAGACAAGGAACAGCTTCAACTCAACAGCTGTCTCCTGCTTCCTACAAAGATTACTTTCATAAGCCTTGTGCGGTGACCTGTGGCCTTTCATAAAAGACATCCTCGTACTAATCCCACCTTCCCAGCTTTGCATGGCTTGACAAGAACTCATTCTAAAAAGCCAGCCAAGAGCAACCTAATATGAGGCTCAGTTCAGTGCCCTGGCACTCCACAACCTGGATGTTTTCTTTAGCCATCACAATCACTTCTTTAAACTTGAGTCGGGTTACCAAAAATATAAAGTCTATGAAAGTTACCTTCCTGCCGCTTTCCATAGTACTGCACATTGTCCGGTAATTACGGCAAGAAGAAAACCTGCTTAATGATGCAAAGCGCAATGGACAAAGTACGCTAACCTATATCCAGTGCGCTCTAGGGTAGGTAAAATAAAACTGGCATTAGGAATCGCAGCATGCTAATTAATGTGATTTCTGTCTGTTTTCTGATTGATTTTTGTGACAACAGTTACCAGATTGGGGAATCTGATTATTCAATTTTTGTTGTTTTAGCCAAGCCTCATTATTAGAAAGTACATTTCAATCGTCATTGTGTCATCCTTATTTCATCAAAGTGATTGTGAATCTCCACATGTCCTGAGGAAGCCAAAAGTGGAGAAGCGAGTCGGAAAAGGAGATCGATCCTCACCATGCCATAACAGTGTATGACACTTGAAAAATGGGCACGCATACTATTTTTTAAATGAGCTTTTGTTTAGTTTTATAACCAATGTACTTTAATTTCAACATGTATGTTACATACAATTTCAAATAAATGCTTTTGATTTTAAATGCTCAAACAATTGCCACAAAAGCCTTGCTTTTCACCATTCCACTGTACTATGATTCCAGTGACAGTAGAACTACTGAGTGCCTTAACACTGTTCAGTTCTATGGAGTGGGGAGGGCATGCATGGAGGCCCCCTGCTGCGTCCTTTCCCAAAGGTCATCCCTGGTCAGTTGTAAATGATTCTTCACAATGGGGGATCCTAGTACATGCTCTAGATCAGTGTTTCTCAACCTTTTTTTACATGGGGGAACTTCTTGAAATATATTTCATGTCGTCATAGAACCCCACTATAATTACTATATCCACAGATCACAGTACATTGGTTTTGGAATATTGTCTCTTACATTGCTGGACATTGGGAAGAATGTCTTTCTTACAGATAGTCAAAGAGATCATTGCTGTCACTTTAACCTGAGAAGCACAAATTGCTCATTGCTCAAGGAACGCCTAGCAAAGTCTGGAGGAACTCTGGTCTAGATTTTCATCCGAGATGATCATGTTATTAAATGCATTGACAGATATTTATTACTTCTCACATCACAATGCCTTCATCTGCCTACGTATTCAAAAAACACCACAATCATTGATTATTCAGGGTCAGCACATACTTTTTTAGACTTCTTTTACTTTTTTGGTAGAAAAAAACTTGCAGTTGGCTACTCTCAGGTGACCAGCAAACTCCTGCTATGTGCCCAGCAGTGGTAAATGCAGAATATTCCATCGTGATTGCAGGTTAATGCATTTGCACCTTCTATATGCAGCTGTCGGGAGAAAATGTAACTGTGTAACATTCTATAAAAAAAACTCTATCTTAGTACATTCCTACAATAAAATTTGTTGGGTTTGGTTTTCCAAGAAAATCTCTTTCCAGAGCAACATGTGGATCCAGAAATACAAAATATATAAATCTAAGACTGAAAACCCAAGCCCCCCAGTAACCCTTATTGAGGATCAGAGATATGAGTTGAACCAAGCTTGACTTTGTAAAAGTCAAAATTTGGATATAAATTCAGCTGTTAATCTGTAGATCAGCTGTTTTCATTGAAGATAACCTTTTTATTAAAAACTCTGTTTATCTGCCCAGCCTATATGATTTTGTTTTTAGACAAATGTTTACTCCTCTAAGAGCTCTATCCCTAAATCCATTTTATTTAGTATCGCAGCAACATTAAAAGGTATAATCCTACCACTGCTTCCCTCCTTTTTTTGTTTAAATATATTATATATTATTTATATCATATATTATATACATTTTTTATTAAACAAATATAAAACATAGAACAAAATATTGACATTAAAGGGAAACAGTACAATATCAGAATATTACAAGAGAAACGGTATCACAATCCACTGCTTCCCTTCTAAGGATAAGCAAAAAATGACAGCAATTGGTGCAAGCTTCTTGTCATGTGACCATCACTAATTGCTCGTACTTGTTACCTGTAGACAAGGTAAAATAAATGAATAGAAAAGTACCAAAATAGTAAAAAACAAAAAGGAATGATATCCTCTCCTCCTCCTGTGTCACTGTCTGTATCTGTCTGTCATTTGCATCCCCTATTTAATGTACAGCACTGCGTAATATGTTTGCGCTATATAAATCCTGTTTAATATTATTCTTCTTATTATTATTATTATTATTATTATTAATAATAATAATAATATTAATAATAATATTAATATGTATGTTGGGTTTATGCAGTGAACTCTTGTAATATCACACTCCCTTCCTCTTTACTTATCAATCCAAACGTTGTTACTTCTTTCTACATTTTCTCTGCATTACGGTGACTGGCACAGGGAGTTCTCCTGTTGTTCAGCACAATCATTAAAGTGTGATTTCTCTTCCTCCATCCTATTAATATCTGAGAAAGAAAATATTACAGCAGATGACAGGCCAAATAATATGTTTCACTGTACGATTGTCAAAAGCCAGTTCTGCCCCAGTGACTTTTCAGTGGTGTTTGGAAGACAAAGGAAATACTTTAATTATATTCTTTGATGTTTCGGCCAACATTTTTTTATAACCTCATGTCTTCCACATGCAGTAATTTTCCTTCACCCAGTTCACATTCGAGGCTTCTGTCATTAGTGGCGTGTTTCCATTGTTAAAGCCACGAACTACTCTGAAAGTCAAATTGGTAATTAGAGTGAATGCACATTTTCAATAAGTATTGTAACACTTTTCTGTGTTTTTCATTTATTTACTTGCTTGTTGTGGTATAACATAAGTATTTGATGATGTTTCCTCAATAGCTGTGTTTATAACAGCCTGGGCTCAGAAGAAGTGCATTGAATGGTACTGACCATCGTTAAATCTGGAAGCCAATGCCATCTAGTAATGGAAGGGATTACCACAGGTGACTGCTCCAAATTAAAGGTGAATATTGCACAAAAGCTGCCTTTTTTAAGTTTCTTTCTGGAGTTCTGCTTTGAAGATCAACTTTCGGGAAATGCTAAGGGCTCTGTGTATAAAACAGGGAATCAGACATTCACTCAAAAATTCCCAGTGGTAATATTCCTGGTCTATGTGTTTCAGTGGCGGTAATTGATTCCTGTGGGAGAATGTTTAAGAGAATGTTAGAATTCCTGTTTTCTAAGTAAATACATAAAATGCAACAGGAATTTTAAGATCCTATACATAAACATTTAGCATGAATCTCACACTGGCTCTGTGCATTGGTTTTTATTTCCTTGCCGTCATGTAGGTGTCATTCTTCCCCAAGATTGGCATTCTATGCTATCTGCATGTTGTAATTACATTGTAGCAGGGGCGTTATATATTTGTGATTGCAGTATACTGACGTGTATTAGGAGATGTGATTGTGTGCATGATAAGAGAGAGACTTTGGGTTTGATTTATTAACATTCTCCAAGGCTGGAGAGAATACACTTTCATCAGTGAAGCTAGGTGATCCAGCAAACCTGGAATGGATCTGGTCCTGGATTCAAAACATTTGGTAGCAAATAGCAAATTACTTTGAAGAAGTCTATTCCAGGTTTGCTGGATCACCCAGCTTCACTCATGAAAGTGTATCTTCTCTAGCCTTGGAGAGCTTTAAAAAATCAGGACCTTTGATGGGCTGGGTTGAGAGTTCCTGCCCTGAATATTTTAATTACTCGATTAGCAGAACGTCACTAATACAATAAAATGCCTGGGCATAGGCTGTGTTCTTTTTAAGTATTTCAAGCTAAGTGCTTGAGGTTATATGTTGATGAATATGTTTTTAGTCCACAACAGATGCATTGGCCATTTGTAATGTCCTGTATATAGAATATATAGAATGAATAATTTTCACTTTCACTTTCACTTTTATAAAAGATTTTATATATATATATATATATATATATGCACAACAGTTAGTTATTTTCACATTGGCTACATGGTTGGGGTGCAATTAGCAGCATCATGCCAATGAAACTGCTACCTCCCGGGGGACACTACATGTACAGCAACCTCTCCCATGGCATCTCCACAAAATGAATGGGGGCAGCACTAAGCTAATACCATTCACAGTCACCAGCTGTCAATTCTGCAAACATTGGTTCTCCAGCATTGTGGTGCAAGTGACCGAGCAGCTATCACGGTGCCAGCCATGGGGAGCCATGCAGAACCACTCCTGAAACACTCGTGAATTTCCCCTTAGGATGAAATCCTGATCCCTAAAACAATTTAACATAAAGTATTCCATTTTTTTTTTTTAAATTAAATTAAAGCCTGCACAGTCAGAACCTCCTCCCCAGTAAGTACTTTAGGCATTTTGATAGCACTTTTTGATATGTAAACATATAAATTAGAAGAAGTTAGATGCTGTGCAGTGTAATCGTACTTTGATCAACCTAACACATCTATACATCCTCTGCATCACATGGAATTATTCAGCGTGGCACCAAACCTCCTTTTCTGACACATAACAAAAAACAGAGACTGGCTTAATGACTAAAAGATGACGCTAGTAAAATGTTTGCCATAAATAAAGCAAAGAGGGATAAACACATTGAATCCTCCATAAAGATTTTTTTGTTGTTGTTCTAAATCCACTCAGTGAGACAGTCCCAGATATTCTCCAGAGATCGGAATGTTAATAAGATTCATTTTCTTTTATTTCTGTAACAGAGAAATACTAAGTGTGCCCATTTCATTCGCAGTGTGGACACAAATATGACATGAGGAGCTCTGGATTGGCGATGGAAAATCAGCACATCCAGTCAGAATTTACAATTCAGTGCCAATCTGAGTCAATTAAAAAAGATTCTAGGTTCATTGAGAAATAAGCTTTGTGGTATTGTCAATTTAAATGTCTTATTGCATTATGCAGAAGCAACTATTGGTAACATACAGGAGTAAATCATAACGTACACGACTTCCATTGTTGTGTGCTGCATTGCCAAGAAAACCCCATGTGCATTTTTATCTCTGGTGGGGTGTTGGCTGTCCGTGAATGGAGAAGCAGTGCAAGGAGACAGTAAGTCCATGTGCTGGGAAGAAGCATGCTGATAGGAGAAGCATGCAGAATGACACAGAAATTAGCTCATTACTGTGCTGCTTCTTCATTTACTTAAAGGGTGAAACCGGTAGAGCATCAACCTCCCCCCCACTCTGTAGACGTCAGAGCCGAGTAGAGGAACACTTGTTTCAATGCTTTGCTGCTGCTCTGGGACACTCAAGCACAGCCACAATTAGGACAGCTAGATGAGTAGGATAAAATGACAGTTAATTCATCCTACCCATCCTACACACCCCACTATCCACCCAGGCAGGTTGTTGGGTGGGATGTATGGCATTGGCTTGGAGGGCAATTCTCCATGGGAGCCACTTGTTGGTTACATCCATCACTGACCCATCCTGATCTATATATTCCACAACCTCGGGCCTGATTTATTAAAGCTCTCCAAGACTGGAGAAGATGGACTATCAGGGAAGAACATGTGTGACCCTGAAAAACTAGAATGGATTAAAAACACTTGCAAAGTAATTTTGAGAAATTTTTTCCAGGTTTGTTGGATCACCCAGGTTCTCCCATGATAGTCTATATTCTCCAGTCTTAGAGGGCTTTAATAAATAAGGCATGTTGTCTCTGACCTCATTGGAGTGCACGTTGGCCTTCATATTGGTTTTCAGTAAATAGAACCGGCCTATATACAGACATCATGGGGCACATGATTGCACACATGTGGACACTAATCAACTAATTATGTGACTTTGAAATTTAATTGACCAGATCTTATTTCACATCAAAGTAGATGAACAATTATGACACATATATGACATATGACACGTATGCATGTTTGAGTTTTTTACAAATATAAATCCCACTTTAATGTAGAATATACTGTTGAATCTATTACATAAAATCCTAATGGAAATCCATTTAAATTCCAGGGTATAAAGGGACGAAAAATGAGAAACACAAGGCTCTGTAAATATGATGTGGACAAAATATTTCTATCGCTTTTCTATCACCCCAAAAGTGCTGTCCTTTTAAATTTCAATAAAGCAAGTTAATGGAAAAGATGTGATAGCACAGACTACAGATCCGTGGGCAGGACAGACCTCCGAAGAACTCAAAACATTTCAATGCTCAGCATTTTACAGGCCAACGGAGAATAATTTGGAAATGCTTTGGCATTGTATGCATAGTGAACAATAAATCATCAAATTAAAACCCATTATATGTGTAATCTGTATTAAAAAGAAAGGAAATAACCACAGATTGTAATCTCCCTCTCAACCCTAAACAAAGAGTTTCCGATGGCAGAGCTGTTTCGGTCTCTACATACAGATTGTATATTCTACTGGTTTCAGGAAGATAATATATATAACTGAATATATAACTGAACTAGCCAAAGCAGATCTAGGCTTATGGAATGACAATTAGCTTGCTATAGCACTGTGTGTCATAAACAGTAACCATTTCAATATTAAATACTTTTAGTCTGTTTTTTTCTTACTGCTGCTGATTTATCCACAGCCACTTTACAATCACATCATATTTAAATGCACTCCAGGAATAGAAGCCCTGCATTTCTAAGCACGAGTTCCCTGATTGCGACAACAGTACCAATCTGGCTGCTGGACAATGACTGCTACCATCATCCGCCAGCCAACTATACCTGTCCATGAAAGATTTCATCAAATTCTAATTTCTGATCTGAGGTTGGAATAGCTCCAATATGAATCAGAATTGACTCCAATCAGAGCAATCTGGCCATCACGAGTCTCCGTTAATCTGACATTACAAATGCGCGGTTGGCAGATAGCACTAGAACATTGTCACCCTATTACAGGAAGAACCCAAACTGCTATTTTCATAACAGGATCCTCAAATATTTATTTATTAAAACTGCCGTTTAAAAATTGTTTCTAAAATAACATTCGGTTAAGGTTTATAGGGGATTTTAGTGATTGGGTTTGCAAATGCTTCAGACCATTTAAAACCATAAAAACCCATAAAACTGATTTATCCCCCCTATTGATTTTAGGTCCTTTTCCAGGTGTCCAATTGGTCATTGGTCATTCACACTGAAGTGTCATTTCTTAAACGGACCTAAACTCAAAATTTTTACTTTACATAAAAGGGTAGAAAACCCTTTAAGTGCAAAACTCTTTTTTTTAAGAAAAAAAAAAGGGTGCAGCACCTCTGCTTTCTGTCTTGATTGTCACGCCAATCAAGACTGAATGGGAGCGTATTCCTATGTCATGCATCCCAGGAGGTTCTTGGCTGCTTCTTCTGCACATGCCCTGATCTTGGGCATGCACCAAGGGATCTTTTTCTTTAATGAGAGAAACAAAATGCAGATCTCATGCATGCACAGTGAGATTGACACTCTTTTTTCCCATCTATGTCACCCGATCTCGCGCTTGCACAGTGTGAGATCGGGGGACGTCCCAAGAAGAACCTGAAGGAAGAATTAAGAAAATGACAGCGCTAGGCACTCCCTTCATGCCGGGCCAAAGAAGGATATTGGAATGACACAGGACCCAATCGAATAAAGAATCAGCATTTGCACATTTGACAGCTGGGGCAGTGAGAGGGTGGTATACCATTCAGTGCTGCCCCCATTCATTCTCTATAGGGCTGCCGCTGGCATTTCCTCCAAGGCAGTGGTTCCCTGGCATGAGGAAGCAGTAAACGCACAGTCAGTTTGAACAAAGTGTGTGTGCCCAAGGAAAAGATAACATTCCACATTACTGGTTTGGACAGCTGCCACCAGCTTTTTCCCCCATACCTCCTCAAACAACACTTAGGCCGATTCTTCCTTATACTCGGAAGCACCTCTCAATGAATCCATGAGATCTTCTTTGTAATACCCTTCCCTATTTTTGATAGTAATCCTTACACTGCTTACAAGATCCAACACATATCTTGGTTGAAGATATATAAAAAAAAGTAAACCCGCAGCCAGTTTACATATTTAAATCGTAGAAACCTCCATCTACTAGAACTGGATTAATTAATAATTATTACATCATTAAGATAGCCATGCAAAATCTCCAATTGAGTCATTTCCCCCTTTTTGTGACAGTTTCTGGGTTGAATGTACTCTTCCACCTTCTTCTCATGAGGTCAATATACCAAGGTCTCAGCAATCACCTGAGGAAGCCCGTTTAGGGCGATACGCGTCAGGGGGGACGATAAGTACAGTACTGATCTACATCTTGAACTCTTTAGTGAGAGTATTTTATAAAGTCATGGTTAAACATTGCCATGGCCTCTTTTACCAATTATGTTTCTAGGAAGTATATGTTTTAGTAACTGAAATAAAAGGTTTTATGCCATGCTAGACTTTTTTCTGCCATGAAGAGCTGCTATCTTTCCACTTAAAAAATAATATAAATTTTAACACTGGTTTAATAACACATTTAGAAAAATAAAGATCTGACACATTTACAATAAATATAGATGTGATTAAACTGTTTGAATCAGAAAAAAATAATCATGTGATCACAGAAATACAAATAAATAAAACATATTTTAACCTGTATATTGACTCCGGTCGCATTTCTCACATTTCAGCATTTTATATGCATCTAATCAGATTGTTGTATTTTCTGTTATCGAACACGGGCTGTGCAAAAGACTTAAAATTCCTGATGTCAGGCTAAATCTGCCGAGATAAATTTTCATTCGCACAACGGGGAAACAGAGATAAGTCAGTTTTACTACCCAGGGCTGGGTCATCCACTTGTATGAACATGGAGCAGGTGTTTGAAAGGGTGCAAAGTTGAAGGCTAAGTTAATAAAGTCGTCAATGAGCCAGTAAAATCAGGACAAGTGTCTTAGCTGTCTAACAAAGAACCTTTTTATGGATTTTACTCAAGTTTTTACGGCACTTCCTCTTACATGACCTCTTTAGGAGTGACAGGATTGTGAGCGCTCTACATGTCCACATAAAAGAGTCCCTTACTTTGTGACAATGGCTCCATTGGCATTGTCAATGGGCAAATTATTAAGAATGATTTAAAAAGTGGGTGAAATAAAGTTGTACTGCTCATACCAAGCAATTAGATCAATGGGATCTTACAATTTGTTCTTTACAATTTTATTGGGGATGATATATGGCATAATTTATCCTCTGCTGCAAATTAGAAAGTTTTTTTGTAGATTGGAGTTAAGAAAAAATGTACAAGGCTAAAGGCCAAGTGCATTGTAAGGGCCCTGTCTATAGAGGGTTGATCTGGGGCCTATAGGCATTAATCAGGGGTGAATAGCACATCTGCTTACAAACTGGTAAATACAATTGTGATTGCCTATATTCCCAAACTATGCTACCTTACATGCAAATCTCCAGGAGCATCCAAATTAATCAAATATACCCCAACCGAACAAATATAATTCTTGATAATTAAGCGTTCACAAAGAATGATACACAAACCAACAATAGTATACATATGGCAATAATACAATCATTCATGGGGCTTTTTTATTTTTTTTATAAACTTCATGACAATAAAAGGTGAATCTTGAAAATTAATCTTTATCACATAAGCCATAAACCTTAACTTCCATAACCACCCCAATTCCTTGTTGTTATCCTTGATGTGTACCTACCTATCCAGTGCTACAGGCTGAACACTACCAGTTCCGTGCCAGGAGTTACAATGCCAGATTTGAGGCATTTTCTCCATCGGTTGCATCTTTGTGCTTTCACCATTAGGTCAGATTTGATTTGTCGAATCAACAAACATTACCAATTCAGGGTCTCATGTGAGGAACTATGACTGCTTATAGACCTACTGGAGCAGTTACTCATCAATGAACAATACAAAGGTTTGTACAACCACCATTACAAACTCCTGAGCCTCATATTAGGTAAACTTCCCAGGCCCCTGCCCCCATGTCTAGAAGTTCCCCAGCATTTCAAAAGTCAAGCTGTTTGATGGAGTCTAGTACAGAAGTCCCCCTAGTTCCCTCGGATGGCAGCCCTGAACCACCATGAACAGGAATGCACTTTTTGATTAATCAAAAGTGATCGTTGTTAACTGCATAATTGAAATAATCTTGAACAGTCAGGTCAGCAAATGTTCTTGTTCCTGCAAATAATTGATAGGTTTATGAGATCTCCCAATCAGTTTATGTTACACCCAGAGAAAGCTCACATTGTACTTATCTTCATTATTTAGAGATCAGTCAAATGAGAATCTGTGATTGATTAGCATTGGATCAAATACACCAAAATGATACAAAATATTTAATTGTAGATCAACTATGGTTTATAGTGGTACAGTTGATTGATATATAATTGATGGTCAACATTTAAATCAGCCTGGTTAATTGTACTCCAAAATAGTCGAGTTTGAGTGGATTATAGTCAATATACAGTATGTATAAAAAGCTAAGGACAGTTATTCTTGTTATTATTACACAATATTTATATAGCGCTGACATATTTTGCAGAGATTTACAATGTCCATAGTCATGTCATGTTAAAGAACTGTCACACATGTGGTAAGATTACCATATTGTAAAATGATACTGCAGGTTACTTTTCACTGCTGAAAATTAATAGTGAAAACCAGCCTGAAAAGTCAGACGCTTTACATCTGTAAGCTTTTTCAGCTGCCTGGAACCTTGATTGTTCACCCAGATATGTGTACGTTATCACAAAGCAATTTCAGTTTTGCAATAAATGGATTTCAGTTGCTTAAAGAGTAGGTATTTGTCCTATTTACTGAAGATTCCAAATCAACAAATGTAATACCTGGCCATACACAAGAACTTATAATGACCATTATAAGCTAAAACAATAACTTGCTTTGTACAGTAGAAAATTATTCAGATTTCTCTTTTTCGTAAAGAATTGAATTATAGTGTTCCTTCTTATAAAGTACTCATCACGCCTGCAGTGCTCACAACTACTAGCTACGCAAGAGAGAGATAAAGAAAGAGAGAAAGAAAGAAAGAAAGATTAATTTAAAGACTAGAGACTGATCACTTAGCAAAATAAATATTCACTAGGTTACTAGTTATAATAGTGTGTTCAAGTATCCATAAAACACATGAACTGGTCTTTAAAGTGAACATCACTGCTAAACTATCTAAGAGTATGTTCTCTATTCATTTAGTAAATTACCTTCATATGGGGGGAAGGAGTTCATACTAGGAATGTCCATAAATTGAAGGAATCAGCAAATATACACTTGCTCCCTGCTCACATGTATGTTTGGCTGTTTAATCTTACACATTATTTTAGAAAATAAAACTATATCTTTCTTTCGTTATCAAATTCCTCTGAAGATTGTTACCAGATTTACTTTTGAATTTTCAATTCGTTCTGTTACACTTGCAATTTGCACAATCTTTAATCATAGGTAGAAACACCCAGTGTGAGTCATTTAATAAAGTGCAAATACTATTTTTATATCTGTCATATCATAAATCTACCTAAAATTCTGTCTGTCTATCTATCTATCTATCTGTCTATCTATCTATCTATCTATCTTTATATTCATATCTATCTAATCTTGCTATCTATCTTTGAGTACAAGACAACATTTATATCTGTTTATATCTACCACAATTTCTGTCTTTGTATTTATGTATTCCCTTTGTTTCATGAAATTGTCTACTTATTATCCAACAGGTTGTAATATATATATATATATATATATATATATATATATATATATATATAAATTTTTATTTTTATTTTTTATTTATTTTTTTTCCTCTAATCTAATCTATCTCTCTTTCTATTGCCTCTATCTCACATCTCATCTATATATATATCAATCTATCTATATTTGGAAATCTAAAGTATCTATCTATTTCTCTATCTTTATCTATCTATATATCAATCATCCATCCATTTATTATCCACATCTATCTAATTTTTTATCAATATTTTTGTATAAGATTATTTTCATATCAGTTTTCATCTACCTCCATTTCTGTCTTTGTATTTCTTTTAACTCTAAAATCGAATTTATCTCTAATCTATCTATATATCTATTATTTTCCAAATGTCCATTGATTAAGCAATTATTCATCCATTCTTTCTATATCTACTACTATTATTATTATTATTATTATTATTAATATTATTAATAATATTACTAGTATTATTAACAATAAAAAGGATTTATATAGCGCCAACATATTACGCAGCGTTGTACATTAAATAGGGGTTGCAAATGACAGACGAATACAGAGAATGACACACTATCTATCTATCTATCTAATCTTTCCAAATATTTATTTCTTATAATTAATAATTTATCTATCAATATATGTAGATATTCCATCTGTTTCTCTCACACACATCAATTTTTTTATCTATATTCTTTTTAACCTAACACAATAGCTATATATTACATTTTATGCACATCACATATATCTCATATCTCTTGTATCTTTCTCCTTCATCCAGTTTTAACTTCTGCTTCCAGTAAATATTTACTAAACTGAACCTAGATTAACAGAAAGAAATGAAGTCAAGATTTCTCCAGACTGCCAAAACAATCTGAGCGAGCCATTCCGACTATTATTCCGGGTCTCTCCTATAGGCGGCAGTAGAGGTTTAGGATTTTTCTCCATGGGGCCTTCAGGACATAACACAGAATATGCATTAAAATAGCAGGGATTAACCCTTTCCTTTCAGGTTTTTATTTTCATCATGTAAATTAAGCATTCAATTACCAGGAAAAAAATCCTTAGGAGTCCAATATCTTGCTAGTTTAAAAAATACATTTTGCACAACAATTCAATAGACCTATTTTTCCTATTTAGTATTAGGGGGTTAACAGACGCAGGTGCTATTCTTCACACATAAAAGGTGACACAAGCAAAGACATAATACATTGTAATTAGTGTTCATATGTAAATATTGATGTTACATATTTTCAAGACTGGGGCACAAAATGCAGAATATCCTGTTCTGTAGCGTAATCTTGTGTTATGGGAACATTCCGTTACTGCCGCTTTGCCTCAGTAATGCTCTTTATTTGCTGTATTAAAATGCATGTATAGCTAAAGTGCCTTTTTTACATTTTGGATAGTGTAGGGTAGGGAATCCCTTTTGGATTATTGTATCTTTTATAAATTTGTTCATTTTTGTTTTTTGTTCATTCTTTTGCTATTTGGATATTGCTGGGGTTTTCTTTCCCATCCAGCTTCTCTTCACGTTGAGGACATTCCTCAAAATTAGGGGAATGCTGCCTTGGGCAATAGTCCTCAGAACAGGTATACAAATGGACGACTTCCCCTCACTTTCCATTACTTTTTTGCATTTTGGGATCAAGGATGAATCTTTCTGCACTAGCACCAATGACAGAAGGTCTAAACCCTCATTCCTTTATCCAAAGATAAAAAGAAATGTTTTTCCTTTTTATACACAATTTGTAAATAATGAGAAAATTCACAGAAAATTCAGTCCTGCAATATTCACTGTATATAGAATGCTCTGTTCTAGAAGATTGCGAATATTCCAAAACAGAACATTGTATATACAATGAATATTCCAGATTATTCATATGCACTATATATATATATTGCACAATATAATGTATATACAGTGAATAATGCAGAATGTAGCAATGGTCCTGATTTCATAAAGCTCTCCGAGACTGGAGAGGATACACTTTCATCAGTGAAGCTGGGTGATCTAGCAAACATGAGATGAATCTGGTCCATAGAAACAAATAGCAAATTACTTTTAAGAAATCCTTTCCAGGTTTGCTGGATCACCCAGCTTTACTGATGAAAATGCATCGTCTCCAGTCTTGTAAATATTCCAGAAAATACAATACTGTGCATGTAGTGATTGTTGCAGAATAGAACATTGTGTATACAGTGAGTAATACAGAATATTGTACAATGTGTAATCCTATATACAGTGAATTATTGCAGATTCTCACTGATCCAGATCATTGTATCCCTACTAATAGTTTGTCCCATTCAATTAGACATTTCACAGCTTTCCGACTGATGAAGCAGCTTGGGCAAAAGCTGAGAAACGTTTTCAACATTGCAAGCACAGGTCCAGTTGAATGTAACCAACTACTACTAGATATTTCAGAATATAACATTATACATACAGTGAATTTTGAAGACGATAATATTGTAAATACAGTGAATATTGTAAAAAATACTTTTTTTATACAGTGAATATTTCTGAATATAACATTATATGTTCGGTAAATATTTTGGAACAGAATTATGTACATTCAGTGGTTATTCCAGAATATTATATTGCATTTACAGTGAATGTTTTAGATTATAAAGTATATCCAGTGAATGTTTCAGAATATGATATTGTACATGCAGCGAATCTTTCAGAATATAATGTATAATATACATAAATCATAATTTAGCATTGTAGATACAAGTAATATTGCTGAATATAACATTGTATATGCCGTGAATCTTTCTGAATAAAACATTGTACAGTGAATTTTACAGATAATAGCATTGTTTCTATGGTGAATCTTTCCAATAGCATTGTAAATACAATGAATATTATGGAATTTAATATAGTATATACAGTGAATATTTCAGAATATACTATTGTACATAGAGTAAATTTTTAGAATCTAACAATATATATATATTTTCTGAATTTAACATTGTATATACAGTGAATATTCCAGAAGCTAACATTGTGTACACAGTGAATATTTAGAATATAATGTATATACCATGAATCTTTGGAATATAACATTGTATGTTGTGTATACAGTGAATCTTTAAAAAAACAAAAAAACATTGTATGCACAGTGAAATTTTAGTATATAACATTGTATGTGCAGTGAATCTTTAGAATATAATGCTGTATATACAGTGAATCTTTAAAATATAAAGTTGTATGTATAGTGAATCTTTAGAATATAATACTGTATATACAGAGAATCTTTAGAATATAATGTTGTATGTGCAGTGAATGTTTACAATCTACAGTTGTGTATACAGTGAAGCTTTAGAATAAACATTGTATGCACAGTGAAATTTTAGTATATAACATTGTATGTACAGTGAATCTTTAGAATATATTGGTGTATATACAGTGAATCCTTAGAATATAAAGTTATATGCATAGTGAATCTTTAGAATATAAAGTTGTATGCATAGTGAATCTTTAGAATAAAATGCTGTATATACAGAGAATCTTTATAATATAACATTGTAAATGCAGTGAATGTTTACAATATAAAGCTGTATATACAGTGAATTTTTAGAATATATCATTGAATGTGCAGTGAATCTTTAGAATATAATGCTGTATATACGGTGAATCTTTAGAATATAATGCTGTATATACAGTGAAGCTTTAGAATATAATGTAGTATGTGCGGTGAATCTTTAGAATATAATGCTGTATGTACACTGAAGCCTTAGGTTATAATGTTGTATGTGCAGTGAATCTTTAGAATATACCATTGTATATACAGTGAATCTTCAGAATATAATGTTGTACATTCGGTGAATATTGCAGAATATAATATTGGTGGTGGCTGCAGGGAGGGGATTGGAGCTCTCAGCTCTTCCATGTCTCCTCTTTGTCCTGCACACATCATGGCAGAGGGTGTCAGCTCGCCCTCACAATGGATCTGGCCGTTGTGCACCCCGGTGACCAGCACAATCCCTTCCAGCGGTACATGAGCCATCCCTGGCCTGACAAATGAACACATAGAGCCTGTTATTGGCTGCTAATTCAGGGACTTGGCAGGGAAGGGGTCGGCCTTGCTGTTCTCAGTACAGAGAACACATAAAGCCTGCTATAAAATGGCTGCTGTGCTCCTGTGTCTGTCAGCACCCAGCAGCAGCACGCAGGGCCCCGGCCTGGCTGTACTGAACAGGCGGGGGGCTCAGTTGATTTTTCGCAGACAGGAAGGACGGTCCCTCTCCTCCTCTATAAATTGTGGTGACACACAGAGGAGCCCCAGGAACAGCTGTGTGCACTTCTCCAGCCTGATCACTATGTGTAGACAGGTGCCAAACCGCCAAGGGCCACGCTAATGTACTGATGATATACGGTATTAGCCCCCTATGGACTGCCTGGATGGCTATGTAGACTGTTTCCACTTTCACTAGATAAAGAAAATGCAATGATCCAATTATTTTTAAAACATGACAAATATTAAATAAGTGAGAATGATATACAGAAAGGTGCACAGGAAGAGAGGGCCCTGTTCTGCACAGTATTACTGAATACAAAACTAACTTTTGCAGGCCTGTTATATGCTGTTCCTATTTATTGTACAAAGCTACATTTAGTTTAAGTTGGTGATTTATAAATAAAAAACAATGATAAAATCTTATCTACTAGGACACAAAACTACACCTGCAATAAATATCTATATCTTTCTTTATCCCTTTATTTATCTTTCTATTGATTGAACTTAGAAATATATGTATGGCATGTTTTCACACACATATATATATATATATATATATATATATACTTTAATTTACCTATATGCATGAACATGTAGGTTTATAGATTCAATATAAAAACGTATCCAATCATGTCAAATGTAAATGATTTTTGATAAATGTATGCATGTCTACATTCATACATATGTGTGTATATATAAATATATATATATATATATATATATACACATACCATAGCTCTACGAAACATCTATATTGCCTAATATAATTACAAATCTCTTTTTAGAAATACAAAAATACAAACAAATGCAAACTATATTTACCTGTATGTATATATATATATATATATATATATAAATATATATATATTGTATTAAAAGAAACAAATAATGCAATATCCATATAGCTCTGTTTTCTATAGATCTACACATATATAGATACATTTATATGTAAGACTTATAATAAATATAATTGACTAGTGTCTATCTTTTGATCTATTTATCTATATATGTATTGACTTGATGCAAACTGGGTTAATAATTCCTCCCTTGGTAAATTACCTTTTTATTTACCAGTTAGTGTAAGGAATATGTTGTATCTTCCAGCGCTGTTACTATAAATTCCCGAGGACATTCTGATTCTGCGCTGATGTATAACATTACCGGCAGCTACTGAGGGCTATACATCTCATTCTGTCATTCCTAATAAATGAAAATCCATTTTTATTCAGTGATGGTCATTCTATATTAAGAAGGTGCAATAATCACTGGTTCATAAAAAGACTGCTTTATAAAATGCAGCAAAATTTTAGGATACAGTTGGTCATAAATATAATCCATAAATATATTTCTAGTTACACATTTCCCATTCCACTATGTGCATTTATCAGCCAGTTTTATTACAGATCTCTTTGGAGTAAAAGACAATGTCTTCCATTTTTGCAACACAGAATGCAACACAGAATTCTTTACCAACAATTACAGTGCCATACAGCAAATAAAACAATCGCTTTTATAAAAAGTTTTGAAGAATGCAACATGAGCAGGTTTTGCTTTTCAGTGAAATCTTCTGATCTGTAGATTTTCACTACTGTGTCTGAACACAATAGAGGAAAAATCTCAGTTAACTAAAAATGAACCTGGACATCGATACACTGCCTGAATGTCTATTCTCATGGGTGAACTTCAAGCCCATTTTTTCCTATTAGCAGAATAACTTTAAAGGGAAAAGCAGTGTTTTAAGTCACAATAAAAATATTAATCTTTAGTAAATTATAATATGCTGCTGATAAATATCTGTAAAGACTTTTAGCATTTGTGTATTGTTTCCTCCAGCTTCAATGTATTGTCTGATCACCTAAAATTGGGAATTACACTGACCATATATTAGTGAGCCTATAGTCAAATATGATGTATTAGACAATTATTCTCGAGTTCTTTATTATGGAGACATCAGAGTATTGTTCTTTTGTTATCTTTCTCTTATATTTTTCATCACATCATTTTCTGTGCAGGCTGTTCGTCCAATCTGATCTATTTTCTGCATCAAATATAATCAAATACAGGATCATTATCATTGTATGTTCAATGTGTACAAATTTAAGTTTTGGTGTTTTCAGTCCCTTGCTATGAACACACAAACTGAGCTGTGATGTTAAAAGTAGATGTAAACCTAAAACACAAAATGTAATATTTATACATACATATTACACTTTTCTGTTGTAAAAAAACAAATTCATTTTATGTACCTTTATGTTATTAAAACAAAAAAAGCTGATTCTATTGGTAAAAGATTGCGTTAAAAAATAACTAATTTTTCTCCATATATGCCTCTGGATTTTTTTTTACTTTGGCCAGGTTTAAACACAATACAGTCTTATTGTTTAAACCTTATAAAATGTCTTTCAATTTTTCCTACAACCTTATACCGTACTGAATATTAATGTATTGAATTGTATAAGCTAGCACAATTTAAATTGATACATTTAGTGAAGACTATTTAGAGATTGATGTGCGTCTTGCCTTGGCTGTCCACATATCAGTCATATTTCTTTAAATTGTTACAGGGACAATAGCTGTGTATTGCAATGGCCTCTCTAGTTGATTATATAATGAATGGATTATTGCAATCCACGATATTGGTAACATTTGCTGATCAAATATAAAGAAAATGTAAGTGGTGTGTGGCCATCTTCTTACCGGGAGAGGCAGATCAATCACAGTTTGTGATGGGGAGGGAGCTGCAGCAAGAGGGGATGCGTGTTGTCTATCAAACAACAAGGCCTCCATTGTTAGGGAGCTGCAGCGTTTCAAGGCCTGTTCTTGCATTCAGATGCTCGCGGGGCTTTGAAGCTTATGGTTCTACTTTGCATAATGTACATTGACGGTTTAAACGGAGGGTCGCCTGAATCTACGCTGCCTGCACTATACATCCAATATCATGAGAAGTTGTATGTAGACAGCACAATGTTCTGTGTTTGTTCAACATGACAGAACCCCTTTGTAACATGGATTGTACTTTACAGTATCTGTCCCATCCAATCAGAAGCTCTAAATCTTCCCTAAAAACACAACTAAACAGTTACAGAAACCAGACATCAGCATTATGTATCCCATATATATGTTTCAGAATAAATTTGTGTCTATAAGTAAAAACATGCTTTATAGAGAAGCTGTAAAATTTACATTGGTGCAGAATTTTAGGATTTTTCTACCCCAGCGCATTAGTAGTAGTGGATCTGCATCTTGGTATGTATATTTGACAGCACACGAGTTTGGCTGAACATGTGATTTATAGTCTCTTCATCTATGGTCACTTTCTATTATCTTGTCATGTGCTGTCTAATAACACCATGATGTAGGGATTGCAGACTGATCCAAGCACAAACCATGTTGAGGTCAATTCACTCCATGAGAATTGTTTGCACTGGCTGTGTTCATTATAAAATACTCATAGGGGTATATTAATGAAGCAGTAAATGTGACATTCACTGAGGTATTCCCTGGTGGAGGATCTTCCAGATCTATGCATTTTAATGGCAGTAATTGATTCTCCACTAGTGTGTGTTTCAGTGAATGTTAGATTCACAGCTTTATAAATAGACCCCATAATGTTTACTGATACTGATAATAATTTATTTTCAAATTTTTATTATTTCAAACTCCAGGCAAACACTTTTTATTACTGAGATTAACATCTTTCTTCCACACATGACAGCCAGGTGGACGACAGCACAATTATTTATAACGTTTGCCCCCCCCCCCCCCTTCTTCTGTCTAGATCAGCCTTTCTCATTTTTTTTTTATCCCAGAAAAACCCCTAAAATAATTTTCAGGTCTCCAAGACCTCCTGATTGGATCTATGCATTGGTTGTCAAAATTACCCATACATTAGTAATCAGTTGGAAGAACAGGGGTCTAAAACCACTGGTCCACGGCCCACTAGTGGGCCGGGGCGGTCTGACAGGTGGGCTGCAGCTCTGGCCGGTGCACCCTCCAGCAGGGTCAGGAGAAGGATCGCCCTTGGGGGGACACCCTGGCTATGTCTGCCGTTTAGATCACAGGCTCAGAGCAGTGAGCAGGTTGTGTCTCTGGAGCAGTGGACGGGTACTGGCAGCATGACGTCACTATGGGGGAAGTTTCACTTTGGTCCAGAGTCTGTGCATTTAGTGGTTCGTGAGCTCCAAAAGGTTGGGGAACACTATGCCCTATAAGAACAGGCTAAATACCACCTTTAAAGACAGTTAAAATGATCTCTAGTACCATGCTGCCAAGTGGCATTGGCTCAATAATTATGAAGGCACCAGGAAATGGAAGATCATCCACAGTCATCTGCAGATTAAGAAATGATGGCAACTATTGAAAGAAAGGTTCCACTGAAACCTGGTTGAGAATAGTTGGCCTAAATACTTAAAGAGCAGCAGCAGAGGATAACCCTCTGCTCAGACTGCTTTCTTCTTTTATCATTACGGCACTTATTATTTCTATGATTTGCTCACAATTTTGCCCCTCTGCTAGTATGTGCATGATTCCAAAATCCTAATACCTAGTTATATTCAGGTACTTACAATGACTGTATAAAAATACTTTTATTAATTTAATAATAAATAACATTTTAAAAAAATGGTTTGCAATAACTTGTTTTATTTCTGCCAGCAATGCAGCTTTAGGGGATTAGCAATAAATGCTTGTTGAGCATTTTTAATTTTTTCAGATATATATGTAAAGAACATCACTGGTATATAACTGATATAATCAATATATTGATGTTTAAAAAATATATATTAAGTTATATAATAATATGGAAGCATGCTCTTCTGCTTTGCCTTTATATATTCATAAGAAGAACAGCAGTTCACAAAGTGAGACATATTGTAACATACCCTGATGGCAGTCCCATACCAGTATTTTGTGCGGTAAGGTTGTGTTAATTATGGAGAGCCAGCAGGCAACAGTAGGTACCTTGGCAGAGATGCAAGAAATGTATTTCTAGTGACATATATTTTTCAGAGATGTGTGAGAGAGTATTCATCCTGTTAGTTCTTATACTACAGAAGCAAAGTTTGAGCTCCAGGGGATCTGGAGGGTCCCTATTATCTGGCAATAATTGAATATACTGGATCTAAAAACCTTCCATTTGGGAACAATTCAATAATATGATGTACTTGTTTCCCAAAAAATAGTCAGATGTAGAACATAACAGTAACCGACATAGCGTAAATCTAGCCGGTACTACATGAGTTACATAGGGCTCATATAGGATAGATGAGTCAGTGGGACTCGTGGCTGTTCACAAAGTGAATTATCACCTTGCAACGGAGATTATACTTTGCTTTGTATATAAGAATCATCAGAAGAATCATGTGCACGAAGAAATGTTTTTTAGATTTCCTTGCGTATGGATCGGTATTCTTTGCAAAGTGAACCATCGCCACATTCACCGATATCGGTCAATGATTCCTTGTAAGATGATTAATGATCTTGGTAAGTGGACAGACTTCAGAAAATGAGTCCCGATCTGTCTGATCCAATGGACCTGATTTATCAAATCTCTCCAGGACTGGAGAAGATAGATTATCATGGAAGAACTTGAGTGATACAGCAAACCTGGACTTGATTTGGTCCAGGACTAAAAGTAAAAGGTTTTGTCAACCAATAGCAAATTATTTTTTAGGAAATATGCTCCAGCTTTGCTGAATCACCCAGATTCTTCCATGATAGTCTATCTTCTCCAGTCTTGGGGAACTTTAATAAACCAGGCCAATAAATGACAAATATTGATTAAAGTGCCTATAATGCTATAGTTCATTCTTCATCAACTTCTAGTCCAGTGTCTTCATCATTTTGTTAGTGAAATATTCTGGGAGTCTGGGGAGCTAGAATGAATAATTATTTGTAAAGGGGCATGGTTGGCCTGTTCCATTTATGTGGCAACTGAAGGTATCAAAATACAACCAGTTCGGAAGGCGGGATTGTCTCGGCAAACGTTAAGGTTTGGAAGCATCAAGCCGCTAATGTATAAAAATACCAATTTGCTTGTATCACTCTTATCAATTGGAATGGTGAGAAGCCAAACCATTGTCCCATTACGCATTGTACAAAGGGACCAGACCATCATTTAGCTGCCTGATAATGCATATTAGCTGTTAGCATGGAGTCCAGCTTTATTTTCTGGTTGACCACTCAACAGGTTTGTTCTTAAACCAATTGTGAAAATGCCAAAGTTGGGAAGCTGCAAATTATAAATTAGGGTAAGGGCTGCTACGAGTCCTCCAACTGAGTGAATGCTGACTTTGTGAGTAAAGTGAAGTTGTGCCATACTTAAATTATCCAATCACTTGCAAGTAAAAATCTTGTCTGTTTTTTTATTTCCTACCCAGATGATTGGGGATTCAAACTGTTCAACTTCATTGGCTAATCCAGTGTTTCTTGACCTTAATAACATGGAGGAACTCTTGAAATAACTCTCAGGGACCCCTGCTATAATTACTATATCAACAGCTCACAGTACATTAGTGTGGTGGTCAGTAGGAAGAATGACTTATACACTGTTTCGCTGTATTTTATTTTTTTATTTTATCTTTAGGTTGAACTTCATAAATGTGTCTTTTCTCAATCTGTCTAATGATGTCTTTGTAACTTTGCATTAAATGTGGCAACCTCCAACACCCCAGTGAACATATGGATAATATTTAAAGAAAGAGAAAGCAGCAACCGCAGATATAACTGCACAACTGGACTGTGATCACAATGCCATAGAGAAGATCACCTGCTGCATTTGAAATGCATTTTATTCTGATCTAGTAACACAGGACGAGATGTAGGCAAATCTTTTTGGTTCAAAAACAAAAATTCACTTCATAAAATGGCATCCCACTTTTTCTCCAAGTTCAAGAGACAGAGATCAGCACAGAAAGTCATGGTGATGTTTTTTTGGGATGACAAAGCATGATTTTCCTTGCTTTTCTGGAATTTGGCTGTACCATGACCACCAAGTTACACACTAAGACACTAAAAAGCTTAGATAAGCCATTTATGTCCAAACAAGAATTTGGAAACAATCCACATTCACCATGACAGTGCATGACCACACAATTGGATGATTGGCAAATTGGGCTCTTTAGTGGTTTCCCATTCTCTGTACAGGTCTGGTGCCCTCCAATTTCCACCTGTTCAGTTCAAGTAATATTTGATGATACAGACAAGATGGAAGTGGCTTTGAAGAAGTAGGATTTTTTAAAGAGGATTTGAAAGGTGGGTTTAATGATGAAAAAAATGTGATGGAGACTATGGGCCTGATTTATTAAAGCTCTCCAAGGCTGGGGAGGATACACTTTCATCAGTAAAATGGGTGGGGGATCTTCAAAGTCTTTTGCTAACAAATGTTTTGAATCCTGGACCAGATCCATTCCAGGTTTGCTGGATCACCCAGCTTCACTGATGAAAGTGTATCCTCTCCAGCCTTGGGGAGGTATAATAAATCGGGCCCAATGAACACATGTTTACACGCAACATTGTGCACATTAACATAAACATGTTTATGCACCACACAGCTATAAACGGGCCCTATTCTTTCTTACTCTGTAATTATTATGTCTATTTTGCTTTATAAAACTAAATAAATAAAAATATTTTTTAAAAAATTAAAGAAACGATCCCTAAATATCAAATATTAATCGGAAAAAAAATAATTTATAACTGATCTGTTTTCTCATACCCCTCTTGACTTAAAAACCATTGGAATTATCCCTATTTAATGTACAGCGCTGCCTAATATGTTGGCGCTATATAAAAACTGGGTAAAAATATTAATTTTAATAATAATTATCCAACCCATCATAACACTTTCTTCTTGATCTCAATCACAAGTGGTCCAATCACAAATTGCAAGGTTCCATGAAAAACACTGCAAACAACTTTTGCATGGCCAGTGTTGGCAAGAACCACTGTTAAAAAAAAGCTCCCCCTTTAAAACTTTTTCTGTACAATCCATTTAGAAAAACAACATCTTCCCATGTAAATCCCGGATGTAAAAGGTGTTCAATATTCCAGATTTGTCAAAAACCAGCCAAAGCCCACAACAGCAATGAACAGTAAAAAAAAAGGCCCTCCGCAGAAGTTGCTAAAAACTGAGTGCTGCCAGAGGCTGCAGTACCCATCCTATGTCTGGCCGATATTCCCCGAGCTGATTAAAGTGAGATAGGAGTCTGTTCAGTGTACATATTCATTGTTCCCTTCGCTTCCACTTCAAGTTATGGCCACATGCAGAAACTGGCCGCCTTCCCGTGAACGTTTCATGGGCGACGTCACTTCCTTAGTGACTGGCTGAACTGTGTGTACATGCCAAGAACATTTAAAAAGTTTAACCCTGGCCAAGCCAGAAGTTCAACACCCACAGCTAAAGTCTCTCACAGCCCCTGCTTGCTCTTAAATAAATGACATTCGCAGCAAATTATCGGCCTGGGTTTTTTATTTAAACACTACCCCCCTTCTTGTGCCAGCAGTCTAGAATCTCTCCTACTCTTTTTTTCCTACATTAATCAGTTCTGTGAATTTCAAGCTATCTGAAAACTTTAAATATTTAACGTGCCGCTGAGTGTGGCCTTTTTCAAAGCACTTTAATAATTAAAAGGCATTATTTAGACAAATATAGCTGCGGGGCAGAGGTTCATTACAGCACATTGTAATTATGCATGTATGTAAGCAAACATTGAAAGTAATAGGTCTATTAGCAATTAACTATTACTAGTGTAGTCTGGCATATCCCAGCAACGGCTGGCTTTATAATGACTCTTTCAGCAAAATAATAAGTCATTTTCATATTTATATGCTATGCATGTTTGCTTATATCTGCGTATTCATTAAAAAATGTCCCAGCACCAGCCAACATTTTTTTTGGAGTGGGGAGGCATTAGTAGTATTAGGCATTAGTGTTTAATCTGTATATAGGGGAAGTATTTTATTGTTGTTTTGTAGTTCGTTTTTATAGTTGCCTATGCTCACAATGGGGAGATCTACGCTTGAACGAATAATACAGATATGTACAATATTTTGTGATATGATTCTATGCTGGGATGTAACTTTGTATTATTGTGTGTTTGTACTGTAGCGGAAAGAATAGTTTATGGCCAAATGTTTGTGATCACCGCTTAAGGTTAAAGTAGAAAAAAAACATAAAATTTGTTTTATAAGAGAAGGGACAGGCAATGGCAATAAAATACATTTACCTGCCCTTTTCTCAATTGAACTAAACACCTCTTCTTACTCATCTTTAATGGGTTATCTTCCATATTCCGGATTCAGGACATTTTGGTTGGCCTGGCGGGAATAATGTAATTTATGCACATTCATTGAAGCAGCCTGCACATGTGTACATTCAGCAGAAAATTGGGAACAGGCAGGTAAGTTTGTTTAATTGCAGAACAAGTATAGCCTGTTCCTTCTGCAATAATGTTTGGAATGTTTTTACCTAAACTCACCACGTTGCCATCATCTCGATATTTTAAAGTTAGGGATCCATTTTGAGCGGTAAAGCTGAAATTATTTAACTCCCAAGCATGCTCACAGGAGTTCATTTATTCTTGGCAGCTAGCTATTGTGCATGCACAATTCAGTGTACATTATGGGGATCTAAGAGAAGAGAAAATTGGCGGAAAGTTTGTTTTATTGCCAGAGAGACATAGTCTGTCCCTTATGCAATAAAGAACTTGCATCATTGCAGTTTTTTAAAGTATGGATTCACTTTAAATACTTTCAAGGATTCTTTATTATTTACAGTAACAATTACATGTTTAGCTTTTCGGTCTCATGTTACAATATCTAAAAAGGAAAAATCTAAAACAATCTCGGCAAAAAAAAAAAAAACATATAGTATAATAAAAGTGAGAAAGTTACAGTTATTGAGCGGTTACCGATCAAATCTTCCAAAGCAGTTTGCTGCTCCCCTTTGAGATCAGAGAGGCTTTAATTAGTGCCATCCTAGCACTGGGTAATTGCCATGGGGATGTTAGTTTATAGTTGGGAAGGGGGGATCAGAAAGAGATTATTAATTTAGATTTTGGAGTGGCCTAATAGCTTAATTAAAAAAATAGGGTAGGAAAGGCAATATATATATATATATATATATATATATATATATATATATATATATAGAGAGAGAGAGAGAGAGAGAGAGAGAGAGAATATATGATAGAGAAAATTATATAGGAAGCTTGAATTATCAATATAATACATTTTTACATTATCAAATCTTCAGAAAAAGTTATGAACTAAGACGTGTTGTTGTTATGTGTTGATGAAATCTATCACTTGATCTATCCAATGAATATTACATATATTATATGTAATATAAATCTAATTTTAAACATAATATTCTATAAATTAATCCTTGCTACCAACTAGAAGTATTTGATGTACCATCCATGTCCAAAATATCTGATCCTAATTGTTTATTTTGATTTTGGATCTTAATTTATTATTTTGATTATTATATGCACTCTAAATGTTGGTTGTAAAGCAGTTCCCAATTTAAATATCATGGTTACCCAATGAAAAAAGTATTTTCAAACCAATTTTTAAATAACATTTGGCTAATTATTAATAAAAATTAGGAATGAAAATGGGCTTTGAAGTTTTTTGTCTAATCAATCACCCAGTTCAGAATATTGCATAGTGTAAGTCAGGCTTATTGCTCTCTTTATCTGTTTTTCAGTTCATATTTTTGTGTATTTATACAGAAGCTGTAAAAAAGTTGTTTTTTGGTTTAACAAAACTCATTCTTTGTTTCTTTACAAATTCGATATTATCAGATGTTGTCCTTACTTTTTTCCCCTGCCATACATTTTTACCCCCGACCAGTCTTCTATATGTTATCATCGTTTCCCCTTTGTATTAATTGAAGGCTGAGAACATATGGTATAATCCCTTTTATAGGATGAGGTCGGCATATGCTATTATGTGAAGGGGAAAGGTCACCAGCTCTCCAAGTGATGTGTTAAAAAGAACAGCTTCTGCTTGCTTTGCCGACAGATCTTTATTTTAATGCAGGTCTAATTAGGTGAAAAATAACCGGGCGTTCGTCTGGCTGCAAAATAATCCTCCGCTTATATTTTACTGCATTTTTTTTCTATTTTCCATATTTGGACTTTTGTTTGTTTATCGTAAATAACTGGCTTAGCCAATGCTAGGGAAGTGGCTGACTTTAGATGAGGATATTCATGTTCATACCATCTGTAATAACATTAAAATATGTAATTATACAGTGTGACCACTATCCCACCTTACAAATCAATATCATAATGGTTTTAGTTTAGGTTAGTCCTAATTAAATGGAGACTTTTTGTTTGTTTCAAAAAGGTTTACTGGAGGAAATTCCTTGTAATGTCATTGTTCTGCTGAGTCTTCTTATAGCCAGTTCTTTCTACATGTACCCAGTGATGGCTGCACAGATTTTCTCAGAATGGATTTCCAAATGGCAACAATAGTAGGCAATTCCTGCGTAGCGTGTGATAAAACAGCTATCTGGAATCTCTAATGGAAGCCCATGTGAAAACAAGAATAGAGAGTTGTCACTATTCAGGGCAGGACCACCGGGTATTAATATAATAAAAAGTTGCAATTAAATAACACGTTAAACCTTATATAAGGTTTTAGTGATTGGAATTATTCTTCATTATTATCATCTTGTATTTGATACAGCGACAACATATTGCAAAGTGCTGTACAAAGTCTATTGTCATGCCACTACAGGTACTCCCCAGGTTACACACGAGATAGCGACTGTATGTTTGTTCTTAAGTTGAATTTGTATGTAAGTCGGAACATTATTAGGCAGCATGATGTCAGTTACTGTATAAAATCCTCACTGAGAGTTATTCACAAACAAAGCAAGAAAAAAAACTTTATGGAACCTGGACATTCATTCATACTTCTGGAGCAAGCTGTGCTTTGATATGCAAAAAGAAGAGCAAAAGTGCTATTCACTTGACCCACAATGCCACCCATTACATATATATTACCATTTTAACATAACCCCCCTTGTAAAAGAAATATATATTTGCTGTAAATAAATTACAATACATATTTAATATTAACAAATTTAAAAATAATATATAACTATGAAGCTGGGCATTATATTTTTATCTGGGGGTCTGCTTTTATGCCTAGCCAATAAAGGGTCATAAAAACTGAAACTACTGAACCAGAGCTATTTGATTGGCTGGAATAAATTAAATTAAAAACAATTTGCCAATCAAAAAACAATCAGAATGCCTCATTTGAGGCAAATTCCCAAGGGAGGTAAATTTGCATTTTAATTGTAAACTACTTGGTTTGGCAAGGTATTTGTTCTAATTAATTAGGCTAAATTGGCCACAAAGATGCCCCTACATAACCAGCTGACAAAATGAATCAGAATCATGGTATTGCTGAGATTGTCTTGCAGTTATGTTCTGGTTAGTTAGGATCATTTTGCACAAAATTACTTTAGTAGAGACAATTCTCAGATTTGCAGTAAATGAAATATTTTGAAAAGATCCAAAAAAAGATTGTTTTTGGAGCCCCCAACCCATGGTGTACTGCCCCTTCTGGCTGATAACTGCCATTACAAAGTAACCATGCTATCTAAATGCCTTTTTACTCACCTAAAGCTGGTCATCTGATTCCTCAGTCCAGAGTCTTCTCCCTTCTTCCATTTACAGCAAGCCGGATTCTTCTTGAAGAGTCAGACTCAGTGGCACCATTGCCCAATTCCCAAGACACTAATCAGATTGCACTGTTCAACCCCAGGGTTCTTGGTGATGAGAATTCTTGTACAACACTGCATTTTGCATTTGAACTCAGCTGCGTCGAAATATAGAACACAAAATTAGCCTGCATTCCCTGCAGTTCAAATCCATCTTAATGGGACATCCAAAGAAATGCAAACGCTAAGCATGTCATCTGCAGCCTCTGAACTGTCATATGAACTGCCCCTGGAAAGTCAGTGGTAGTTTGCTGACCCATCATGTTTTACACATTAAGCACCGGAAATCACTGCCTGTCTACATGAAACAAAGGATTTCTGCAATTTGTAGTGGGCTCTGCAAAAAAAAACACCATCTGAAATCTGGCCTAGCGTGTGGCACCGAGGGACTGAAATCATACAGCCTGATATCGAAAAGGGAAGATCTTGATGCCAATTAACTCCTTAAATGCCAGAGGTCAGACATAGTAAGCACCAGCTGGCGTTGCAGCAGTTGTCTCTTTTTAGCCACTTACTAACATGAATAGGCCGACCCCAAACAGATGCAGCAATTCTGGGATGAATCAGCCCCCCCCACATGTAAAGTAATAGATCTAGAATGAAATATCTGGAGGCCTAGCGATGTGTTGGTGACAATTCTACATTCACTTTGACAGTTCAAAAGCTGCAGATGCCAAGGCATGCAGGCAGAGGAGACCCTGTCAGGGCTGTCACACCTTGTCAGGTCAGAGGTTCTCGTTATTGCACAGGGAGGACTGCGGCAGGTTTTAAGTGCTGGGACTTGTGTGAAGACAGGAATATTTCTTTCTACCAATTGTTCTCTGGGACCTATCAGCCTGTCTATGGCCAAACTCAGATATGTCATGATTAACAGGATGATGAAATGCCATTCCTGACCCTGTTTTCCAGACAAGTGTAAGACACATGAGCACCATGTTAAAATTTAACACACAATATCGAAATTTTATTCAATGCTGCCAATGTTCACAGCATACTGTATTATTGTATATATGGGGTGTTGTCATCCTAGAACCATGCCCCATCCCCTTAACATAAGGGAAGGTGTTCAGTAGTTCACATGGGGGAATTGTGCTAGGGAGATACTGCTATCCTTCTATGGAGGAGCAATCAGGATTCAAGTAGGCACGTTGTCTTGGTGTCACGTTTGACTCGGCCCTCTCATTTACCCCCCATATTCAGAACATTTCCAGGTCCTGTCACTTTCACCTACGCAACATCTCCAAAATCCGGCCCTACCTGTCCCGAGACCACCAAACTCCTTGTACATGCTCTTATCATTTCTCGTCTGGACTACTGTAACAGCCTTCTCGCTGGTATTCCACTAACCAGACTCTCTCCTCTACAATCTATCATGAACGCAGCAGCCAGACTCATCCATCCTTCCCTCCGCTCCTCTTCCGCTGCATCTCTTTGTAGTTCTCTCCATTGGCTTCCATTTCACCTTAGAATCAAATTTAAGCTCCTGTGCTTTGCCTTCAAATCCCTACACAGTTATTGTCCCACTTACATTTCTGTAAAAAAATACTCCCCCTGCCGCTCTCTCCGCTCCTCCAATGACCTACTAATGACTTCCTCACTCATAACCTCATCACACGCACGGATACAAGACTTCTCTAGAGCTGCTCCAACTCTCTGGAATGGTCTTCCTCGTCCTATTCGGCTTGCTCCTCCTTTCTGCTCATTTAAAAGAGCGCTCAAAACCCATTTTTTCAAACTTGCCTACCCGTCTTCTTCTGTCAATTGAAACCACCACTACTTCCCACCACTACATATCTCCCATCCTATTGTGTGTGGAATTCCCCCAACTACTAGATTGTAAGCTCTTCGGGGCAGGGTCCTCTTCTCCTGTATCACTGTCTGTATTAGTCTGTCATTTGCAATCCCTATTGAATGTACAGCGCTGCGTAATATGTTGGCGCTATATAAATCCTGTTTAATAATAATAAAAAGTGAAATTAGGGCCATTTCTGATCTCCTAGATTGTAAGCTCTTCGGGGCAGGGTCTTCTTCGCCTCCTGTGTCACTGTCTGTATCTGTCTGTCATTTGCAATCCAAACTTAAAGTATAGTGATGCGTAAAATATTGGCGCCTTATAGTTTCTGTTTAATATTATTAATAATTTCAGACCCATAGTGAGCTGCAGGATTCTGGGCAGACTCAACCTCAGTCCCAGCCTCTCCCATTCAAGTGAATAGTAATCTTTAGAACTTTTTGCAGGTCAAAGCGTGGTTTGCAAAAGTGACATGTCGTTTTGGCTGCATGGTTGTGGCCTTAAGACCTATGCCATGGCTGCAGCTGTGTTTAAATCTTGCTCTCACCTGCAAAGTTCGACACAGTGGGCCTGATTTATGAAAGCTCTCCAAGGATGGAGAGGATACACTTTCATCAGTGAAACTAGGTGATCTAGCAAATCTGAAATGGATCTAGTCTGGGACTGAGAACATTTGCTAACAGTTAGCAAATGACCTAAGCAATCCATTCCAGGTTTGCTGGATTACCAAGGTTCACAGATGAAAGTGTATCCTCTCCAGCCTTGGCAAACTTTAATAAATCAGGCCCAGTGGCTCTGAAAGAGCCCTTAGACTACATCTCATTCTCCAAAGGTGACCTCAAAGGTGACTCCTAGACTAAATTCTCCAAAGGTGACCACAGCTTTTTGGCTACCGCATGATGTTATCAGACAACAAATTATTACACCAACAACCAAGGATTTTGTTGCTTTTCTTTGTCACATTCTCCAAAGTTGTTATATGTCTGGCAGAGCTACAAGTCAAGCAATTAGCTCTGGAAGAGCTGAGGTTGATTGTATAATTGTATGCACGATTACGCTGTTTGCAGAGAGGGGCGCTTAGGTTGGGTATTAAAAATCTGAGCGTTGCTCAGCGCGCTGACAGCTCTTACATTTGCTACCGGTATTTAAAAGATTTGAAATGCCTTAGGGTCTTCTTAAGCCTGACAGTCAGAAGCTTCCCAGAAATAACCATCCCTGCCTCCCACTGGGACAAGGAGAATAACACCACTTGAAGCTGTGCCGAGCCTTGATGGAGATGGATGGAGCAGTAGTGCAAGAGATAATTACATAACCTGTTTAACTCATCCAGTCCTGAAGCGGTTAAACAAAGATCTCGCCCGCCTCGCACGTTGCCTTATACCTCTCCAGGCAAACTACATTGATGGTGCACAAGAGGATTTCACTATGTTTAAATGACATTACCCTTTGGCTTTACATTTGATGTAGTTTTGAATGTCTTTCACTCACCGTTGTAGGAGTAACTATTGGCAAATAATAAGTGATTATCATTAAAAATTTACCTGTGCTTTATTTTCAACAAATTTAAATAATATGTGCAGCTTTTGATGAAGCTGCTGTGCCTAATTTTGCCATCCATGTCTCTGTCCATTGTAATTGGAACAATTTTCTGGGAGAAGTGGTGCATTTTGTGACATAAATGCAGGGGTGCCATATTTTTTTGTCCAAGACTGTAATTCAGTTTTGTGCAGCTGTCAAGAAAGTCCAAGAGAAGTTAAAAGTGGTTATCTCTATTCTTATGGAAGGAGTAGGTTAAAGTAGGTAAAGTTGTGTTTAGTTAAAGCAGAACTAAACCTGTGCTATTCATTGCCAAGTTCCATCGAAGGGCATGCGCATGTCAGCAAAATTTAACAGCTGGGCGACAATCAGGCAGGTAAGAGCAGTTACTGCAGAAGGGACATCTCCTGTCACCTACCTGAACTAGAAATTTGCAAGGTAGGACTTCTTTTAAATGATAATATGCTTTAATAAATCAACCTCATTGTCCAACACCTTTTCATTTCCCATACCAACCAATATAATGGGGCATTACATTATTTTTTACATGTATCTGAAAATAAAATACCAGACTTAGTTAAATATTATCATTATATGTATGTTGCTGAAGATTTATTTTCAATGTAATTAACAAAACTATTATGTAAAAAACAGCAGAACTAAATTCTAGCATTAAAAATGCAACCAAGCAGAATAGGCGATGTTTCTTCTACAATAAAATAAACATACCTGCATGATCACAATTATTTAAATATACTCACTTATCCATGTTTCGTAGCAGGAACCGCCACCTTCTTCTGCTCCTCATCCAGGTTCTCTATTCTTTACCATCTTGATTGGCCATTGGTCAGGATGGCATAACTCCCATGTCCGTTCCCCATTGCACCCCTTCTGCAATAAAAACCCTGCTAGATCGCAAATTTTTGTTAAGTTCCACTTTATTATAGTATTGTTGCATCTAACAGTCATACATATTGAACATTCTTAAAAATCACATTTTCCTCTTTGCATGCCAGAATTTAGCAGGCCTGACCCAGGAACAAATACAACTAGATTTCTATAAAACAATAAACACATTCCTTCTACATACATCATGCATCAATCAGTGGTGAACCTGCAATGGTAAAGTCAGGCACAGACACAGCTTGGCTCCCCTGACTGACAATAATTATAAAGTAAGATAGGCTGTGACAATACATCTGGGTATCTGATTTAGGAGATCAGCTAATTTGCATAATAACAACCCCCCCAGATTTTAAAACCAATTCCAAAATTTAATTAAATTATATTTAGAGATCTACACAGCTTTGCCACTAGAGGCTACAAAACGAAATTTATCTAGGCCGGAGCTTTCTTTTTTTAATGAACCAGACTCTCCGAATTAGGAAGCAACACAAAAACCTAGTGTATAGGTAAAACATCGTGCAGACCACCTCTGAGAACACTTATGTGATCCCTGCCCTTCTCAAAGATTGCCATATGTCTATTTGAAGAATTTTTAAATTCCATACTGCTGGTGTTTGTAGCACATGTGTTAGGGATGAGCAAAATCGGCAATTCTTTCATGATAGGTTAATGGAGGGCAAATATTAATTGCAATGAAAATTTCTAACATACTTAGCATGTCATGAAGCTCTTGCAACAAGCAGTTTGGAAAAAGTGAATTGGTGGTAAGGAGTGTGAATAAGAAATGGATTGGATGTAGACGATCCCATCCTAAGATTAAAGCAACCTTATCATCTACACATAATAAAGAATTCAAGAGAGACAGTAAGTGTAAAAAATGTTTAACATTTGCTGCAGATGCAGGAGGTCCTCCGAAATGAGCTTCTCACTCAACACAGAAATCTTCTGGATCAATGCAGCAAAATGTTTTTCTATTATTAATATACTCAATATTCTGGGGCTAGACATGTGTACAAACAACTGATTTGCATTCTATTCCCTTTCTTATAAAGAAACAACTAAAGAGGCAGAATAATACATGTGTGTGCCGTATACTGAAACATCTGACTGTTTGGATTACCTGGAAATGTGTTTGCACCAGTCAACTGACCACAAAAATTGAAAGTGAATCTGCTTGTTCTACTAATCCATACTGGGTTCTCTTCTAAAAGGTAAATTCAGAACCCTAGGGGCCATTCTTCAGTATGACACCCAGTTATAAAATACCCATAGCACAATGAAGAACAGAGCCCTGTAGCTCTTTACATCTCTCCAAACTAGAGAATTCTGTTATCTTATACTTCTATGCACACTTAGGACAATGGACTTAATTCACCAAGCTACAGTGATCGTCTTCCGGACTAACAGCCATTAATTTTAGATATGACAGCCACTGTACACTGTTAAAACATACACAAGACTGAAAATTGTTATGGCAAAATGTATTATAAAGCAGGGAAATGAACCCAGTGTTTATGATGAGCATGAAGCATCAGGAAAGCTGGTAAAGCAACTGTCATACTTCAGGTTACAACAAAGCCAATGAGAAGCAAACAGGTCGCTTAATCCAATTTACCTTATGGATGGTGGTGGCAGTATCATGCTTTGGGGTTACATTCCTTCAGCTGGAACTGGGGCATTAGTCAAGGTGGGGGGAATTATGAACAGTTCCAAATACCAGTCACTTATGGCCCAAAATCCTCAGACCTCAGCTAGAAAGCTGTAGATGAGGAGAAATGTCATCTTTCCACACAACAAAGTCCCCAAGCATACATATAAATCACCTCACCAGAAGAAATTTAAAGTTTTAGAATGGTCCAGCTAAAACCCAGACCTAAATCCAATAGAAAATCTGTGGGATGACCCGAACAGGGCTGTGCATAGGAGATGCCCTCGTAATCTGACAGATTTGATGTGCTTTTGCAGAGAAGAATGGGCAAATACTCATAACCTCTTCACACCCACAATTCTAAGACTTTTCCAAAGCTGCCTTGACTCTCTGGAATGGACTTTCTTGTCCTTTTTTAAAAGAGCACTCAAAAGCCATCTTTTTCAAACTTGTCCACCCATCTTCTTCTGTCTCTTGAAACCCTCACTACTTCCCACCACTACATAACTCCCCTCCTATTGTGTGATACTTCCCACACCTCCTAGATTGTAAGCTCTTCTGGACAGGGTCCTCTCCTTCTCCTGTGCTATGGTATGTATCTGTCTGTCATTTGCAAACCCTATTTATTGTTCAGCACAGTGTTGTTGGCGCTATATAAATCCTCTTTAGTAATAATAATAATAATTATTGCCAAGTCAAGACTGCCATGCTGATAGATTGAATGTGTAATTAAAGCAAAAGGTGCTTCAACAAAGTATTATTATTATGCAACCAGCTTATCCTGCCTTTTTTTTAATAAATATTTTTCCCCCTAACAGATATGTTTTTTCAATTGAATTGTAAGGGTCATAATAAAGGTGTAAAGTTTTTAAATGATTTACTCTGGTTTAAAATATTTACATCACTAAAAACAGCCATTTTACCAGGGCTGTGTACACTTTTTATATGCACTGTACCTCTCAAAATACCCTCCTTTAGGTTTGTTTTTTGGAGGGAGGGGGGGCAAATGAGTTACACAAAGTCTTTTCTACCACTCACTCTACCTGGTTTAAGAAACCTTAAACCTTAGGAAATCATAAAAAATACCTTCACAGATATAAGTAATGGGTGAATGGGATACCTGACAAGCCAGAAAAGCAATTAGGCAGTACAGATAATATTTCATGAACACCTCACATAAATGTATAGTACACGTTAACATTTTAAAATAAACACTAAAATACCCTTTTCTTCCAATGAATAGAAAGCTGTTGCTTCCCAGCTCTCATGTGTGACCTGATCACAGCCTTGATCAGATGGTCTATGAATTCGATAACAAGCTATAAGTAATAAAGCAAAGCACTTAAAAGAAAATAGAAAGCTTAGAAATGAAAAGCTTGAGAGTTGTCTTGAGAATCACTTATCTAGAATAAACAAGCAGTTGTGACACCTTCATTGTGGCATTATTGGAGAACAAACAAAACAAAGTAGAGGTAGTTATATACAAGATAGGGACTGTAGATTTGTTCTTATGTTGAATTTGTATGTAAGTCGGAAGAGGTACATTATTTTAATAAATGCAATTAGGACAGATGTTTGTCTCAACATAATATTAGAAAGCATGCTGTCAGTTACTCTATAAAAACCTCACTGTGAGTTAATCACAAACAAAGCAAAAACACAAAGCAAAAAAAAAAAACTTTATGGAGCCTGGACATTCATTAACTCTTGGAGCAAGCTATGTTTTGATATGTAAAAAGAAACAACCGCAGAGTTTATCTTATAGATGTCATTAAAGAGTTACAAGATGTTGCTCAGCTGTGTTTAGCAGATTTCTTCTGCAAGTCATGCAAACAGCCCCCCCTTCCCCCCTATCAGGCCTTCCTCCTGCACAGCAGGGAAGCCCGTTCGTATCTAGGAGTTGTCCGTATGTTGGATGTCCTTAACTTGGGGACTACCTGTACTAATATACCTAAGCAGGGAATTGCTGGCAAGTGAGTTTATTAAAAAACATTGGAGGATTCCTATGCACAGTAGACATTAAATCTCCAGACAGGCCAGATCCACTAGGCAAGCTGGTCAGTATCATTTTGTTTGAACGCCACTTAGTTGGAGTATACCTCTAAATGGGGAACATGATCATCTAAATATGTTGGTCCCTTGATTTTGGGAATACCATCTTTTCTGCTGCCAGCAATCTAATCACCTCTATGACATGCTTTAGGATATTCTGGGGCACGGTTGGATTTGATCACCATCTTGATTTCTGAACATTTGCATTTACATATACTATTCTGGTATCAAAAATACCCCGAAAGCGAGTTGTATCTGCAAAATGCATTGAGACTAACTGAATGAAACATTTTTTATAGCATCTTATTTTATCATGTAAATTATGTGATGTTTTAGGCCATTTTTTATCAATTTGTATGGAGTGTTAATGTAATTATTGTATATCAAATAAAAATAATGTTTTTTCGTAGATTCACATGCCAGCAATTCCCTGCTTAGGTATACTAGTACTTTGTTTGTTGCTGTTTGGGGATATGGCATTCTTTTGACATCTTGAATACAAATTATTGTCTGGGGAAAATCTCTATTGTAATAATTATTGGAAAACAAACGACAGAATGCAAATTATAGTACGTCTCCCATATGAACTAAAAGATTTGCATTCCACTAGCACTGTAAGTGTTAACAGGTTGTGGTGTCAATAGTAGAATTGTGGTCCACCAAGAGAGCAATCTATTTGTATTTACAGGAAATATATGAATCCCAGCATAGTAAAACTGTGTCGGATAGGTCTAATGCAGTAGGTGTAGGAGTATATACAAGTATTTTTTTTTAATAAAGCTTAAACTTTTATTATACATTTTCTGCCTATAAAAGCCTGTCTTTTCCATACTCCTTTTTACTATTATGTCAAGGTTGTTGTGTCATTCATTTTGAAGCACATGTGTCAGGGTGCACTATAATGCACAGTAACCAACAATACCATGTGTTATAGTGCACAGTGCCAGATAAAATCTCCGATATTTGGTTCCATGCTTGTGTGTTGCCAGCCCATTAGAACAGAATAAGTTGCTTTAGCAATGCACATTAACCTGTAACACAATGAGCATAAACCTGCATTAACAAGACTAAAAAGAAAACTGTGAATGAACTCTAAAAAACACAAAATAAGACTAATTTACTGAAGGAGATGAAAATGTTCTTACAACAAATTGTGTGACTATTCACAAGGCAGTGGTATTAGCTAATATATCTTTATAACAGGTTCTCCTTATATCTGTACACCTCAATCAAAAGCATTTTGTTGTAGATGCTCAGTTCAGCCTAATTGCATTTACTCACAAATACAGCTGAAGTCATCTCAGGGCCAAAATTAGGTAAAAAGCTAAATGGAACGAGTTAATGGCAGGAGCAGCTTTCTCATAATGGCAAGCAGAGAAAGGTATAATTATTTGAAAGCAGAAGTCTCAGTGGTGTTGTAATATTTTAGCTCTATAAAGACTCAGCTAGATGACTATGAAGCTTTATTGTAAAGGATTGTATTTGTAAAGTATGGCAGGTGGATGGAGATTGCTGATAGATTAGTCATATGGTTTATTTATTCCAACTGATTGCGTACTAAAAGACTCTGCATGCCCTGTTGGCCAGAAGTGCATGTTGGGACTTTTTGCTCCACAACATCTGCAGAACTGTTGTGTATGGATTATCACAGACCTGTGAAGATAAAAAAGGAAAAAAGTGAACTTGAGAGGTTCACACACTTTAGATAATTTAAAGGAATCCGGTATAAGAAACAAAGAAGCTTTTTAAAAGTTCTTTGGTCATGACTAATTTTTTACTATAGTTTCTACTGCTACAGCTATTCAGATTTTAAAAGCATCTGTTGTAAAGTTTAAAAAGTTCATATGATACCAAAGAAATTGGTCAGGTGTCCTAATTTATTGAATTCTTCCCCCGAATCCTGGGCCATTCTCAATGGGTACAGTCGCAATACCTCAAGGTAGCAGTGAAGCTTTTTAACTTCCTCCACTCCCTCTCCGCCTTTCTATTGGCCCAGCAGTATCCTGGGATATCCCATTAACCAATAGGAATGTGTGTGTGAGGCAATAAACAAGGCCAAGCTTTGACCTTTGGGAACAACTCTGTATCCAGAAGAGGAGCTCTGCTTAAGTTCTGGCAACAATGATAGGTATGTACCTACATTTTATCTCTACTCACACCTTCATTTTTAAGTTGAATTCTAGAAACAGAACCATTTATTTAAATATACACCTCAAAAGCTACAGGGGATATAATTCTACTTTGTATACCCCAAACACCTTTAAAAACCCAGATATTACTAAATAAAAGTATCAGCGATCATTGTGCTGCACATGGCAGAGCGGAGAACAGAGCTGTGAAAGGAATGCTGAAAAAGAAAAATGGCAGCTGCCTATGTAGACTTGCTTTTAAAGGTCTATTCCTCAAAACTGCCATCTATATTCCTTCTCTACTTGTTAAAAGCTGACCTGGCATAAACATGTGCAGATCAGGCATCCTCCATGCCAAGTGGTGGCCTGCTTCATGAGGTTCTTTAACCTAAATGAACTAGAAAAGGGAATGCTTGACTTAGTTAAATACGTTTATGTGTATAGCCTAGCACACACAGAGGGATAGATTGACTAAAAGAGTAGGGCATGCTTACTTCACAAAGTGAATTTTTACTTACCTATGTGAATGAGGAAAAGCCATATTCACTTTTAAAGCCCAGTTATGTTTAAGAAATTTAAAAAACACAGGATTTTTTTCTTAACTAATTGGATGATTATAGGCAGGAAACCTTGCCTCATTAAATAAGCTAAGAAACATTTTTCTTTGCAATATAAATATTATCCACTTTTTTTAATGAAAATTATATATATGTATGATGTCAAGAAGGCGACCAGTCATTAACTGTACTGATTTTTGCAATAACAGTAGTTGCTATATTTGTAACCAGAGATTCCTCTATAAGTCTGTCTGCCTGCTGAGAGTGCTATGTGACCAGCTATGAAATCAGCCATTCAAGGGTTAAAAATCCCTTGAAAGCAGACATAAGCACACTGGTAGTTGTGACAATTCTCACAAGGCACAACTTGAATGTACCATGCACTACACACATGAAAACACTGCGGAAAACAACATTTGTATGGTTTAATAAATACTTATTACCCTTTATATTTTCTAACTTGAGTTTTCTCTTAGGAACAGTTGAATTGGTGAGTATAATTTCTCAAATAAAGTCTACTACTGCAGCACCCCTGGCTTCAAAATGACAGGAGGATTTAGTTTTGATTGAACACTCTCACCTTGCAGTCTGCACGGACTTTGTACAAGCTTCACATTGGCTGCACCTTTATTTTTTCCAAAACACAACATATGTTCTTTTTCTCAATCAGTGTAAGTGTGCTCGAGACAGATTGTATACCAGAAATAAATGCATACATATTCATCTCCAATGAGCTATTGACTCACTCATACCCTTGTCACATGCACGGGTCCAAGACTTTTCGAGAGCTGCCCTGACTCTCTGGAATAGTCTTCAATGTTCTGTTAGGCTTGCTCCTACTTACTGCATATTTAAAAGAGCACTCAAAACTCATCTTATAAAACTTGCCTTCTGTCTCCTTAAATCCTCACTACTTACCCAGCAATCCATATCTCCTCTCCTAGTGTGTTATACATCCCCAATTTCCTAGATTGTAAGCTCTTTGGAGCAGGGTCCTCTCCTCCACCTGTTTCACTGTCTGTATCTGTCTGTCATTTGAAACCCCTATTTAATGTACAGCATTGAATATTATGTTGAGGCTAAAAAAATCCTGTTTATTAATAATATTAATAATAATATTAATGATAATATTCCCCAGGTTTTTAAAAACCCTCCAATATAAGTTCATTCAAAATAGGTAGCTTAGACCCTTTAACAAAAGAATACAATAATATACACTGGACTATCAAAGCCATTGTCTTATAAAACAGGTAAATTCCAGTTAAACACATTTTATTAACAGATGTAAAAAAAGAAATCATATTTTTCCAGCTTCATTGTAAATAATTATAAACCACCACAGCAATTCTTGACCAGTCTTTTTTATTCTGGACTATAGTCTTATTTAGAGATAGAAAATCAAGCGATGTACTGCTTGGAAATATTACACATTGTATTGTTGCACAGTGTCTGTATAAAATGTTCATAGTGCTCTATCAATATACTATTTAGTGTTTATAATAAAATAAAGTATTTAAATATATTTGGTAAACTCATGAAAGGACAGGTTGGTAATGATCGACCCTCTCCAGAAGTGTCTGAGAATATCCGGGAGAATAGTACCTGGAAAATAAACATAAAAGTGATTGGACAATTGAGATAAAGTACTGTAATACTTGCAGGTGCAAATCTGCCTAATTATCTCAAATATTAAGTAAGGATCAGCTTTGGATAGAAAACACTTTAAGGTGTTATGCCATTATCTTGTCACCCTTCCCGGCAAATTGCCATGAGCCACCCCTATAACCTAAACTTCTGATACATAACACACAACCCTTTCAAACATGTGCAGACACAGTGTAACCCAGTTATTATTATTACTAAGTATTTACACAATGCTGACATATAACGAAGTACTTAACAGAATTCATAATCAAGTCACTATTAAATGTCAAGAGTAGGAAGAGCCAAACCTAACCGCAGGCAAAACCTGGCTTTTAGAAATCAAATATTAGCACAGGATATTTAAGAACTCCAACTGTGATGTGCAGGGGGCTATCATACCATATGATACATTCTATTCAATATATACCTTCATATATAAATGAAGGTTCTCTCTTTATCTAGATATTATAGCTTGTGATATTTGGACTTAAAGAGATGTTAGGCTGTTGGAAATGATAAGGCTGTCACTTGGATGATTGGAAAATAATTTTTATGTTAGCCACAGTTTGTATTGTAGGCTGACAATACAAGTTTACACAACAGGTTTATTCAATAAACCATTGGCTATAAAAACATGGAAATTAGTGGAAGGGGTTACGTGTTTGTGCTCATTACCCACACTGCTCCTGTTTTTACCCAAGGAGGTCTTGTAATAAAATGTGCTGATGAGAACATTTCTTGCACTCCACCATGAGACTTACTAATAAAAAAACATGTGCACTATGTTTCTGCAATACATTTCCATGATTTGTTCCCTCTAAAAAAAACACTGCTGACATCCTCCTGAAATCCAGTGAGCTTATGATTTTCTACATCGGGCTTACAACACACTAAAATTTAAAAAAAACTGGTGTCAGCAGTGATGAGTGACACCCTGCTGGACATTGGCATATCTCTGCCTGTCCATGACATATTGTTTCACATTCAGTGCAGCACAGGGATCCACAGCAAGTGGATTTCTGGCAGTTTATTTTTGTATTTGCAGCATTTTAAAGGGATAAGGAATTGTGCATACAATTAACACATGTAACTGCATGTTTTTTTTATCTTGGACAGTCATGCATTTTATGATTGCATCTTAAAACCTGTGAATGATTTAAAATTTTTCAGATTTAGCAATTCCTATAGTTTTATGAGATCTTGCAATATAGCCTGCTAGGCTTAGTTCATACAAGGTCTAAGATGGACACAAGATCTGCCATGGTAGTTACACCTGAAATACGCATTACAAAAACCTCTTCTATGAACATTCATTAATTTCAATGATAGAGCAAGGGGCTTGCAGTTAATTGTTGGTTGCTGTCAGCCGCCCAGTAAACAGTCTATAAATGATGAAAAACCATCTGTCTGAACTAGGCCCTACCATTTATTTGCTATTTATTTCTGCAGTGCAAGATAAAATATTAAACAGAGGTTTTAGTTGCTATGGGCTAAAGGATATTGTCTAAGTATACTTTTAATACGGTATTACCGTTGCAAAAATGTGGTTCTTTTTCTTTTTGAAAGTGATTTGTGAAATTGGTATATTACACATTCAGTGTAGTTTTCCTTTAAGTAGAAAATTGCTACCTAAATTGAATATACATATGTTCCAGTAGCAAAATGTGAGTGTAATTCTCACTTCCAGACTAGCTTCCTGCCACGTGCTCTGCCTTAACTGTACAGCAGGGAATCATTTACAGTATACCGATCATCTATCCGTACCTGACAATTTCCTCGGGATAACAATTATTGATAGTGTTGATGTACTCTTGGAGAGGCGAGCCAGGGTCTGCAGAGATCTCTTGAATCTTTTTAAGTCCGCCACTTGTTACAAAGAGCCGCCGTGCCTTGCTGTCATGTGGAAGAACCTGGAAATGAATAGCACAAAACCATAACATTGTGTGGAACAATACATGGAGGCGCGAGCCAGTCTCTGATTTCAAAGCAACACCGCATACCACGCTGGATTAGAGTTTAAAAATGTCAACACATTTACAAATATCTTGAAACATTTTTTCTTAAATGATCAGAAAAATGTCCTGACAATGAATAGAAAAGGAGACCCTGAGGCTTGCACATTTTCTGGTTCAGAGACATGAAAATGCAGGAAAATAACGAGCTATGCCAGCAATGGAGGAAACAGAGCTCATAAAGTATAGGCGGTGTCAACAGATCAAAAAGGCTGTGGAGACCTCACCTAAGTATCTTGTCTTGTTGTAGAGGCCACATTGTTAGGGAGGGACAGAGCGGAGACCAAGCAGATGAAAGAAGGAAGAAGAGCAAAGACACAGAGAGTCTGTTCAACAAAAGCTGAAAGAAAATGAAAGAGGAGACAGGATGAGGACATAAAATATCGAAAAGCAAAGGAGAAAATGTGATTCAAGTGAATAAAAAATGTGAAAAAGACAAATTACTTGCAAGGCATACAAATTAGAAATATGAGAAAGCGTGGAGGACAAAGGTAATAGCAATTATAAAATAAGTGAAAAAAGTAAAGGAAGGATCTTATGAGCCATTTAGGTATTGTGCCCAACACACTCCTAAAATGGACATGTTGACTTGCATTTAATATTAAGATATGGAATGGTACCATTTTGTTTTGCAACAACAACTCCTTTTCCGATGCTCTGCACAAAGTTATTTTTTTTTCTTTTACAAAGACTTTGAAACCCAATAATTACTTATCAGAATCTGCAGACCCATGACCCTTAGTAGAGTTGCTTCCAGTAGAGAATAGTGATTGCTTTTTGCTCTTTGCTGTTTTACCCCCTGTGACCTCAGGATGTTGGTCCTAAAAAGTCCACCGTGGACCCAAGAGATGCACAGTCGCCATTAGTAAGTGCCCATTATTACTACACAGTATTTATATAGTGCCAACATATTACGCAGTGCTGTACAAAGTCCACAGTAATGTCACCAGCTGTCCCTCAAAGGGGCTCACAAAATAATGTCCCTACTATAGTCATAGGTCATTACCACAGTATACGCAGATAGTGTCCTGGCTGAGATTCGAACCTGGGACCTAGCACTAAAAAAGGCCAGAGTGCTAACCACTGAGCCACCATGCTGCCCATCTAAAGAGGGACAAGTGTAAGCACTGCACCAGAGACCCATTCACAATGTAAATTAGAACGATAAAGGATCATACCTAGCCTGTCACGTTAGTGCTATTTCAGATGTAAGGTTTTCTTTATTAATATTAATTTCTCATGTTTGGGGGAAAGGAGGGCAGACTAAGGAAGGTGAAATATAGGATGATTAAACTTGAGCTTTAACTATATGTTGGCAGTCATTTCATTAGCAATACAGTGTGATGAGAATGATCTGACTGCTGCTCCTCTAAATTGGTACCTTTTACTGCAATCAATGGCTGTACTGCAACAATTACAGTAAGAACTACCATACTTTAAAATAGTTTCACCTCCAGATTTATACCTAAGGAGTGTGCAATTTTCCCACTTTAGAAGAACTTTTTTTTCTTTTTTTTTTTTTTTGGGGGGGGGAGGCATGTGCTCGAAGTCAACTTTAAGTAAGTATGGTTATGCACTTGCGAATAGCTTTATTCCATTATTTCTTCTTTCTTAGTGTGTTTTACTGTTGATCTATTTGAGAATAAAAATGTGCATTTGAACGTTCAATTAGTTTTGTCAATAGGGTCAAGCTGTGTTCACATTGAATACCAAATCTTCACATATTCTCTAACCTCAGCAAATAGCCACTTCTTGTTCTATGGAAAACATACACCTGTGAGTGTGGACAACTAATCTTATCACAACAGTCATTTAGATAATTTGCTGTATAACCCTATGTAGGAATAATCTGCAAATATCTATATGAACTATGATACCAGTATATTAAACCAAGCAAAAAAGTAAGGTCAGTAAAACTACTTTTAGGTTAATGTTTACTTGCCTAAAATTCCCTGGACTACAAAATGTATATGTTGGCAAATGACCAAAGGAACATTATATGCAATTTAAAATGTATGAAAAGGCAATTGCTTAGATGATTTTTAGACCCTGTGTCAGGTTAGTATTGCTGTCAGTGTTCTCCACTGGGATGATGCACTCCCCTATTCATCCTTGGGACATAGAAACAAGAATTTTTGTCACAAAATAAGGAGTGAAAGAATATTATCTATTAGGAACAGCTGTTTCTATGGCAATTCTCTAGGATGGAAAATCAGTTCACATCGGTGAGGTTTTCTCTCATTCCCTGTTGAAAAGTAGTAAAGTAGAAGTAAAAAGAAATCTACCTGGAAGGACATGGGAAGCAAAAACAAATATATATATATATATATATATATATATATAATAGTTTTTTATTCTTTCCATACTCTATCCAAAACACCTAAAAAATTAATTGCATCTGAACATTATTTCAATTTTGTGCGGCTTCCATTTGTTCTAGCTCAAAGGGGTTTAATTTATGAAGGAATAAGGGCTATTCAGGGAACATTTCCTGCTCTCTTACTAAATAAGCAACATAAGAGCAACATAAATTGGGATTGAGCTGAGGTGAGATTGAATAGGAAGAATAGGAAGTTTGGTTAATAGGATCAGCATACTCATGATAGGTTCTCTTTTCTGTTAGAAAAAAAAAGCTTTTTTCTGTATGCCATAAACAAGGTGGTGGGAATATTCAGACACAAGGGAAGATCTAACTAATAAGCAAAAAGGGAGGAGAGTTTAAACATAAAGAAAGCACGGTGGCTCCGGGGTTAGCACTCCGGCCTTTGCATCGCTAGGTCCCAGGTTCGAATCCCAGCCAGGACACTATCTGCATGGAGTTTGCAGGTTCTCCCCGTGTCTGTGTGGGTTTCCTCCGGGTACTCCGGTTTCCTCCCACATCCCAAAAACATGCAGTCAGGTTAATTGGCTTCCCCCTAAATTGACTACAATAACCACATATGACTATAGTAGGGACATTAGATTGTGAGCTCCTTTGAGGGACAGTTAGTGACATGACTATGAACTTTGTACAGCGCTGCGTAATATGATGGCGCTATATAAATACTGTATAATAATGAAGGAAAGTCAACTACGCCATTAAGCAAAGTAAGAGGTCCATTGATAGAATGGAAGAGCCAACTAAGCCAATAAGTGGAGTGGGAGGAGTATTCAGAGAAAGGAAGAGCCAAATAAGTGAAATGGGAGGAGCATTCTAACAATATATAAAAGCTAGCTAAGCCAACAGGAGGGATCATTTGGACACAAGAGAAGAGCCTATCAAGTCAATAACTGAAGTGGAAGTAGCATTTAGACACAAGGAAAAAAACAAACCAAGCATTTATTCCACATATATAGAGCATTCTGTCCCAAGAGATTACATTGTGTTGGGGTAAATACTTGTAGGACCACAAATATTCAGTAATAAAAGGATATATAATATTTATGTTTTGGGATACCCCCCCTTATTAGCAGGGGGGGTATGCTAATAAGTCTTTCCTAATATTTTTTTTTTAGACCTGTTGTAAATATATTCTTTTATCCAAATTTAGTAACAATGTAAAGAATGTGCCAAATTATTATTGCTCCTGAGCATGACCACCTATGAGCACATTGTGTTGTGGGAATGACTCATCAGTGACTGTGAAATGGTAAATACCTGCTGGATTTGGAAGGCTAAGCTAAGAAAACAACACTCTGCCTTTAGGCAACAACTTATTAGTAGGTAAGCAACGCAGAAAGCTTCCTAGGCTTTTACTTCAGTTCCTTGAAAGCAGATATGCTGAGCTATCTAGCCAAAGCATCTGCACAATTTAGTGCAAACCTTTACCTAGTGAGGAACTACACGTTACACAATCCCACTATCTTTTCACTAAAACAGTCTACCCAGCCTTACAGAATCACTACTAATATCTGAATATTTTATATTTTCAAAGCTCTTACAGCAAAGAAACATTTCTGCAAACATGTAATATATTTCAGCTTATCAGTTCTTAAAAGAGCTGGCTGTATTAATGTTTCTGGCTTTCCCCCCTATTTTCACCTGGTAATCCTAAGAATAGCACACTTCATGTTCTAGAGGGACAACAAAAACTTCTCTGTAATTATGAAGAAAGCCATGTTGCAACCCAAGCTGGACATCAAATGTATCTTCCTCACACATCTATATTGCATGAAGCCTGGGGAATTAGGAGTTTACAAAAGAAAGATAACATTGCGCTTGTTTCAGGTTAATTTCGGAGACGTGGAAAGAACATTTTACTCCTGACAAAATCAAGTTATTTTTTGTACTTAATGTGTGTGTAAAAGTTATTTTTAACCTAGATTGATCCATGCAATTCCCTTTTTTATCCTATTATCTTTCTTTCCCAAAGCTTATCCTGTCTTCCAGCCCATTAGTAGCACCCTTTAACACTCAGTAACACGCCTTTATAAGTGCCATAGTTGCCATCAAGAGGTTTGTTCCTACTCCATCAGCACAAAGGACCTAAAGATAACATGAATAGAGATTTGTGTGTGGAGGTAAAAATTCTGTCATTTCTATCACAATAACAGGGAACAGAAGTAAGATATCCAATGGGTGTAGCAAAAAAGAGGATACTTCCTTTAGCTTGTAGACATTATTTATTGTTATGTCTATAGGACTGGAAGGTAAAGGAAAATAAATGCAGGCATGCTTTGTTTCTTTTCACGTGAGTACACCGAACGGTCCAATGATACAGTGCAAAAGTTGCTAATAGAACTTGGCCCTGGACAGCTGCTGATTAAATCTTGATGCTGTCCTTATAGATACAGTTTTTAAATGGGGTTACCTACCTAAATAATTCTGTTGATGCAATGAACATGTAGACTAATATGACTGTAGTCAATGCCTTGAGTATTAAATCCTTAATACTCCTGATAAAGTTAATATAAGCAAACAAATTGAGTGTGTGCCCCAAATACAGTCATACCACGGTGGATCTATGAAGCCATTTTGTTATGGTAGTCTGTAGAAAAAATAAGTGACTGCTTCATACATTTTATCTTTTTTTTATGATACAATTTTGTCCTATTATTATTAATAAACAAAATTACATAGCGCCAACATATTACACAGCGCTGTACATTAAATAGGGGTTGCAAATGACAGACGAATACAGAAAGTGATACAGAAGAAGAGGACCTTGCCCCGAGCTTACAATCTAGTAGGTGGGGGAATTTGCACACAATAGGATGGGAGATATGTAGTGGTGGGAAGTAGTGATGGTTTCAAAAGACAGAAGAAGATGGGTAGGCAAGTTTTTTCTGCTCTTTTAAATAAGCAGAAAGTAGGAGCAAGCTGACTAGGATGAGGAAGACCATTCCAGAGAGTTGGGGCATTGAAGGAGCGGTCATTGTGCTATGATTACAATCTATGAAACAATCTATGTCAGACCCAATCGTATAGGTAACTTACCTAATGAACTCAGTATTTTAAATATAAATAAATAAAACTGTATTTTACACGTAATATTTATCTCTTATCTTGGACTGTTTTTTAGGCTTTTATTGTAAATTCATATTTGGAATGTGGAAGTGGAAGACAGTAAACAGATTAGATTAGATAATCTTTCACAGTAAAAATCAAACATACTTTTTCCTTTTTGTGTTTGCCAAGAACTTTGTTGTAATTTAATGCCCAAAATGTAATTTCCAAGGTGAGGTCTTACCAATTTTTTGAAAATTGGTAAGACCTATTTTGAAATGGAAGAATTATCTGTTTCTGCCTTTTTTGAGTCCTTGACTGTTTCAGTTCATCCAACAAAATGAATGCCCTTAGCATTTACTATTGCCAGGTATAATCTACTAAATTCCTGTATTAAGTGTTTTCCATTTAAATAGAAAAGCAGTTACCAAGGAAACAGGTAAGAAACAGTGAAACTGTCAAAGAAAGAGTGCCAGGTCATGAGATCATCAGATTTAGCATTAAGCCAATAAAATTGTGGGCATTAACTTATATTTAAAGCATTTATGGAAGTGGTGTGAAAAAACATGAGAATATACATTACTCTTTCTTTTTAACGTACTAGCCAGGTTTCTGCAGTGTAAGTGCACCTTTAATCCCAGTTTAACATGGCACAGTCTACATTAATACATTAAAACGATGGCGCAAGTCTGGCCACTACAAATGGCCCACTACAAATGTGAAGGGCGGCCTAATGTTCACCTATTAATATGTAAGACAAGTGCTTGTATAATACTTCATGCTTAGCTCTTTGAAGATCATTTTACTCTCTCTCTCTCTTTTATTAAATAAGTTCTCACACTTTTCATCCTGCATTTAAAGTCTGGAAGGAAAGCTAGCCTTGCTCTCACTATCGTCCACTGTTTTTCACAACTGTATACCTGTATTACCAGGCCTGTTTTTTTAAGGTTCTTATAAATTTAATAAAATATCTCTATCTGGGTGGGAAGAAGCTGTAGGCTGGTGGTGCCCATTGTATTGTAACCTAACTTTTGAGTAACCTAGCTATTGAAAAGTGCCAGGTGGAGCGCCTGGCAGGGGGGGAGAACAATGTATATATGTATATACCGTGTATATCCTGTTTGTTCCAGCGGAGTTCTTCATCCTGTTCCAGCGCAGTACTTCATCCTGTTTGTTCCAGCGGAGTTCTTCATCCTGTTCCAGCGCAGTACTTCATGCTGTTTGTTCCAGCGGAGTTCTTCACCCTGTTCCAGCGCAGTACTTCATCCTGTTTGCTCCAGCGCAGTTCTACACCCTGTTCCAGCACAGTACTTCATCCTGTTTGTTCGTTCAAAGATATCGTGCAGGATCGTTCGTCGTTCCTTTACCAACGATAATAATTGGAAGTGGGTACGTAGCACACAGATCAGAATACACATTTGTAGGAAGTCAGCTATTAGACATTTGTGAACACAGCAAGAACTGTAAAGGTTAAATTAATCATTTTTCTAGAAATAATAGGAAATAGTGTAATTGTTAGGGTAAATATTGTGAATCTCATGAGTGGTAATATATCTCTGGAAGTGCCACAATTACACATTACTAACTATAAATGAAATTAGAAATCGAATGCTAGGAGTACTTAAAAAGGAACTAGTCTAAAGAAGTTGTGCCAGGAAAAATGAAGGCAGAGGGGAAAGGACTAGTCATCTTCATGGTTTATGGACTCCTTGCAGCTGATCGTTCCACATTACTGAGTTACAATGCTGTGTTGCAAACTGTGTATGTCATTTTGATAGAGGCAGAGCCTTACTTCCTCAAGTCAAAGCCTCCAGTAAATCTCTGTAATTTTTAGGGATTTCCTCTCAATGAAGGTAAATCTCCATAATGAGACTCAGACAGCAAAAAAGGCAACTGGCAGGTGTAAACTTTTATCTTAAACTGTAATGTTTGGCTGTACTTACACTTTGAATCCTACCTTATCCCACCTAAGATGGAGAAATTATTTATTAATAGTACCAATATACATATGATTGTGTGCAGGGAATATCCAAATATGTGTATATGAAATTTGTCAAAAGCGTATTGCAATTTACCAAACACACCAAAGCANATCAATGAAGACTTTAATTAAAGTCATTAATTGTCATTACATTTCCAAGCTTTTCTAAAGTGTAAATATGCCTCCAAAATAAATTAAATACCCAATACAGATATGGATGTGATTTTGATGTGAATGTATCATCAAATGCTAATTTTAATGACTTACATTTCTTGGACAGAGAACATGAACTGGAGAATGGCTCTTACTGTACTTTAAAAAATGGGAGAAAAAATACATTTGGACTGAGACCAAACTGCGTCAGCGAATACAGAGCTGGAACTCCACGAGGAGAATGCACTGCTTAACTTAATATTGTGTTCCATCCAGAATTTCCAATTATATCCGGCTCATCACAAATCATCCTTAGACAGCGGGCAGAGGGAGGTATATTAAAGAAGTTAAATAAATATATGAATATAACAAGAGAACTTAAGGGGACATATTAAACAGAATACCTGTGAAAAATGCTCTGGTGATATTTGTGCTAGGGAGAGGAATAACCCCCTACAATCTGAAAAGCACAAGAGGGGGCATAAACCAGCAATACAAGTATACCTGTGTTTTTGAACCGTGTGGGAGTTATGGTAATAATAATAATGAAGGAACTGGAATGGCGGGATATCCCAGAATCTCAAAGTCTAAGGTTGGGATTACACTGTATTAATATTATTAATATTAATAATAAAGTATTTATATAACACCAACATATTACGCAGCGCTGTACATTGAATAGGGGTTGCAAATGACAGACAGACACAGAAAGTGACACGGGAGGAGAAGAGGACCCTGCCCCAATGAGCTTACAATCTAAGAGGTGGGGAAGCAGCATACAATGGGAGGGGACACCTGTATTGACTTTTTTCAAGACAATCGAACACATCCCCCTTCAGTGGCAAAAATCCAGTGACTGAAATGACCGGGTTTTCTACTAATAAAAAAACATTTATTCATAATGAAAATACATACAAGCTGGATAAGCAGCTGTTTTCAGGCCGATTCTTCACTATAAGTCAGTATTTCTTGGTGCACAGCTGGCCACTGGGATGGCGGGGTTTCATGGCATGAATGCATAGCTCTGCCTACTATATTTACATAAGGAGTAAACCCCCTTTAAATTTTTTCCAAGTAGAGGAAGTCACAACCTTTATTTAGCTTCTGTTATATGAAGGCAATGTTGTGCTCTACAAGTGTGGGAATTTTTACACATACTTCTATAAATGTTTACTAATGACTGTTTATATAAGGCGTCCTGTGTTGCAGGCTTAATAACTTTTCAATGGACATTTTGTTGTAGTGAAACTGTGAAAGTCATCAATTAGGACTGGTGCTGGTGCCCTGAACAGTACCCTATATAACAGAGCCCCCTTGTATCTACATATTTCAAAGAAGCCTAGATATGGCCTTATACCTAATGAAGGAAAGAATGCAGCAATAAGTGGGTCCAGAGTATTTTTGGCTGGCGGGAGAGAACTTCTAAATAACTTGTTTCATTAACCCTTCCTGCAGTTCCAGCTGTGCGAGGAGGGAGGGAGGCCTCATGTACTTTGTGCCATACACAAGAAAAGGTTGTTAGTTCACACACTGTTGATTATTTGCTTAATACCTCAATTAGATCTTTATGACCTCAGCACAACTTATCTCCCAATCTAGTGCCTGTCTTTTACAACTTCTACTATCACTAAATCTGTCTGACTTTTATTGCTCTGCTGGAAACCATTTGTACCTCAGATCAATCTGTTTCCCCTCAGCCATGACCAGAGGAAAGAAAAGTTCACATAAGTGGCCAATACCTGCAGTGATAGTGTTCTAAAATAAGTGCAATTTTACTAATAGGGTTCAAATGCAAAAGTGCCTGAAGTCTGTCATACTCATTAACACAACAGTTTGTGTTTCCCATATAATATATTTTTATTTTTACCTGTTGATCCTTCAAGTAAATATCTTATTTTTCCACTTTCTGTAACAGCTTAACAGCGCTGCATGTTCTACAATAAAATTTCTTAAATTTTAGATGCACATATAGTTTTAGATAGACAACACATTATTAAAGCCCCACTCCAGTTGACAATTGTTTACGAAATTACAGCAAAGGAAAAATATTTAACCCATATGAATACCACCCCTAGTATCCCCCAATACCCTCTTTATTATTATTGTTTATATCATATGTGTTTCTTACTGTTGTTTTTATTGGATGTACTGTTGCTTTATTTTCATATTGTTCTTTCCTATTACTGTACTTCTTCTGACTTTAGTTATAGTTGTATCATATCTAGTGTCATGGGGGTACCTTCAGCTACTGGAACCCTGCAGTCATCTAGTTGATAGGTAGGGAGGGCATGCCTTGTTGCACCATATGGGTAAATTATGTATAAATATTTTGGGGGAAAAAAAGCATCTTTGAGAATTTTTTGAGAATCTTTTTAGCGGCAAGTAGTGGTGTGAAATCATGAAGTATTTTATATATGAGGGGGTGCTGAGAAGTTCCTGGCTTTGCCCCCTTCTAGGTGAAAGAGAAAAATGAGTGTGGGGGCATATGACAGCCTAATATCTTAGTATGTAACTGTGCAAATATCAGGTCTTTGCGATTCCTAAAACTGTTTTTTCTTTTAGTGAAAAGCTGTTATGGCAGAGGCACAAGCAAGTTTCACGTCGTAGGAGTTACGGGCCGTCATGAAGTTTTTGTTTCTTCAGGGAAAGGAAGGACACTTCTTCCCCAGTGTTTGTGACATCTCAGTGTGAATGTCCTTTGCTGACTTTCCCTGGAGAAATTGAATGTAAGTTTTCTTTTATTTAATCTTTTCCTCTACAGGAGCTTTAAAGATGTCTAGCTTGAAATCAGAATGCTTCCTCCTCTGTATAATAAAATTTCTCCTCCTCTTCTAGCAGTTACACTCTGCTGATCTCATGTACACGCAGACAGCTGCCGATATAACACGGAGGTTTTAGATACGTTAATTATGTAATAATTACCCAAGTTTGTCAGTTGCTTGCTAGCCCTTGGAGACTGACATGTAAACTAAAGGAAGTCCATAACTGTTTTGGGATTCCACCCTGATTGTGGCTGCATGTCTGTATCTAATAATGCAAAGCTCTCTGGGAAGCCAGATTGGATGAAAGCCACTTTATAAATTCATGTTATATTTAGAACTAGCTATGCAGCTGTGGTCTGCTGTTACCTAATGTGACAAAAAGAGTCCTTTAATATCCCATCTTTCTTTATTAAAGAAATGATTTCATGGCCTGTAATGCCCCAAGGCAGCATTCCACTTGTGTAGAGAGTGCATGTGAGCAGTCCTACAATTATTTCAAGTTCATAACTTTCAGTGCCTCATTAAAAAGGGAAACCTAGCTGGGGGTTTTCTGTGTTGAGGGAAGCATTAAATCTTCACAGTGTTTTCACTGTTCAGAAGCTACCTGCAGAATAGCACAGCTTCAGCTTTTTGTTATTGTACACAGCAAGCCAAATAAATATGCTGCAGTGAAGCGGCAGCATTTTTATGCTATCTGTAAATGATTTTGTTGTATGGGTACATACCACATACCAGACCTAATTGCAAACCTGTTGTTTTTTTACATTTTTAAAACTAATAATACCTGACTGGTAGTAGAAAGCACAGATTTTTAACTATGAGCTTTATTAGAGATGCTAATCACATAACCACTCAGGGCAAATTGGAAATGTTTCTTGATAGCCTGGCTCATTCAAGAAGGGGTTTTCACTCCTCGCCATCTCTTTGTCAGAAGCCTCACTTAGGCTACGTACACACGTGCAATAGTTGTCGTTGCAATGGATCTTTCACGATCCTTTCCATTGACAAACGACTGCACGATGCATGAATGACTGCTGTACATACATGGGAGAACGACAGAGCGGCACCCCGCTGCGCTCTCTCCCCTTCACACTCATTATGATTGTTCATCGTCTGTCGTCCGTGGATCCACCAGGACGGTTGTTCAGATGATGTACAAGGAGTCGCCCAGTCTAGAACCTCCAACGCCATGTGACATTGGAGTTAACCCTAAGTCCTGCACCAGGTGGGGGGCAAAGGAAGATCCAGAATGCTAAGTATACCTCGCTGACACTATCACTTACCTTTAATAGGCAAGAGACTGGAGCACTTTAAAGGACAACACGGACTGAGGAAAATATGGCAGCTGCTTCTCTCATCAAAACTTTGTGAGGCACCAACTAATATCCAGAACACCCTAATGCCACCCATAACTTCATAAATAACCTTAACAAAACACCTCCATTCTGATATCTAATGGAAGTGCCTCATAGCTGAGTTCACAGTGTTCTGATTGGAAAGTAATAGGCATGAGGCTTCATATTCATGTAGTTGGCTTAATATAATGCTAAAGTAGACCCGAATGGTAGGCACATCCTGTCCCTCTCTCCTAACAGGGACTGGGAACATCTTCATTAGTCATTTACATCCAAGTTACCAGCAGGCATTCCTATTCTTAGAATTTAAAGGCTGTGAGCGAGGGATTATTATTAGCCAGTATCTATATAGCGCCGACATATTACGCAGCGCTTTACAAAGTCCACAATCGTGTCACTAACTGTCCCTCAAAGGGGCTCACATTCTAATGTGTGGATGTGGCGTTGTTTAAATTCCAAGCTCTATTTACATAACCTAATTGATAATTTTGTCTAAATGCGGCTTTTTGATAGAAATCCCCAATGCTGTTTGCTGTCAAGGGGTAGAAAAAATAATTTTATGAATGTTAAACCATTTTATGTATGTTAAAACATTTAAAGATTACCACTCAAAACATTTGTTCAATTTTTATGGATAATTTTAAATAAAAATCAATATTATCAAACTACTGATATTTGTGTACATTTTGTATGTGAAACTGTTTGTTTTCCATCTACAGAAGACAAACACAATAATAAGCACTTAAGGCATGGTAATAAACTCACGGTGTTATACCAGTAAGCTGTTGGCACAAACTGTAGCATTCTTGGAAGAAGTAATCCTTTCATGTACATTCTGGGTTTCCTGTTTTATCCATTGTCCTGGGAATGTTTAGCTGGTGGGGTAGCCAAGACAAGGCAACAAAATACACAGAACTATAGTATCTCACCTTACTGAACTGGCCAACCACGTGTTTCAGGATGTTGGGTGGTGCATCATGGAGGAGAGGTTCAAGGGCTGGGAGATGGGTACATTTCTGAAGGATATTTTTTAAAGCTTTTTTTGCCTGTATAAGTAAAAAGAGTAAGATTAGAGGACAACATGTTAAATTTTTTGCAAAGTAAAGTACATTGGTTAATAGGCTGTGTTTGTAGCACTAATATTTATTTGAGTAGCAAACCTGGAACATGCCTGTCAGAATTATTTTTCTTTATACTTGTTCCAAGTCAGTAATGGACAATATAACTTTTTTATTACTATTAATATTATAATTAATAATAAACAGGATTTATATAGGGCCAACGTATTACACAGTGCTGTACATTAAATAGGGCTTGGAAATGACAGATAGACACAGACACAGGAGTAGGATAAGACCCTGCCCCAAAGAGCTTACAATCTAAGAGGTGGGGGAAGTAGCACACAATAGGAGGGAGATATGGAATGGTGGGGGAGTAGTGAGGGCTTTGAAAGACAGAAGAAGACGAGTAGGCAAAGTTGAAAAGATAGGTTTTAAGGGCTCTTTTAAAGGAGCAGAAAGCAGAAGTATGGAGAATAGGACACGGAAGACCATTCCAGATAGTCGGGACAGCTCTAGAAAAGTCTTCAAGCTGTGCATGTGATGAGTTTATGAGGAGGAAGTCATTAGTAAGAAAGAAGAGAGCAGCTAGGGAAGTAAATTTCTACCAGGTACCACTTTTTATCCCAATTCTTTACATTAAGAAGCATGTCAGATAGGAACTCTAGCATCACCTAGGCTATATCCCTCTCCACAGCCTTACTGACACTAGTCTGCTCCTTTCATTCATAGAATCTGTCATATTTCAGTAATATTGTCAATGATAGAGGCCAGGCGTCACATGCTGGAGTTACTTAGGTCATTCTTCATGTAAATGAATTATGTCTATAAACTTCCACACTTCCAGGCTAATATCTGTTCATCATGGCACTTTAATATTAGCATAACTGCTCCCCAAAATCAGCCTACTGTTTATATTAGGGCTGAAGGCTTTTTAAAAGAGTGCAAAAGCAGGGTGTTATAATGTTTTTAGGAAGCCATGTTTAGTATCCTACTGGTTTCTCCCACTAGTGATGATCTTCCTGCATTGCACAGATAGATATAATGTTATTTTAATACTTTTTATTATAAGTTTTACAGAAACTGACATTGCTTTTGCTGAATACTATGATCTCTTTGAAGTAAATACGCAAATATAAACAATCAGTAACCAAAGTTACCTTTAGTCTAAGCCTTAAGATTTGTAAAGACCCAGAATGTCTGTTGTTGAAAGGGATCAATAGGGAAATTCTAGCTTTAGTACTGGGAATCAAAGCTGATCATATTGTTTGCCTATTACACATCTTTACAAGCAGTTTCTTGACAAAAATTAAAGAACATTCAGTTCCCATTTAATGTCTTTAGCAATTGTTATTTCCCTGACTGTTGTGCTTATGCTATTGCTTTACACTTAATTACTTAGAGTAGGAATGCAGGTTTGGACCTCTCATTTCATTGCTTGCATCAATATTCTGGGTCAGTATAGGAAGACAGCCAGGGGACATAAAACATCATCAATGGCTCCCTATAAATCTAACTGGACAGGTTTACTTTATAAATTTATTGAACACCATGTTCAAGTGCTGACTTCCAACAATTACTGACATTCTATAGCAGCTTACAACTCTCATTAACAATTAATGAATAAACCTAACAGTTATTGCTGGAAGATAAAAACCTAGTAGGATTTATATATAACTGAGAAAGTAATTAAAGACTGTATGATAGAAAGTGGTAATTGTGGTGGTTCAATGAAGGTTTGTCAAGCTCCAAGAGAGAATAGTGCTGAGATTTAACGCGTCCTCCACCCACTTTTAGTATAGACTGTTCTATCGTCCTACGCATATCCTGAGCTTCACTTGGATCTGTAATCCCGCAAGAATTTAACACCTCATGAGTCGGGCACAGAGCACCTTAACTGATGGTTATTATTTTAATACATATTTTATTATGCAGAAGCAGACAAATTACTGTATATTTCAGAATCTAGTTGACACATTTTAGGAGACAGGGAAATTTAACTTACTTCCATGACTGCAGAAATGGCTGAAATGTTGTGCGAAGGGGCTTTTAGAATTTGTTTATACCTGTTCGGAAATGTAATATGTATATTGTGCTCACCTGTGTGAGCATATACAACATATGTGTGTATATATCCCCCTACACATTTGAGGTCAAACAAATCTGGGCTTCTGTATCTTTATCTGTAGCTTTAATTTTGTTCATTGGTCTCCCTCGCTCCCTCCATACTTTGCAGGGGTGGCTAAATGTGGCAATGATGCTTCACACGCAGTTGCAAATGTAAGCAAAAAACATTTCATTTCTTAGCCTGATGTTGAAGTAGTTAAATTTGTACTGACCGGCTCCATATACTGCTTTTTAATAGTTATTTTACACAGACATACATATATAAATTATGATAAATCAGGGCTCTAATTACAGTGATTACTAACTGTGCACAAACAAGTTTGCCTTCCAGATTCTTCACTATGATATTAGATTTTGTCTGGATACGGACATGCACACAATCACACGGGAAGCTGGGAAAGCATTCCCCAATACATATTATGCATGTAGATATTAGGGGAATGTATAATAATTTTATCAGAGAATTTATTATCATAGTGAAGCCCTATTGGTATTAAATGTAAACAGATAAAGACATCAGTGGGCCTGATTTATTAAAGCTCTCTAAGGCTCAGTGATCCAGCAAACCTGGAATAGTTTTCCTAAAAAATGTTTTGAATCCTAGCCAGATCCATTGCAGATTTGCTGGATCACCCAGCTTCACTGATGAAAGTTTATTCTCTCCAGCCTTGGAGAGTTTTAATAAATCAGGTCCATCAGTAAAGCACTAAAAGAGGTCAGATCAGCACATACTGAAAATCGCTAACGTAGAACTCTACCTGGCATTGTAGCCACATCAGCTCATTGTTATTCAATTGGAGTGTTAAAAACTATGTTCTGGTGTTTATTTGTTATTTATGATCCACACCAGTGCTCTGTCATAATGGGTAGGTGTAAGAGTTGATCCACCTGGAGCAGCTTGTTTGGTACTTATCCCCATGGAATGTAGAAGAAGAAGCCCTTAAAAGCAACTTAAATTGTTGGCCAGTGGACAGAATGCCCCTCTTACAGTGGTGGCTAGAATACCACCACAATAAACAACTAAAAACATAATTAGAGTCATGCAGCTTGCTTTAACAAGTAGTTTTGGCTCCAGAAGTTTGAAGGCATCAATAGATTGGAGATAAAAAAACTTGATGAACCCCAAGCAACCTATGGAGGAACCCTGGTTAAGAACGGCAAGAGAACGCAGGAAGTTGAGATTTAGTTGTAGTGGTTGAGAAAATCTCTACAATGGACTCATGGAAAGGAATACCAAGAGGGAAAACAAACCTGCTAACCTTACTAAAAAAATAAAATGCTTTACTTTAATGTTTTACTTAACTCTTGCTAACAGGTTAGTCACTGTGATCAGTAAATGCTTGTCATACACTGTTTCCAATGACACCAAAAAGAATATGTAACTGCTTTATGGTTGGAAAAAATCTTTTAAATGTTTGTATTTAAAATGTTAGATATCCACTTTCAAATGCTTTCTTAATCATGGTAAATAAATCCCAGCTGCTTATTTGGTAGAAGCCTGCAAGCAGCTTGCCAAGGAAATAGGAGGAAGGGGTACAAAAAGGTTGATTTTAAAAGATTTTACAGTGTACTCTCTACAAGTTTGAACAGGGAAGAGAAAGTGTGCTTTTACACATATTTCCAGGCTGGCTGTATTTACAGGTTTTTCCCATACTAGGAAACCCACTGCCTTCCTAAAAGATAACTTCAGGTGATGGGTTAACAGGAGAACACAGGTGTGTTAAAAGAAAAGCTCCATGAAGGAGTTCTTTTTGTACACTCTATACAAAAAAATGCATATAAGATCTTGATGCATTGGTACCTTACCCCTGACAGGCTGCATACTATCTTTCTTACCACTGGTGATAGATGCTGGAGAAGTCAGAGGGAAATAGGTACATTGTACCATATATTCTGGACATGCCCAATCCTAATTCCTTACTAGAAAATAATCAATGATGTGTTGGAGGGAATATTTGGGATCCAGATAACCATGCAAGTTGTCACATATCTATTGGGCCTGTCCATACAAAACCTCTTTAAACGTGGCAAAAAATTAGCTTTCCCATGTTTTGACTGAATCTCAGATCTGTAGGCTTGAGTTAAGGATGTCCAGTTAATGGAAAACCTAACAGCCAGGGTGCAGGAGCGCGTTGATAAATTCTCAACAATCTGGGAGCCGTGGGACGCTTACCTATTATCTCCTACCTGCATATTTAGTCAATGCACCGGTTCTTCCCCTTACAAAAGTTCTTGTAAGTTACTGATGTCTTCCTATAGGCTTTACCTAAACTAAATTTTATGCTTCCCCATCCCCCTTGTTTATTTCCCCCTTATTGCTCCATGGTTTTTGGTAAGTTATATTCCTGAAGATCAGGGATCCACTGTCAGCTTATTCATATGCTGTTCACTGATATCAGTTGTCACTGTTACTGATCCTTTTTTTTTTTGGTTTGCTTTATGATTGTATAAGCTTACATTTAATGCCATATTGTTTACTCCTAGTATTACTTATGTTGCTACCCTTCAGTCTGTTCTTTTCTTTTGTTAAGCTGCGTACACACTTCCAATTTTTGTACACAAGGGAGTTTGTGCACTCCCTTGTGCAAATTTTGCACAAGGGAGTGCACGATGCATGAACGATGTTGTACATCGATGCTGTACATATTTTCCTGATATTCTCTGAAAGCTCAAACTGCTGGTTTCTGCAAGCTTGGGAATCGGGAACCATAGAGGGACACTAATAGCTTTTTCATACAGGTCACCTCTTGATATTAAAAAAGAGGACACAGTAACACCCTCTGAAATGACAGACATTTTTAGAAGCATATGTCTTTTACCTTCCAGGAAGCACTGTCAATTTGGGATGAACCAGTTGGAGCTGTCAAGGCAGTGTTATTAGGTGTGGATTTATTTGCTGAAGTTGGTCAATACACCCACATGGACCTATGCCTACAAACATTTTTAAGATGTATTCAGAAATCACAATATTACTACTACTACACAGTATTAATATAGCACCAAAACATTAGGCAGTGCTTTATAAAGTCCATAGTCATGTCACTAGCTGTCCCTCAAAGGAGACAACAATCTAATGCCCCCACCATAGTCATATGTTTTTATTACAGTCAAAGGTCAATTTTGGGGAAGCCAATTAACCTAACTGATGGTTTTTGGAATGTGGGAGGAAACCGGAGTACTGGGGGGGGGGGGGGGGGGGGAAACCCACGCAAACACCTACAAATATATATATTTGCTCTTTATGTTCTTTTCCGTGAACTCCATGGCCACTGTGGAGCTCAGTGACTGGTGGATAGCCAGTTATTTTACTTTGAGGGATCACATGTCCTGGCTCTCCTCCAATCAGAAAGCTCTCTTTGAGCCACTGATCAAAGATCTCCATGGGCTGCCAGGGTTCGTTTGTTTTTTTTAGTATGAAACTTTCCTTGATTTCTGTTTGTGTGCTCTGGCTTCACAGTCCCAAACATGGCCTTGTGTGGAGCACATATATAAACCACAGCATTTTTAAAGTTGAAGCGTTTTGATAAATCTGATTTAATATAGTTTTTTTTTCTAGTAGCTTTAACAGCCACTCATGCTTTATTTTTACATCTGTCCAATGACAGAAAGAAATTAGCCAAAAATTCTCAGTGGCTGCCCAGGTTTTGGTGATATAAAACTATCCTGTCACTGGCCAATCTCTATAAAGCTGTCATTAAGAATTAACAGACTACAAATATTACATTGGCCAGTAGCTGTGTTTTTTTAATGAGGACGAATTGGCATACATTTAGCAAAGAAATCAGTACAGGCAAGTGTTTTATTACGATAAATATTAGACCAAAGAGGACTCAAGGAGGACAAATTTAAAAAGCAAGAATAGAATTAGGATACTGCAGATAACATACTAGTGTAAATAATGTGGTGTATACCTGAATTAAAATTTTACCATAAAGATCAGTGGGCTTGGTTAATGTAAGTGAAATAGTTTGAGGCAGTTTCGCTGCACACATTTTTTTTTTTATGAATGCACAGGTGTGCTACAAAACAAAATGCCTCAAGAACAGATAGTAACAAATTAATGTTCTGCTTTAAGCACCCCAGCTTTTGGGAAGAGTTATGCAAATATAAAATGCAATTGTGTGTGGATTCCAGTTTGGAGCAGTGGGTATTTTTAGGCATTCTGCATCTGAATGCAGCCCATCCTAGCAGATTACCACATGTAATGCTTTGCCTTTAAGACTGAAAGAACCAAGCTAAAGCTGCGTACACACTTCCAATTTTATCGTTCAAAATGAACGACGAACGAACGACGAACGATCGATTGGGCAAAAATCGTTCGTAAAAAAAGTAACCAACGACGCCGACGAACGAGGAAAGTCGTTGGAAACGAACGACCGGACCGGCGGATCGGATTGGACGACGATCGTTGACCATCGTTCGTGTGTACGATCGTTCGTTGATCGTCCATGGTCTGAGCATGCGTGACGAACGAACGTTCGTTCACTTCCTGTCGTGCACGTCACTCCCTGTATCGCTCAAACGATCGTATCTATTGTGTGTACAATATCTACGAACGATCGTGTCGTTATCTGTATGTGCAGGATCGGTGCTATACGATCGTTCGCAGATATCGTGCAGGATCGTTCATTTAACAACGATAATAATTGGAAGTGTGTACGTAGCTTAAGAATAAAGCTGCTAGTTAAAGCTAGATGTCCTCCAACCAGAAAATGAAGGGGGCTTTATCTGCAGTTGTTATCCAAATTGTTGCAGCTTTTAATGCTTTGAAGTTAAGAAATGGACTGTGTGCAGTGAAATCACAGCAATGTGAAAATAAGAGAGCAGTCTGTACAGCTGTGCAAAACTGAAAAGAAAGCCAGTGTTAGGCTTAAAACTTAGAGTAAAAGTATAGGTGTCAAAATCTGTGCATGTGGCATTATTGTTGAGAAAAAAAGTAAAGTCCACTGGGACAGGGATTAAAAGAACTAATTCAGTGCAGTGTTGAAATCATACTAGAATAATTCACATGATGTAAATCTGTAACAAAATATAATATTATCAAGGAAGAAATGGGAAATTTGCGGATAAATGCATTTCTTTCTCCTGTTGTCCTTTTTTCACCTGTACTACATGGTGTTATCTCTGTGTTTGCGTAGGTTTCCCCCTCCTACAGTATATTCCCAAAACAGGCAGTTAAAAATTGGCTTCTTCCCATAATTGTCCTCAGTCTATGTTAAATATATTTGACTATGGTAGGGACAGTGAGTCACTTTAAGGGGCAATTGAGTGACATGACTATGAACTTTGTACAGTGCTGCATAAAATGTTGGTGTTATATAAATACAAGATAATAATAAAATTGGGATCATCAAGGTACCTGTTAGTTCATTTTTTTTCTATTATCAAATAGTAATCTTCAAAAAGGTATTTGCTGACTGAGTTTTATCTAGAGGTAACTCTATTTAGATGATTATATTTCTAAAGGTCTCACACACACTTGTAGGCTCGGCTTTATTATTTTTAACATAAAGCTCATATGAGCTCATATTACCCCTACTAATCCTTCTTGGTACTTTGTTAGCTGCATATACTGCTAGGGCTGGAGCAAGAAGTAATTAAGTGCAACATATGAGTTTGTTCCTAATGTACAAAGATGCATTCATCCTTAAAAAAAATACTATTTATAATAGATCATTTTCTAAAAGTCTATAGACCCAAGGAAGCCTGAATCAATTAACAACCTGCAGATCAGCTGTCAGAACACTAAAAATCACCATATGACCTGCCAGCTCCTGACAGCTTTTCCAGATCCTGAGGTCACGCTGACCAGCTGTAACCAGTGTATTAACCATTCTGGCAGCAGGGGGCGCCACATGCTGAAGGCCTGCATTGCTGCTATGCTGTAAACAGAGGAGTCAGCTGTATAGGACAAAGATACACATATATGAAGATTGTACTATTCCCTCACCAAGAACTCTAAATATTCATATGTCCTTCCAAGAGGCATTACGCAGATGAAAGGAATACTGGATGGATAAACAATTGTAAAACCAGCATAGGAAAAGGTATTGTGCCTGGTTATCAATGCTTAAAGTAAATCTAAGTGGATAACATTTCCTCTGCTAAAACAATTGCAATAAAAAAGTAAATAAAACATTCTTCTTTTTCATTTTAGTGCCGTTTATTTCCTTTATGTATTTGATCATGTATTTGATGCATCATTGCTCTGAACCACGGAGGCACAACACGTGCCAGCATGGCATCCTCTAATCTCCATCAGGGGTGCATGTGATATGGTAACAGGGGAGCAAATCTGGGGGACAGCTGTCACCCTGTAGTCTGAAAAAAGAACTTTGTGGTGGGATTTTAATAAAAGCTACAGATTAAAACAAAGTAAAATTATTAGAACACGATAATCTGATTATTAGAATCATGAAATCTACTTCAATCAACATAAATGGCTGTTTGTTTTTCAGGCCAAAATAAAAAAAATACTTTTTTTCTCATTCACAGTTACATATAATTCTACTTATTAATATTATTAATAATAACAATAATAATATTAATAGACAGGATTTATATAGTGCCAGCATATAACGCAGCGCTGTACATTAAATAGAGGTTGCAAATGACGAACAGAGACAGAACAGAGAAGGAGAAGACCCTGCCGCGAAGAGCTTACAATCTAAGAATATTTACATTCATAATAAATAGAATCATATATTTAAAATGTTATCAATTACATAATTGACACAATGATATGTGTCTACATAGGGGATCCTATAAAAGCTTCCATAATAAATCCACATATTTACCCAATTTTAAAATCATTACAGCATTGTGAAGATAAAGTAATTTACATTTTCACATACATCAGAGCCCTAGGAAGAGGTCATTATTACATTAAAAAAAGCTCGCTGTCAGTTTATGTTGGACAAGCTGGCAATAAACTACATCTCCCACATGGCTTTGCTAATATTACTAAACATGATCTAGAACGGGCTGTTATTCTAGCGCTGGATAGACACAACTGCTCTGAATTTTGACAAATAAAGTGGTTGTATAATGAGGTGGGCATGTTTCCACAGGGAACGCAGTGGAGACCACCAAAATTACCAGTGATGTGTAAAGAATTAGATCCAGGTGTGTACTGGGGGAGGTATAGCTTGGACCGGCATGTGTTCAAATGTTAAACAGACAGAAAGATTTGAAAGGAATTCACTAATATAACCACACAGAGCACAGGAGGAGGAGAGCTGACTACAAAACAGACGGGCTGCTACAGCTTCATCCACATGAAACTCATGGAGGGTACCGGCTAAATACGATATTACCATTTCTAGTAGATGCTACAAATTAATTGCTATAAAAATGGCACAACATAGCTGACTAATGCATTATCGAGTTCCATATTCACATGGCGGATGCAAATAATACCTTGCAGAGTTATTTGATTCTAAATTAATTTAAAGATTGTAATCTATTTTGGCCAGGAATCTCTACTCCTTCTGTATCATTGTTTGTATTTGTCTGTCATTTGCAAACCCTATTTACAGTGCTGTGTAATATGTTGGTGCTATATAAATACACGTTATTATTAATAATATTGTATCAACTCTACTGTTGCCTTAGCCTACGTGCACACGTCAGATGATTTTTGTTTTATAAAAGCCTCAAGGCTGATATCAGATCAGAGTCTGGCGTGTGTACAGCGTTCATTGTTTATAGATTTGTCCTGGCGGATCGACAGATGATGAATGACGAACGATCGTAAGCAAACTGAAGGGAAGTGAGTGCAGCGGGGTGCCGTTCCATCGTTCTTCCCTCTCCATAGAGCAGAACGATGCTGTATGTACAGCACTCTTTCATGCATCGTGCAGTCTTTTGTTGTTGGAAAGGATCGTAAAAGGATTGTTTATTCCACGGACAATTATTGCACGTATTTACGTAGCCTGACGTAGGAAGATCATATATTGATCAAAAAAATATGATATGCTTTGTGATAAATAAGATATTAAGTGGCCCAGTACAAAAAAAAATTCAAGATTTAAATAGCTAAAAAAAATAAAAAATAAAAAAAAGTGGTGAACGGAGTATTTTAGGAAAAATACCACTGATTCCCATTGTGGCCTTTGGTGATCTCCTTCACCTTCATAGTAATGAACATTATCGTGCAGTCTTTAAAGTGGTAATCAGGCCAATGGCTACTTTATTAATATGGCAAAAAGGACAAGTAAATACAAATGTGGCTATATTTTTAAAAGTGGAGATCAGGGTGATGTTTTCAGCTGATAAATGTCTCTGTAAAAGAATAAAACTAAACAGTGTAATATATTACAGACTACCAGTTCTCAGATGCGGTGATTACATAGCTTTTCTTTTTTCAGTCTTCTTAGTCTGTTTATTTTTATATAATGTTCCTGCCAGTAAAACACTCCTTGTTCTACAGTTACAACACTCTCAACGCACTGTATCTAAGATTGAGCAGTGTTGTCACCCTGGGCTTCTCTCCTTAACTGAGGTTCGAACCCCCATGTCAAAACCCCAGCGGACTGTCATGATATTGTTCCTATTTGCTATTTCTTTGGCAGCCAAATAAAAGGAAGTCAGGAGATGGGCAAAAGTGTTTGGGCAGTGCAGAAAATAACTAGATGTAACTTAGAGGAGGGGGCTATGATGTGTACAGCTCTTTAGTCCAAGGGGCTCAGAATCTAAAGGCCCTAACATATGGTATTACATATGGCATACCAATAATAGTTCCACAATGTTTTGCCTCTCTCATTTTTCAGTTTTTTTCTTTTTTTTTTTTACCAAAAAGTCTTTTTTTTTTTTTACCAACACCGCATGTTTCACCTTGATTTAACATATCCAATGGCTTTGGCTCCTTTTATAACTTGTGGAGATCTGCTTTGCGTTTGTTTATGATTTCTAATATATGTACAATAGACTATATTTGCAATATAGTTTAATACAAATACACGACTAACAACTGTATCTTTGTGTTATGAATTTGTATTAATATTGTTATTACAGAGTATTTATATAGCGCCGACATATTACATAGTCCATAGTCATGTCACTACCTGTCCCTCAAAGGGGCTCACAACATAATGTCCCTACCATAGTCATATGTCTCTATTACAGTCTAAAGTCAGTTTTGGGGGAAGCCAATTAGCCTAACTGCATGTTTTTGGAATGTGGGAGGAAACCAGAGTACCCGGAGGAAACCAACACAAACAAGGGGAGAACCTGCAAACTCCATGCATCCGTTAAAATATTCAGCTTCTAGTATGTACCTAGTAGAATGCTTAGGAAGTCAGCCTAATTAAGTGCTTCATCTAGGTGAGATTTCACAGACAAAGAAGCAAAATAGAACAGTAGACTGTAGTAGTAAAGTTAAGTTCATACCCAAAAACAAGCAAAATGCAAACCTTCTATACAGGATACAATGGAAAAATTCAAGAGGATGGGCAAGTATACCTGAATAAGTTATCTAAAAGATACTAATTTAATTTAGTATTTCACTTTACTAACCTATAGTATCAAATTTCTCAGAATGTTTTTGCTTTTAATCACGCATACTCTCCAGATTGACAGTACACAGGACACAACGGCATGACATAATATAGGACATAAGCCATTGTAATATAAGTTTATTTCTGAATGAAATACGGATGCCAAAAGTCTAATGGATATCATATTGTTATGCACTGATAATACTCACAGACTGGAAAATCAAATTTAGAGCCACATCCCTTGAAGGCTGGAAAGAGTTAGAAGTTTGGTCACAGGAAGCAGTGCCAAGAGACAAGTACTTGCAGATAAGAGACCAGTCTCCTATTGCATATTATTAGGCTGGGGGGTTTCCAGTTCTTTAACAGCCCCTCCAAATGGCAGCAAAGAGCACTTGAAAGTCCTTTTTACATAAAACAGAGCCTGCTGCTAGGCCACAAAGATTAAAGTACATATGGCTTGTAAGAAAAGATGATCAATTTCTACCTTTGGAACAATAATCTCTTACAGAACTACTGTCAAGGTCAGTTTTAGGAACTTGCCACCTCAGGCTACCTACCTTTTCTGCCATACCTCCCATATGCTTCCCTGCCATACCCTGTCAACTTTATGATTGTGGCAACTATCATTCACTCAGGCCCGTGATCTGAGTCTTAGGATACGTGCACACGTCAGATGAATCTCATCTGATAATCTCCTCGCGGCTGATATTGGACAAGAATCTGCAGTGCGTACAGGGCTCATCCAATGCCATTTTATGCATCAGTCCTGGTGGATCCACGAAAAATAGCAATACAAGTGAAGGGGAGAGAGCCCAGCGGGGTGCTGCTCGCTTGTTCTCTCCCCTTTCCCTAGAACAAAACAGCACTGTATGTAAAGCACTCATTCATTTATCATTCAGTCTTTTGTTATTGGAAAGGATCCAGAAAGATCCTTTACAACAACAAAAATCTAACGTGTGTAGGCAGCTATACTTCTTGTCCTGCATTGCTTGTGTACTATATTTGGAGCAGTGAGTACAGTAACTATACTAAAAATACCTTTATGTATTTACATCTGTTGAGACTACTTTATTAATATTATTATTATTATTATTATTATTATTATTATTAATAATAATAATAATAATAAGAAACAGGATTTATATAGCACCAACATATTACGCAGCGCTGTACATGAAATTTGTTAGGGTACAAATAATATTTGTTCACAGTTGTCAATCACTAGAAGCAACCCCCAGGAAGCAGCAGATTTGTTCCAACTGCAAAATGTGTCAATTTACCTCCAATGAACATGTATATATTCATTGTTCCTTAACTTTAAAATATTTGCTACTTTTGTTAAAAAAATTAATTCTATGAGTGACTTGCATATATTCATTATATATATAAAAAAGTAGATTTTGTAAATAAAGATATTTAACATTTAACCTAACTGTAATAGAGGGAAGGTGCTTTATTTTTCACAAAAGTAAACTTGGCGAGCTGTAAAAATATTGGGACATCAAATCTTAAAATAATATATTAATAGACTAAAGATGGCAAATAAAAGAAGCTGTCAGGGTTTACATATACTTTTGGATATGTTTATAATCAATTTGATTTGTATGAATTAGACTAAAATTATGCATTTGGTCAACTGGTATTTATAAATCATTGACAATTGTGCAAAAAAAGCTGATCAGGTGTTTTGGTCAAGTAGTCAAATCCAATTTTGCATTATGTGGATATTAGAGATGGAGAATTCAATTTGGTACATCAAAAGTTTGGCATTCTCTGAAGTTGGATAAATGGTCCTTGAAGTTTGAGGAATAAAATGTTTATGTTCCTATGAAGGACTATGGGAGACTAATCTCAGGGTTCCTGAAATAAATTACCCTAAGAACATTCGTCTTGGATTTAGAATGAGCCTTCACCCAACCTATATAATAGTTAATGCCTTTGATGTTCTTTGATTTTGACATTTGAGAATGTAACATAATAAGAATACAAAATAATGTTATGGCCACCCAGGAAAGATGGGTTAGGTAATGAAAGACCCATTTAAACAAAAAAAAGGATTTGTAATCATGTTATTTGTCCCTTTAGAGTAAATCCTGCAACATTAACACAGTCATTTGATTTATACATCTAGTATAACATGATCAGGATCTATAGCTGTATACACATATATTTGCAATAATTGTCGTTGGAAAGGATTGCAAGGACTGCACGATGCATGATCGAGCACTGTACCTTCATTACGATCGTTGATCGTTCCTGGATCCTCCAGGACAAATCCATGAATGACGAGCGATGTACACACACCAGATTCACCCTTATTTCAGCCTTGAGGCGATTATCAGATGAGAATCATCTGACATGTGTACGAAGCCTTAGTCCTAAAGCCTGGATGTGATTTACTACATCCATAATGACCCCTAATTAGCCCATCCCCCCCGCTTCAAAGAAAAGATAACTTTAAAGGATTCTCCCTATTATAAATATTTTCGCTATTATTTTTTTTTTTTTGTTATTAGCAGATTTGTTTACATTGGTTATTTGTCTTATATTTTAACCAAATGAATGAGATCCATAAAAAGACAAAGTATGATGATAAAAAAACAAACTTTTCCTATAAAATTCTAAACATTCCATACGGTGAGAGTTTTTCAGGTAATAATAAAGACAGGGAGCCAATAGTTTGTTTCATTGAAGGAAACAATTTTTCAGAGGCAGAATCCAAAATGCTGCTGTCATCTGTGACAAGGAATCAAGTAGGTTAATAAATCCTAAACACTTGGCTTTCAAGTTGAAAAGACATTTACCTTGACTTGAAGGTCCTCTGAGCTTTCGGTGTCCATGTAAAGAGAGAGCAGCTTTGGCAAGACGTTTGCTACAGCTACAGCACGTGCGTGCTCTGGAGTGTGTCTCCCAATCTGGCCCAGGGACCAGGCAGCAGCTGCCTTGATGTGATCCTCGGCTTCCTCTGACAGGCAGATGGCTAATTGAGGGACCCCCTGCAAGGTTCAACACAAAAGTCCAAGCTGAAAAGCAATGCATATCAAGTAATCTCCGAGATAACACAAACCATTAGATAGAAATCATGGCTTTTGTGTCCCTTCATCTTACCAATTCATAAGAGGAGAGAAAACCATTTCACTTACGCAATTATCTAGTCTCCATCAATAACTTCTCCATAACCAGCAATCCCAGGCTGCCACAAAGTGTTAAACCTTGGCGTTCAGGTACAGATTAGGATAATTATTTCCTTCTATACAGCTGCCCAGCATTATTGTTTTCCTTGAAGGTAGAGAACTAAAAGTACTGTAGGACATGAGCTGAGTTTGATATTTTATCCTATTACAATCACACTTGGGCAATTTTTTAACAATGGGGGTGATTATGGACAGTTACCTTTAGCAACCAATTAACTTTACAAAGTTCTGGAACAGCCAAAAATATAGGATAGCTTTTCATAAAAAAAGGGGTTTTACTAATATTATCCAGTATTTATATAGCGCTGACATATTATCCAGCGCTGTACAAAGTCTATAGTCATGTCATTAGCTGTCCCTTAGAAGGAGCTCAAAATCTAGTGTCCCTTAATATCTTAGTCATATCCCTTAGTCATATGTCATTATCACAGTCTAAGGTCAATTTGGGGGAAGCCAATTAACCTAACTGCGTGTTTTTTGGGATGTGGAAGGAAACTGGAGTACCCAGAAAAAATCCACGCAAACACAGAACCTGCAAACCTAATGCAGGCTGGCGCTTATTCATTTTGTGCTGTTTTCCCAATGTAATACCAGCCTTTGTATTGTTAAAGCCACTTTTAAATACAAAATGAATAAAAGAACATTAGTATTTAGATAATTGCTATGAGAACATCATCGCCAGATAGTTCTAAGGAAGGTGCCATTGAATAACAATTATATAACCCAGAGCTTGTAAAATGGTGAAAATACGTTTAAAGAACAAGAAAGCATTTGTTCTAATAATACAGTCAGCTCTCCATATCTTTCATTACCTTAAAAGAAAGTAAATTCATACCAAAGGTTACTCAGCCTGAAACTTCAAACAATGTGCTGAAATTACACTTGTCTAATTAAGTGCTGCATTGAGGTGAGATTTCTTGTGAGAACAGCAAACAAATGTAATAAACTCATATACAGTACAAATAAAATGCAAACCTTATACAATATACAGGCACAAGGGAAAAATGGGTAAAAATAGTATTCATGTGTTTTAATGTTTGAAACTTTCCCTAATTAACATTCAAGCCCAGTCATTCTCTTCTGTTCATTGCTTTATACATGAATGTACACATAAGTGTTGTGTTTATTCACATAAACCCTTTAGATGATTAAGATCAGGAGGGTATAATACATACCTACATACAAAAATGAATGTAAGAAAATAAGCCATGACAGAACAGAATGATTACGTCTCGTAGGTCATATTAAAGCTAAAGTTCTTGGCGTTTTTTTTCTTGTGCATTTTATTAATCAACAATGTTAACAAGGGAGAAATACAAAACACTACTAGTAGTAATTGTAATATTAATACCATTTAATCATTATGTAGAAATGTTATTATTTAATAGGGAAGACATACAATATAGATTTAGTTACCATGTACCACATGTCTTCTGTATTTAGCTATTTTGACATACAAACTGTATAAAACAATGAAACATAAAAGTTGTACATTTTAGCGGGGAAAAAAGGGTATTGTGGATAGTTGTCCTTCTACTGGATAAATAAACATCGGACAATTGTAAAAACTCAAGAATAGACAAAAGAGGTTTTAGATAAAAACACCTAAATATTGCTGAGTTTTGTTCTCTTATTTAGATGGCAAATAAAAATTAGACTTTGACTTCAGGAATTGGGAGTGTGTGACTTTTCTCCCTTTTTAAAAAATTCTTTGTGATTATATGATGGCATAAGGTAAATAAAATAACTTTTAGCTTTTCTACCTATTTAGGATTGGGGTGTTTTGGACCAGCCAAATTTACAGAATTACAGCAGAAAAAGAAAATGTGTTTGTTAAATCATTTTATACTAATTCAATGAAAAGATACACATTAAAGTAAACCTTAATCCAAATATTGGCTAGAATCCCCAACCCCCTGTATTAATATTGTTTTATATTATGTGTTTTTTACTGTGGTTTATATTTAATGTACAATTGCTCTATTTTCATATTTTTCTTTCCTATGACTATACTGTTGGAATTTACTGTTTGAAATGCAAATAAAAATAGATTAACCTATAAATCCAATTATTAAGATTTCATATAACACCTGTAAATGTCATTTTTTAAAATACATTTTTTTTTATTTACCGACGTTTCTTGAAAAAAGTACCTTCTGTCCCAGCCATAAAGCTCATTGTTAATGTAATGGATGTTATAGTGTGACTACAGTATATCCCTGACTCCTATTTGTGCTTC
>NC_092862.1:131315246-131341293 GCF_032062135.1 Pyxicephalus adspersus
TGCTCATTCATACTACTGCTGCTGGAAACAATCACTAATGATCATTTCCTGCAACAGTTATAAAGCATGTGTACAGAGTTTTAGACATTTGACACAGAAACAAACGTCCCCATTGGAAGGTTTTTTTCTTTATTCCCAATTTGGTGACAACGTATAATAATCTTTTTTTTCCTCATTTCAGTCTTGGTGTCAGTGGTCCCTCATGCTGCATTTCTATGCCCGGTCTGTATGGGCGTATGAAAGGATGATACTATGCCAAAATAAAAAAAATTTACTGCCTAGAGTTCCCATTTAAAGTTGCGTGTTACCACAAACATTACTGAAATGTGCATGTAAACTGCACTGCTGGTTTATTCTTTTTGAATGCTACCCTAACATGCTAAGACAAAGGATCTGTGCTGCAGCATGCCACAACCCATTGAAACCCAAGGCAATGGGCCTGATTACTCAAAGCTCTCTGAGGATTGGATTTCTTAAAAATCATTTGCTATCAGTTGCAAAATGTTTTCGGTCCTAGACAAGATCCATTCCAGGTTTCCTGGATCACCTGGGTTCTCCCATGATAGTCTCTCTTCTCCAATCCTGGAGAGCTTTAATAAATCAAGGCCAATGTGTTAAAAAAAAAGTTGTGTCATTTTTTTGAATACATTAAAGTGCACTGACAGCCAGCTAATATTGAATGGGCTCCATTAATAAAATGAATGGTAATGTAAACATATCATGCAATAGCATAATACAAAACAGCAAACAGGCCCTAAGTGTTATAAATTGTTACTTCTAAAGGTGGCACTTTTATCCAAGCAGTAATGGTGCACTTTAAAAGCTGGGTAAACAGGATTTTTGGTGTTTTATGGGTCTATTATTATTATTATTATTATTATTATTAATATATTAATTAACAGGATTTATATAGCGCCAACATATTAGGCAGCGCTGTACATTAATTAGGGACATCCACATGTTTTTTAAAGAATATATACTAATTGTTCTCTCCTCTTGAGCCAGCTGTAGATTCATCCAGAATGACATAGATGAATACAGATGACATAAAACTTGTGGCGTTTGGATATTTAACCTATTTTTAGCACCTGTAGCCCAGCAGTGGGAGCTATTTACAAAGAACTGCATATCACAGACTGCAGCTGTCTTGTTGCACCAGATCTTTGCACAGCTTAGAAAGATAAATGTCACGTATGAATAGGTTATATTCATGCAGCAAAAGAACTTGTACTCTGTTTGAATATTTAGGCAGCTGACAAAGTTTCCGAACTTAAAATGAGCTTTTATGATGACAAAGGGGAGTAATATCCATTACAGACACATTTCCTGATTGTACTGAACTCCTATTAAATACTGCCCACTGGAGACCTGAATGGGGAACAATTCTAACCTGTATGTTAAAAACAGCTGGGATAAGGAGCATGCACATGTGTGTGTTGTACCAATTCAACTTGTAAACTTACCAAGCTATGGAAGTACTAATAAATAATGCGAACATGTATAAATGAAAAGAGAAAAAGTACCATGAGGCCACTTAGAAATTTATTGTAAACTCCAAATGAATAAATCACTGTGTATCATAATCAATTTTCTGATAGGTGTGTTAAAGTAGCAAACTAGTGTCTGCTGGAAAGCTATCACATGACAAGGTGACAATGCAGAATACCAACTGGGAGGTGGCAGCAGAGCTTTGTCACCCCATACCCAGGAAGTTCATGAACAAGCATCTTCATATTAGGATCATAATATTTTTGTAGGAAGAGATAGGAGCACTATAGAAAAAAGGGTTCCCAACACAATACAATAATTAATTTTAATTTAACAATAAAATCATTTTTATTGTTACAAAATTTCAATCAATAATACAGTAATACAAAAACCTCTTCCCAAGCTGAGTTTTACCAGAGGCCTTAATGGTCGCTAGACAGGGTACTGCTACCAAACATATCAAATTTAAATTTTTGTAAGACCTAAAATTTGATATCTTTGGTAGCAGAACCTCTGGTAAAACTCACCTCTGTAGAGAGCTGTTTGTGTTACTTTGTATGAAATGTTTTAAATTTTTAACAATAAAAATGATATGTCTTTTTACCAATTTAATTATTTTAATGTGTTGGGAACCCTTTTCTATAGGGCTCCTATCTCTTTCCACATATTTAATCTTGAGATGTGGTACCTAGATGGTAAAGTTTAATTGGGTCTCTCTCTTAATCCAAAATTAGGATTGCTTTATTTAATAAAAGCTCCAAATTAAAAATGTTTTTAAATTAATTACATTCATTAAATTACAAAAAACAAAATACAACCTATATGAGATTTTAGTGATTGAAGTTCTTTATATTTTATGGATAAGGAGAGATGTTATAATCTGTTCTCAAGTAATCCAGGTACCGGGATATTAAGTGATGTTGTCCAATATCCCAAAGCCAATTGAATGACATTTAGCAGACATTTTCTTTTAACACGATGATGCCTGGGCCTTGTAAAGTGTGTTCATAATGCAATAGAAGCAGAAAAAAATCAAAGCAAAGTCAAAGGGATCTATTGCAAAAGTAAGCTCCAGGCACATGAAAGAATGCTCTACACCTTACACCAAGGCCATTTTAGTTTTATATATATATTTAAGTAGGGGGATGCTAGAACTAATTTTAGCTTTTATTGTTGTGTTTGTTCCTGTTACAGTTTTCTTTTACTTCTTGTCAGAGCCAGAGCCCCAGATAGCATTTAAAATCCTTGCTACATAAAGCCAAAAATGCAAATAAATCTCTTTACTAAAATCTGCTTAGCTACTGAAGATTACTGAGTAGATTTTTTTTTTCTTAGCAATTATTATTAACTGTTGTACCATTGGCCGATCACCCAGCAGATTTCTTTGGTAGATGAAGTTTGATTTCAAGCAGATAAAACCAGACAGGAATTCTAAACCTTCCAACTGATCATATATCTGTTTTCCCTAAGCACATTCCCCGATGCTTCAGAGATCCCATGATTGTTGTGGCATGACACAAACAACGGAAGAATATTATATGACAAGATAGGTCAGTGATTATTAGAGGATGTCTCTCCTTGTACCAAGTTATTCAGTAACTGACCTTTGAGATGATGACAGCCATTGCAAGGTTCTCAGAATGAGCGGCTACATAACCCAGCATCATGATTCCGGGAAGTCTCACATTACCCTTGCAGTTCCCAATGCAGTCTATGACGGCAGCCACTCCTCCTGCATTTACTATGAGCTGCGACAGCTGGAATTAAACAAGAGACAATGAGGAAGGACAAAACATGGAACATTTGTATGGTGCTTTTTTTCCCCAAGGGACTGAAAAGGCTTGTATGTTTTTGGTACTTGGACGAAACCCACACAAAACATAAACTCTTGCAAGGCAAAGAGTGCTAACCACTTAGCCACTGTACAAATTAACATTTTGTGTTTGCAAGCAGTAAATTCTCTATAATTATAGGACACTAAGGTGCTTCAAAGCAACATATACCAACGGAAAGGTAAAGGAAAGAGTTGTTTCACTGGCATTTCAGGTATGTGTGGGTACTGGTGGGTTGAACTTTCCACTGACAACCAGATTTCCTTGCTATGTCAAAAGCTTTTGTGCTTTCCCCCAATTGAGCTTCACTGAAAAAGGAGAATGTTTTTTTCTCTCACCATTTTCACATCAATGTAAAGCATATGCAAATTCCAACAGGGAGCAGCCAATTTGTTATGGCCAAGCTACCATCCGAAACAGAAATATAGGCACAAGGATTTAACTAACTGTGAGCGTAAAAGAAAGTTAGAGAAACTTCTCTGTGGTCCACCTCACCAGCACCCAGTTATAATAAAGTATCCGTTTTGAATAGATTGCCTTTACTAAGTATTCAATAAACTGCTGAAGAAAATACCCAATGCACGGGCAGCATACAGAATATTACAAATAGCAGAATTTATACAAATAGTCCTAAGCATACAATTAAACACATATATGGCATAAATTGTGTGCACGCCTGACCATCGCACTTATATGTCTAAAGGAATGTGGACAGCCACTCCACAAGGAATTTAGGGTTAATGCTTTGGCATCAATAGACATTTAGACAACTGTGCACTTCTTGTGGCAACTATTTGGCAACTATTTTCCTTTTGTGTTCCAGCATGACTGTGCCCCTGTACACAAAGCCAGCTCCATAAGGACATTGTCTGATGAGTTTAGCACAGAGGAACTTTAATGTTCTGCACAGAGCCCTGATCTAAACCCTATGGAACACTGCTGGGATAATTTGGAATGTCAAGTGAGAGTTAGATCCTCTCATTCAACATCAGTAGTTGACCTCAAAAAATACTTTTTTGTCTAAATGGACAAATATCCTTACAGATACATTTAAAAATTTTGTGAAAAGCCTTCCCAAAAGGGTAGAGGCAACATGTTATAGTTGCAAATCTATGATATGCCCATGGATTTGGATATGCAACAAGTTCATAAAGATGTGTTTGCTACAAACCTTTGGTCATTTAGTGAAACTTCAAGCAAACATGTCAACCTTTAAAAATGTTAAAAGTAAAGGACCTGGCTCTAGAGGGAATCCTTGTTCATCCGACATGCCCTTGTCCTATAAGTTGCCAATGAGAGAACCCTCATGGACAATGGCATGGCAGGTAAAAAGGTGAGGGGGGGGGGGGGGGGGGACAGGAAGCAATGGCAGGATAAGTTAATCATGATTGGGTAGGAAATACAGATGTATAAATGTTTAACCATAAACATCCATAAACCTACAAAACCAATGCACAGAGAGAAAGAGAGCTCAAAGAATTATCAATGATAATAACATGCACCTTATGAGTGTCTGCTCTTTGATTAGATTTTTGAAAGTTTAAAATGACTGCAATAAATAAAACAATCGATAACATATCCCTTGCACAACAATAGAAATGTCATAGAAAGGGCAGATTTTTCTGCATCCGCAAGGTGCCACAATTGGATTTTGGTCGCCTCGGCACACCATTAATTCATTACGACAACATATGACACACGGTTTAATGCCAATTTGTGCGGAATCCCTGTCAAATGGCGTGAAAAGGGAACGGAAGAATAGAGAAAGGGATTTATAAAACGGTGGGCTAAATTGTTGTGACATCTCTTAGATCCGCACCTCGCCCTGTGCCTTTGTATTAATTGGGGGGGAAGAGCATTGCAGAGACAATCATAAAGAGAGACAATGCAGAGCTCAGATAATTAATGGAAGCTACTGGCTGTTATACAGCCACGGAAAAAAAAAAAATAACTCGAGGATGCTTGCATTAATGCTTATTTATTGATTTCAGATCAGCAGCCACAAGTCTTATTAAGATCCCTATATTTCTTGGTGTTCATTAGGACTGCTCTGTCAACAAGAGATGTCAGCTTAGCTGCAAACCCTTGAGGGCAACAGGTCGCTTCACTGCAGCCCACAGGAGTCCTGCTGAGCCACATTACTGTGACTAGCAACAAAAGAAAGGATTTAAATATCCCGCACGCTAATTCATCTGATGATGACTCATGTACAAAAGGATTAAAGTATCATTTTAATTTGCAGTTTACTCCCTCAACCCACCAATCTAGCACTGAGTGCTGCTATTAATCCATTGCTGAGTTGTATATTAACGCTGCGTGTTGCTATTTGGAACACATTACCTCGGGTGTGTGTCGGGCAATTTCTCGGATTAGAGTGGCTGAATTTTTCTTGACGTATTCGTCGGGGTCCTTCAGGCATGTCAGGACGACGGGGAAGATTTCAGCCTCAACCACCATTTCTGCCAAATCCACTGAATGCTTTGCAATTTGACTGAGAGCGGACAGCACCTGTCGCTGTTGCGTGGGCAGAGAAAATGATAGTCGAGTTAGTTTTTGGCATGCAAAGCACATTTTTAAAAAAAAAAAAAAGCAATGGTGATGTAAAAAATGCAACAACCAATCAGATTTCAGGTCACTGTCTTGAGATCAGTAAAAGATTATTATATTAGTGCATTGCAAATTCCTTTTTGTACCTAAGAGTGTCCATAAATATGGAGATCATGTTTCTCTTTAACATTTTGCCATCTATACTCGTACTATGTTCGTTTAATAATTTTCTTCAATCCCAATCAAGAGGTGCAACAGAAAGACAGACAGCTGAAACTTCTTTCTTCTTATATATGGCAGCACTGGTCCAATCACCAAAACAATGGTAATGAGTAATGCAAACAACCAGAAGCAATGGGTTTTTTTTACTCCTTCATGATAAGCAGAAAACAGCTACTCTAGGTGTTTCTGAGCTGAGGATTCTTAACGCTAAAGTCTGTGTTTTTTTCTGGTTTCCAGAAGGTTTTGCATCCTCTGCAAGTCTTTGGGAATATAAATCTTTCTTCAAGCAGACCAAATGAAGGTCAAAGAGACGGGGACCATCTAAAACTATAATATATAAATTATACAAAATTTTAAAGCCATAAATTCTAAGAATGATATAATGTGTATTTAGAAGAAACCGAATAATTTTGAGTAGAACTACATGTGCATGTATGATTCCTGCCAGAAGATCTAATGTAATCCTAATAAATCTTTCGAAGCACAGGATTCCCACCACCAGGTAATACACTGCTGCCTATTATTATTATTATTATTATTAATATTATTATTATTGCTGATAACTTTTATTTATAAAGCACCAACATATTATGAAGCACTTAATTTTTATGTAATAAAATGAATGTGTATTATTATTTGTTTAGCTAAACCCCTAACCTGATACCCCTAAAACTGATGCTCCTTATCTACTGAACAGCCCTGATTTGTGACCATTATACAATGCTTGCCACAGGAATCACTGGTTGATTCTCCATGGTCTGCAAACATTCCCTCCTAAGTGAGATGGGGCTGTACAGCACAAGCATACCTTTCTATGCCTTTTCAAAATACATTCCTACAGCCTAGAAGAAGACACCTGCAGAGCCTGTCTAATAGTAAATGCCTTCAATGAATTCTATAAGCAGGGAAATCCTCTTCTGTACCCCTCTTTGATTCTAGTTTGTGACTGAAAACAGACTTTTCCCTGACTTCATTGTTACAATAGGCCTGATTTATTAAAGCTCTCCAAGGCTGGAGAGTAAAGCTGGGTGATCAAGCAAACCTGGAATGGATCTGGTCAATGATTTAAAACAATTGCTAACAAATAGCAACTGACTTTTAAGAAATCCATTCCAGGTTTGCTGGATCACCCAGCTTCACTTATAAGTGCATATAAGTTATAAGTGTATCCTCCTAAGCCTTGGAGCGCTTCAAAAAATCAGGCACAATATTCCAACTTTAGTATCTCAGAGGCTTGTAAGATCACATACACTGTGCAGTAGAATGGAAGCAAGGGAGCCTTGGCCAAAAAGTCAAGAAAAGTTGGGTCTTAGTATCAAAGTAAAATGTACAGATGCGAAATTAAACAGATGAAATACATACAGAGGAAACATTTGTTCCTACTGAAGGATTTGTTTTTCTGTCCATCCTGGTCTGTATTTTACCCACTAATCTCTCTGTTAGTTTGCTCTTTCCAGTATTCTTCCCAGACCCTTTTAACCAGGCACACCACCCGGCACTTTACAATAACCACCCGGCTGTTTTTGGATGGTTACTGAAAAGTTGGGTCACAATACAGAGCCACCACCTACTTAAGGCTTTTTCTCACCTAGCGTAAACATGAGAAAGCGTAAACATTTTTTTTAGAGAGAACACTGTATCTCCTTCTAACAGCATGTTCCATGTTAGCATATATATACACTGCAATACTGATTGGCTCCATGTGCTGCTTCTCCAGGTCTGAACATTGCTGTACAAGGAACTGCAAGAGGCTAAGAAACCAAGTGTTTATTCTTTCACATACCTAAAGACTTTTTTTATCTTCCTGGAAGTTAGTTTTAATCAGAGATGGTTACAAAAGTATAAAAAAAATGAATAAAAATGCTCTAAAATAAAGCGCAGGTGATTCTGGCACTAGTGACACTTTGCTAGCAGCAGAAACAGTAAGGTGCAGTTGCAGCTTTACTCCATGAAGTCACTGTGCTGATGAGACTCTCAGTCATTAAGACGGCAGAAGTGATTGAACAGCAAAGTTCAACAACAGAGGGAGAAACATCATAGGAGAAAGTGACTGTCTCTGAGACATATTTATTACGGGGTGAAGAAAATGTTCTCAAATATGGCATGATTTTTACATAATAATCACCATTTTCTGTTCAGCCCATATACAAAAGTCACCCCCCACTTGTAGTTTACTTATTTATAATTACTACAACTTGCCTTTTGCTGTACCCTGTACCATATTTATGACTTCCATATCTGCATATTTATCCCGGATTAGAATCTCAAAGTGTTAAAACAAAGGGGTCAATATAATTGCCAAGCAACCAGCATTTTCAAAAGGAAAGGTCAGCAATGGCAGCCTCCATGTCTCCCGCACAAAAGATTCCCTTTCATTCCTTTAGTGACTTGGTAGGAATTGCTGCACAGCAGCCAGAGGCGACTGTCCAAGGCAAACAGTTCATGAGAAATGAGAAATGCAGTTTTGAGAGCACTCAAGGCAAAGTGGAAACACAGCGGATAGCAGCAATGAAGAAACATTTTCTACTGGGCAATGTTAAAGTGAGAAAGATGACCTGTTTTAGCACGGTTGGCTGTTAACAGAGAACTGCAGGATGCTCAGACGGGCACAATAGCCCTGACCACCCCCAATATGCGCCACACATTGGGCTTCCTTCTGTTTGACTTAAACAACATTAAATACCCATATATACAATATAAATATCTGTCCCCTATAAACAATATTAAGTGCACAAACTTTTTCATTACACATGTACCAGACATCTGTTTAGTAGAAAGTCAAACTTTTATTAAAATTGACCTAACATATATAACTGCACAAATATTAGTGCTTTCCATGTAGTTTTAAACTGCAGGTGCTATGATTTTCTAAAACTGCCCTACAACCATGGCAATGGGGCTAATTACATATTGGGCCTGATTTATTAAAGCTCTCCAAGTCTGGAGAGGATATAGTTTTATTAGAAAAGCTCGGTGATCCAGCAAACCTGGATTGAATTTCTATTTGTTAGCAAATGTTTTCAATATATTCATATTTAACATTTAATACAAGGGTTGTATTTAATAACACTGCACTAATAATTAATAAAAGAGCATTTAAAACCCATTTTTTTAAACTTGCCTACCCTCTATCTTCTTCAGTCTTTTGAAACCCCTCACTACTTCCCACCACTACATATTTCCCCTCCTATTGTGTGATACTTCCCCTCCTCTTGGATTGTAAGCCCATCGGGGCAGGGTCCTCTCCTCCTGTGTCACTGTCTGTATCTGTCTGTCATTTGCAACCCCTATTTATTGCACAGCGCTGCCTAATATGTTGGCGCTATACAAATCCTGTTTATTATTATTAATAATAATATTACCTTCCCAGGAGAGATCAGTTTACACCCACTGGTATTGATTAGGAGGGGAAATACTCTCCCTCATAATCATTCAAATGACATAAATATGGTGCCAATCAAATGACTATTGTATGCTCCTTTTTACATCTAATGTGTATGGGTACTTTAGGATTTCAGTGAACCCACTGGTCCAGCTGGCAATATATGAATAGAGCTGTTGTTCAACATAGAGAAAGATCTGGGAACTGGCTGTTCTACAAATAATCATGGAAGCCCCTTTCTGAAGTCCTTGTTGAGTTTGAAGCTCAGCTCATTCAGCAACACCATGGCTCACCAGCTACTGATTGGGCTACCGAGGAGATATTACTATACACTTATACACTATAGGCTTCTACATTTACAAAAGGAAATCCATGTAAATGATGGAAAAATGTTGGTTTAACTTTTATTATGCAGAAAAACAGAACACATTGGGGTAAGTTATAAAAGGACTAGAGTGTTCACTTAGGTTGGTGAATAGGGTAAAGTAAAACACTTCTGTGTAAGGGAAATATAACAAACAACACATCTGAACATAGCAACCTATTTGCTCAACTTTGCAAAGAAAACACTTTCTACTCCTTTAGTAAATCAACCCTTTAAAGACTGACATCACTAGATGGGGGAGCCTGACTTTTGTAATGCCCGAAACCATGATTACAATGAATAGACTGCTTCTTTTAATATGAGGAAGATTTGCCAAGTATAAATTGTATATAACACAAAGTAAAACTGCCTGGTAGTTACACATTAACTGTAAAAAGAAATAAATCTATAATGAGTACATTTCTCCTTAAAAGGAATATATTACCTAAAAACACTAAACATACAAGGTAAAGGTTATGGTTGGTTGTTGAGTTTCCCTTTAAAGAGATTAAAGTTGTCTTTTAAGAAAAATATGTATATGTATGTATATGTATTGTCCTCTTCTCTTCCCATGTTGTTTGTATCTTTCTATCATTTGCAACTCCTAATTAAGTCTTTTTTTATATATCAAAGTTGTGTTATACAATTATTGATTCAAAATTTATTGAATACATTTTGTAGATCTCATGGTTGTTTTTCCTGAAGAAGCTAGGTAAATCTGTGAAACCCATCAAACAACTTACCATTGCGAACCAATCAATTGATATTGTATAGATTGTATACTTTTTATGTGATTATTTAAATAAAATTGTTATTTTTAGGAAAATATACATAGAAAATAAACATAGAAATCATGTAAAGATATTTGCCTAAAAAGTCCCTTGAAATATATATTTTTTCTTTCCCTATTTTTCTATGGTAATATTGGGATGTGGCATAATGTCAAATACTTTGGGCAAGTAGCAGATTTGCCACTCTTATTTAATGTACAGCGCAGGATATTTTGTTGCCACTATATATATATATATATATATATATATAATATATAAATATATATATGCTGGTATATAGTATTTTCATAACCAGCCTTAGAAAGTCTCTTTGATTGTAAATGGTTATTAAATCTGCAAATCATACAGTATGAGATTATTGTTTGAAAACAGTCCAATCTCTTGGGAATTTCATGTTGTGCGTGATAAGAATTCTTTTAAAAAATGGGCACTCCCATACAAGTCAGAAAACTAAGCTGAACTGATTAGAATACATTTTAAATATCCATCAGGTTCTTTTGTTTAACAGCCTGCAGCACATAAATCATTCACTTAAAGATGTCTGAAACGCCGCATTCTCCTTATAGAGATTTCACATAAACATGAAAAAAAATCATTCTTGAGGATTGTTGAGTCAGCAGGAATATATCATTGTCTATATAGTATTCAACACCATTTACACCCCAGCCTCATATCTATCAGATGTGTGTTAAAGCATTTGTAAATGTTTACCCATCTGTTACCAGCGTTAGATGTGAACGCACAACCCATATGCAGAAACTACAATTTAATCTGTTTGTATTGTTATGTCTAAAATATTGGGTTCATCATTCTTTAAAATATTATAAAAACAAATAAATAAAAACACAGCACATCAACACATACAATACAGACATTTAAAGGAGGAATCTATCAGCAAACAATACTGCACGTGGTTGCAGAGTTCACTGATCACATGAAGCATAGTATAAGTATAATCTGTGCCTAGACTACAAAGTTATATCATATTTCCCTAGAGTTCATCCAGACAGCAGCATCAAAAGCTCCACGCAGTTCTGTCAGAAAGTTGAATATTTACAGGATAACTCCATCTATTACAAACTTTTTATCTGGCTGCACTCAAAGTCGAAGCTGCAACATCAAATCATCAATGTTGCAAATAATGTCTATTACCTATGATGTTTTATTATGCCTATAGAAATTGGAGGGTCTGCAATTCCCAGTTAAATATAATCACATTTTTAGATATGTATGTAATAAGTCCCCAACTAATAAAAAGTTCACTAAGTAGTAGTGAATATTCCAAAAACATGCAGTCAGCTTCACCCCAACTTGACCATACACTGTGCTAATGACATATGCTCTATTAATATTAAAAAGGATTTATATAGCGCCAACATATTACGCAGCGCTGTACATTAAATAGGGGATGCAAACGACAGACAGATACAGACAGTGAAACAGGAGGAGGAGAGGACCCTGCCCTAAAGAGCTTACAATTTAGGAATGGTGGGGATATTAGATTGAGAGCCCCTTTGAAGGACAGTTAGTGATATGACTATGGACTTTGTAAAGACATGTGTTGGTGCTATATAAATACTGGTTAATAATAATAGTATTTATATAGACCAGGCATACAAATTTCATCTGCCAAAATAAAAGTTTAAAGATTCTCAGCTGGCTCCAGTCAAAATTCAAGACCCAGTATATTTGTAGGAAAACATGTAACATGTAAGTGTAACATTATTTGCAAAGCTAATTACTATGCTGCCCTGAATATACACTAGAAGGAACCTTTCACTACAAGGCCCCCAAAGATCTAATGTTCTACTGCTAACTACTTGTGCAATACTGACATGGATTCAAAAGGTAAAATGATTCCTGCAAATGTATATTTTACACTGCAATCTTTCTAAACGTCACACCAGTGCATACCAGGTAGGTATACATCACCTAACCGCACTTAAATATTTTACAAACAATTGGTTTTGAAAGAATCCAAAGGATGCAAACTTAATAATAAACAGTATTTATATAGCGCCAACGTATTATGCAGGGCTGTACATTAAAAGGGGGTTAGAAGAATTTCAGTATAAAATATAGAACTGCTATATATATTAATTTTAGTAAGATAAACATACCAAGAAGACCCTTAAACTAGCTAGAAATGCCCAATAAACTAATAGAGGTTTTGGAAAACTGAACTCAAACTTTCCTCACAGCTGTGCTTATATTTAAAAAATATTGGCAAAAAAGAATGGTTAGAGAAATAATTCTACATGCAATAAATATTTCACTGCTGCATTTCCAGGAACACATAGCAGAAACAGATCAAACAGTAATTGAAAGCAGTACCTTGAGTTTGGCATCCGGATTGAGAATCATCTGGGCTAAGTGGGCAATCGCTCCGGCATCCACCACGGTCTGAGCCAGCTCCGGAGAATGCTTTGATAGATCACTCAGGGCTGAAGCAGCAATCCTTTTCAGAGCGATTTCTGGCTCCTGGATACACAGCACTAGCAGGGGAACAGCTCCTGCATCCACCACAGCTTGTGACAGTTCTGCAGGTCCAACAAGAGGTAATTAAGTAAGTACGGGTGACTGACCCTTGTAAGAGCCATTTTTCAATATGACACACACACCAAAGGAGAGAGGGCAGGCTGGACTGTGCTGTCTGCAGATCTGCATTTCAAATCAGCCTCCTTAGCTCCTGAAGCCATGTGGACCAATCCCTGGCTGAAAGGGACACAGGTCAATAGTTGGGACCTCTTTTACATACACACATTTGGGGTAGATTAGGCTGCAAAAGCTTGTTATTCTACTTGGGGAGGGGAAGGGGGGCTAAGCAGATGTCAGCTGTTTAAGCCCAGACCCATCAGTGGGCAGCCATTTTATGCATGGATAGCTAGGTAACACAAAGCCACTACCGTATAGAAATAAAAATCTAATAAAAAAATATTTAAAAATGCAAAAAGTTTATCACCTGTTCTTTTTTCAAAATAAGTGGTTTATGGAAACATTGTTAAACTTACAAACATTTTTATATATATATATATATATATATATATATATATAACTATAAAAATATATATTCAATATCATTTGCTTTGTAACTGGATAACTATGTTATTTTGTTGATATGTAACTTGTCCTGAATACAAATTAGCTTTTATTACTATTATACCTTTTGTGTTTAATTTTTGCCAGAAGCAACACAAATGTATGTATTATGTAATGCATAATAAATTAAAATGAAATACAAAGACAATAATGTTACTTTGTTCAAGACTTACAAATGTGTTGAAAATAAATCTTTATAGTAAAATATAAGAAATAATAATTTTCATTTATTTTATATAGCTAAATATTACATTTACGTGTTTCTTCTCACATTTGTGTCATATTTTACTGTAATAAAGATGGGTAGTGCTAAAATTAAGAAGCTTTTATTTAAAAGAAGAAAACATTTTTTGGAAAGATGAATTAATAAACACAAAGAATATTTTATAGCAGTCCATCTAATATCGGTTGTTTTGTTTTAGTACAGAACACAAAAACAGGGTTAGGGTTAAATGATATCAACCACCGAAAGACAGCACCGCTATCAGCACTGCTTCATTGTCATTTGCAAAGACAGCGAAATCATGGTCAAAATTCTTTGGATCATGTGAAGTATTTATCAATGGTAATTACAAAAAAATAAATAATATAATAATATATAATACAAAAAATGTATAACTAGCATGACCTATTTCAGGTTGATATTAATTACTGTGTTTGCATTTCAAAGGTTAGTGTATATATATTTTTAGTTGGTCTAGGAAAGACTTTCTCAAACTTTTTAACATGGGGTAACCCTTGAAATAACTTCAAGGCCCGCAAGGAACCCATTCCATAATTACCATATCCACACCCCAATGTACATTAATGTAGTGATCAGTGGGATATATATCTCTTACATTGCTGGCCGGTGGGAAGAATATCACCCTTACAGATAGCCGAAAAGATCATTGGTGTCACTTAAACTGACCTGAGAGGCACAAACTACTCAAGAAACTACTCAGGAAACCTCTGGTTAAGAAACACAGATCTAGATCATAGTGAAAATAAAGTAGAAGCATTTTAATAGGTAATATTTGATTGTTATAGTCTATTTTATTGGTTGTCGATGGTAGAATAATCAAATTACTGCTTTTATTTTTTTTTTCTTGCTAAAATATTTCATGAACAAGTCAAGGCCTCAGCAATGAAAAAAAATGTATTTGCAGCAAAGGAAAATAAATGATTTTCGACAAGTGCAGGATAATGACTCATATCATCCTCTGTGACACAAAAAGTCAGTAAACTCTGTTTCTAGATATAGTATATAGCAAAATGACCTGGAGGTTACACTGCAGCTGCATGTCATATAAATATATTTCTGTTGCATTTAGTTTTTGTAATGGTTGTCATATACAGTCACTGGACATAAAATAGGTTAGAATTATTGCAATATTACATAAGACAGTCACTGAAGATGACATAATGAGGTTGATTTAATAAAAGAATATAGATTGTTTACATAGTAAAGTGAAATATTGCCTTGCAAGGGCTTAAAAAATGAAATCAAGCTCTGTAGACTTCAACCATCCAGTTACATGCAAGGAAAAATCTAAAAGTTTTTTTTAGATTTGATCATGGATGTTCAAAGTAAACTATCACATATGTGAATTGTCCCTTGCAAGGTGCTGTGATGATAAGTTGGTCGGGGGTGATCTTTAAACAGATCCGAAGTTTGCACTGAATTGCCTGGTGTGACCAGTTTTCTGTAAATTAATCATTTCATTAATTACAGAGATATTGTAAAATTTAAAAAGCAGCAAATGTTCTACCATGCTTATAGTAAATCTGGACTGAAACTTACACAAGAAATAGCTATATTATTATAATATTATTCATAATATTAAAAATAATAATAAACAGTAATTAAAGTGCCAACAAACATATTACGCAGCGTTGTATATTAAATAGGGGTTGCAAATGACAGACAGATACAGACAGTGACATAGGAGGAGAGGACCCTGCCCCGAAGAGCTTACATTTTAGAAGGTGGGGGAAGTATCACACAATAGGAGGATGCTAAATGCATCTATGTTTATGGACTTTGCCTGCCAAAGGATTTATTTTTATATCTCTTCATTCTCAATACCATAACTGGACTCACATTTCTAAGCTTGTTCAGGCCTTTAGAAGGCTTTCTTTCATTTGACAGGCGGTAGAAGGTGTTATTTTTGGACACCTAAAGAAGCGTCCATTGTCCTTTCCACCTCCGTAAACTTGAAATTGTGCCGCTTGCAAGTGTTTTTAAGTGTTTAATAACAAGCAGTTTCAAAAACCAAAAGTTAAAAAAAAACCTAGTGCCCTACTGGGCTTTTGCAGCAATTTGCAAGTGCCTGCATGGGCGTTTGCAAACGAAAAACCAGGGAGTGCTGCTTGTTAACTCTCCTAGTGTTTGACAGGAGAAGTAAGTGCCGTGGTAAAATACCATTATTCTGGTGAATAAGGATTCACCTATGATAATTTACCTATAAGAACAAGCATAATTTGGAAAAAAAGTGGAAGGGGAATACAGAAAAGCAAATAATTCTGGAAATAGAAAGCAAAACCATTATTTTTAACAAACTGAGACATTCACACATATTTTTGTGGTGGAAAATGTGCAAATGGGGGAACTTTGGCTTTAACCAAAGAGAAGAACAAAATGTCTGTAGAGGTGCTTCTCAGCTACCCAGTTTGCTAGTCACTGTTTGCCTTGAAGTCAGTCACAACAGACAATGTTATAGATAATCCTTTGTATTGCAATAGACCGCAAAAGTAATGTCTGAATCATAAATGTGACTGACTCTTTTTTAAAAGTGCGGTTTCTGTTCCTATCCTGTTTTCTATTACAGACGTACAAGATCTTGGCAACACCTGTTCTGACATCCTGCCACAGTGATGAGCTGATAATAGAATCATAGTGATCGGGTCTATGCAGAAGATTGCTTTCAGCATGTTCGAAGTTTATTGGAAAAATGTGATCACTGGTGTAGAATGAGCATGTATTTGGAAAATCATGACCCCATGTTTCATTAAATGACAGCAGCTGCTAACTCTTGAAAATAAAATAAAACAGTAAGTGAACCATTTTATCCTTCAAAGTGAGGACTAATAGATAATATTAATGGATATAAAGTGTGGGTGGTAGAATGATGTGGTGGATAATAATAGAATAGTGGATATTAAAATCAGTTTCTACTCACATCTTGTAAATAACCTGAAGAACCCTCAAACTCATGGTGCTTAAAATGCAAATCTGGTTCACCTATTTTAAGCCCATGGACCTGTCCCTTTCCTGTACCTCCCTATTGGCCAACTGAAAGGTTTCATTTCATTAGAAATCATTTCAGAGTATATCTTATTCATGTGGTTTAATTTAAAAGTGTTGATGTCATTGTTTTGTCGTCCTGTCTAATCACCAAAGGCAGACTGGCACTGGAATGGCACTTGGCAGTATCAGCTGCTTCTTTGAAGTATGTGTTCCACTGTGAAATAAATCCAACCTCATAAATCCAAGGTTCTGTGTTATTCAGGCCTATTCACAATTAAGTGATAGGATCTCTTGATAGGGTAACTCCTCACTAACAAGCTCTCAACTACTGTTCTACATGTTTGCAGGAACACTGAAAACTAAACCCCATTAAAGTTTTAGTGTAGAAGAACCAAAATTCCCTATTTTTAAAATGTTTTAACCAGGCAGGTCATTATTGCAGAAAGGGACAGATGAAGACCATTCTGAAAAAATCCATACCCGTCTGATCGCTCTGAGAAACCTGGCCTGCACAGCTCAGCTTTGATTGTCAGGAAACCTGGCAATCCCAGCTTCCCAGGACTATATGAGTTACCTCATCCCGGCCATTCAAGATGGCTGAAAATCAGAAAGAGGAAGAGATGAGGGACGAAAATTGCACCACCCTGAGACCGAACAGGGACAGGTGAGTAAAGCCGGGTTTAGTTCTGCTTTAGGTCAGTCAATGTTGGAGCTTACACAGGGTAAAAAATCTGCTGCCCTCCATCATGTGACAAAGTTCTGGTCTGTTGATTGGCTGCTCAGGCTTCACAACTACTTTTTGGGAGTAAGGAACAATACTACTCTGCACTCCTGCAGAGAATTGAGGGACCACTCCAACGGTATCAATGGGTTGGATGAGGGTGTGTCCTAAGAATCTGTCACTCTGCCCTGAATTGGCAAATTAAAGATTTTGTTAGTAGCCCACCAGCTGCACTTACCTTTCAAAAACTACTTCACCGCCCTGTTTGCCTATCAGCACTTCTAGGTGCGAAATGTTACTTGCCAAGATGAAATGTTTACTACATACCTATATGGCTTGCTTCTCTTTAGCAAAGAACCTCTCTATATATTATAATTTTTCATGATTTTCATTTTTTTTATTGAACATGCTCAGGCTTGTCATCTTGACTTTGTTTGGTTACAAATGACTCATTAGCTTGTTTTATACATTTGTGCTAAAGGTTTCAGAAGTTACTTTTTAAATTTAATCATTGTGAAATGGCAAAAATTAGACTTCACATAGAAGCTAAGGGGAATGGTAACACAGATACTCTCAGAATGAGTAAATGTTCAAAAATGACTAAATGAAAGCTCCCTTTAAAAGAACAGCACATGGGCATATAGCAGTATATAAAATGCGTTTAGAGTGTTTGAAGGGAAACTATAATGCTTGGAGGTCATTTTATTTTATAATATAATATTTTAAAATAAAAATTCAGTATTGCTGCTGATTTGCAGCTTTTTATTTGGGATCCAGGCCCGGAGAGCCCTGGAAGGAATGGGTGGGCCAGGCACTCCTCTCTTGTCCAGGACAGAAATTGAGGATGGCTCTGGAGCACCCGGCTGATAATAAAAAAGGGCACTGGGGGTTGCAGCCTGAGGCCAGGTGGCTCGGGTGGACAGGTTGCTAGGGGTTCATTGAGCTATGAGGAAATTGTGCCTCTCAGGTCAGTTACCACTGGCATCAATGATCTTTTTGGCTATATGTAGACATTTCATAGTCAGCAATGTAAGAGTGTGACTACATTCCAATAGTCAGCAATGTAAGAGTCATTCTTCCCACTGACCATCAAGCTAGGTTACTGTGAGCTGTGGATATAATACAGTGGGGGTTCTGTCAGCCCTGAAAGTTATTTCAATGGTTCCATCAGGTTAGAAAAGTTGAGAAAGGCTGGTCTAATGCTAGGAACAACAGGGTTCCCATCCCAAAAACTGATAACAACAGACACTTTGCCTGACCTAAGCCAACAGGATATATAACTTATGTGTTATGGCAGGAACCTAACTCCTGCTGATTTCCAAAATATAACATCTCCAGCACTACTTTAGACACTTGTAAATCTTTCAAACAGCACACGCCTAGTGAAGTTAGCTCAAATATGTGCTGCAAAATCTGAATGTTTCTGACAGCTCAGACATTATAAAATGTTAGCAGATGTGCTTCATATAGCAGGGATACTAATGATGCCAATTATTGCTGGAGTTGCACTTTAAATCCATAAGATTGTGTGCAGAAAATGACAGACTAACCCTGATCCAAAGCCTAGCTGAACTCTTACATTTTATTCTATCCATCAGTTTCTCTGTGTTTTAATATAGCTATATGTTTATGGGATATATCTGAATCATAGTTTCCGTCAATGGGGGTGTGGAAAAGCTGTAACCTTTGCCTACATATTTTGAACTGAAAGGTGTCCTACAAATTATAGTTGCAAGGTACGGGAATATGTGTGCAAGCTTTTCTTTTTGCTATGCTATGTTTCATGTATCACGGAACCAGTCTAATAAATGGCCATATGTGTCTTTTTAATGAGAAACAATTTTTTTGTGAACCACATTGAGTGTGCAGTTTATTTTCTTTCCATGCAGTGAAATAATTTCCCCTTGCGTTAGCCATATTAACAAGTCCTTCTGCTGAGGTTGTGAGTGTTGGCACACAGCCAGCCCCTTCAGTGGGTACTGGCGGCTCACACAGGTGTACAACCTCTGGAGAGTTTCAGAATGCTGTATCACACAAGGATATAATCACATTCTATGACCTTTGAACTGTGGCAGAGCAATTCTGGAAAGCCACAGATTACCATAAATACCCACGGCTGACTATATAGAACACCAGTTTTTTTTCCTTTCTGCTGCGGCACAAATGAGATTAGGCATAATCCCTCTGTTTCTTGTAAAGTTCATATCCATGTAAAACCTATAGCCCAGAACACCACTTCTGCAGTCCATCAAGCATGCTAGCCCAATGGATTTACAGCTTTAACTGTAGGTTTCCATTAGACAGAAACTGAACATCTTTGCTTCCTGTAACAAAGCTTCCCATTGTGATCCGCAGCATCTGTTAGCAGTGAGCTGCAGTTGGAAAAGAAACAACAGTTTTCAAAAAAATCACTTTGATTTTGTAAAGATAAAATCACACTAGACATTCTACTTTGCTTTAATCTGCATAATTGGTAATTAAAAGGATGTTTTTTAACTGGAATTCTTTTCATACTATAACTGAAGTTAGTTTAAATATAAATTTTTAAATCCCTCAACAGTACTTGTCTCACTTACCTTTCTGACCTGATAGAAAAATACACCCCCATACACTCTCTTCGCTCCTCCAATGACCTACTAATGACTTCCTCATTCATAACCTCATCACACGCACGGCTCCAATGTCTAGTGCTGCCCGCCTCTCTGGAATGGTCTCCCTCGTTCTTTTTGGCTTGCTTCTACCTTCAGCTCATTTAAAAGCGCCATTATTACCCATCTTTTCAAACTTGCCTACTCATCTTCTTCTGTCTCTTCAAACCCTCACTACTTACCCACCATTCTATATCCCCCTCCAATTGTGTGCTGCTTCCCCCACCTCTTAGATTGTAAGCTCTTCTGGGCAGGGTCCTCTCCTCCTCCTGTGTCATTGTCTGTATCTGTCTGCCGTTTGCAATATTATATATATTTAAACTAACCTCAGTTATAATATTAAAATAATTTAAAAACGTTTTAAATTTTTAATGCCTAACTAAAAGTTAAAGCTATGCGATCATCAGTGGTGTCTCCCCCTCCTGTAAGCAGATTTAAAGCATAAAAGTGACAGGATTGTGCATTGCAATAGGCCATAATTCCCTGACTCTCCTGGACCTTCTTTAAAAAGCAGTACCACAAAAAAAATGAAAACTAAGAATTTCGTTTTTATTGATTTAGCCAGGTTAATTTTTTGTAGAAGGGACTTGATGCCTAATCTCTATTTTCTTTTAAATATTGCTGAGCTGTGCATGCATACGGAGCCAGGATCTCTTGAGTATCATAGAAAAGAAGATGGCGGTGCTCTTGATGGAACAGGGACAGGGGAGTGTATTTAAAACAAAATTGTGAAAAGGAAGGTAAGTGTAATTTACTTCCGAAGGGACATCACCTGTCCATTCTGCAGTAAAGGACCTGCCTGGGTGCAATTTTGAAGGGTAAGGTTTTAGTTCCACTTTATCTGACTTCTGCTGTGAAGGGGACAGCAAGAACCTGATAAAAGATATGTGATGGCATTATTAGGAGCAGTTTCAAAAATATGTATTCTACACACCGGTAAGCCGAATGAATGTGTTTCTTATTTTTTGCCCAGTATTAGTTTTAAAGGATATCTATACCAATAAAATAATTTAAGACCTTTGAATATCTTTCTTGCTTGTGCTGATGTAAAATCACCCCACATAGAGTTTTTGTTTCATTATATTTTATTGTAATATTTTTTATGTCACAAATTTGATGAGGTATGCAAAACAAAAATAAATAAATCTGATATCCGGCAGTCTTGGGCCACCTTGTTAACAGTAAATAAATACTCAGTGCCGCACTCTTACCAATGCACTGTGTGACTCAATGCACAATGTTGGCTCAAGCAGGTTATTTACAGGACAGGTGGGAGGGGACTACTGACTTGGAAAATAGGCACAGCCAAGCACCCCCTTGTCTGCATTATTATTAAATATTATTAATAATAATAATATTAATAAGAAGAAGAAACAGTATTTATAAAGCGCCAACATATTACGCAGCGCTGTACATTATATAAGGGTTGCAGATGACAGACAGATACAGACAGTGACACAGGAGGAGGGGAGGACCCTGTCCAGAAGAGCTTACAGTCTAAGAGGTGGAGAAGCAGCACACAATAAGAGGGGAGAATATTCCAAACATAACTCACACACAAGTCACAAGACACAAGTCATGGCAGCAGCAGCAGCAGCAAAAAAGCCTAATAACTGGACCAAACAATGGTAAAATTGCTGCACTGAGAAAATATTTTTTTACTGTTAGCATATTTATTGGTGTTAGATTGTTTCTAGTTTATTTGTACAGTTATTCATTTGTCATGGGCTTGTTGATACCATAGCATACATATTAGCATGCATACACTGGCAAATCTTTTTAAACTTTTAAGGTGGACTCCCACTTAAAAAAAATCATAGAAAAAACGGTGCAAACTGTTTCTTTGATTGGCTGCTGCTTAGTCTTAACATGACTATTCCTGTCATAAATTTACTTTAACAAAAAAAATATGAGAGGGGCAATCTGTAGATATGTATGAATATATAGGACAGGGTAGGGTTCCTATAGAGGTTGCTAGGGGTTACTTAGACAATGAGTAATTTATCAGGTTAGTTTACATGACACCAATGATCTTTTTGGTTGTCTGTAAGGGTGACATTCTTCCAACTGACAACCATGCTAATGTACTGTGATCTGTGGATATAGTAGTTATAACAGGGGCTCCCAGAGGACCTGAAAGTTACTTTGGGGGTTCTCCCGTGTTAAAAGTTTGAGAAAGGCTAATTTAGAGCATAGATATGGTAAATACAGAATCATTGTTTTGGCGCACCAACCGTGTAGCCTCTAACCCAAAAAAATGAATCAAATGAATACATATATTTACACTACTTATCTGAATTTAAATCCCATGTCTCACGTTAACATAAATATTAGGCGGATAAGTTTAAATAAAAATCTTGGTGGGACACTTGGATTCTTTTTTTTGCCGTTTGTGTTCAGCAGACACTGTGTAATGTGAAATGGGCAATGGACAAGGACAGCTGTAGTCATGCTTCTATGATAAGAAACACAATTTGAGAAAATGTATACTTCAAGAGCAAGTATGCTCATATATAAGAAACAGATCACAAATATTATTCACAAAGGGTTATTCAACCGTCCTGCCTTACATTATCCTGACGAATAAAAAGCATGGACAAAAAAATGAATCTTATTGAAAAAAGGGGGCAAGGATTAGGCTATGTTTTTGTTTTGTTTTTATGGGGGGGGGGACAAGTATTTTAGTATTAACTTTTTAACACTCAGAAGAAAGTACTGCACACATCTTTTTGCTGGCTAAAAAAAATTATTTGCAGGGGAAACTTCTATGTTCCTTTTCTATGGAGAAATTGAAGTGCAAAGTAAATCCTGTGTGCATCTGAAATTGTGGATGAGCTGCACAACTATCTGCTACTGATAATGATGGCTTGCTGTTTTCCCTTCTCTTCCTCAATGGAATGTGCTCATTTATGATGTTGCCATTTATTTTCTTCTTATTTCTTACCTTTACCACCATCTCTACTACCTCAGCATTAAAAAAAACTTTACAGAGGGTCATACTGGATGAACTGTATTGCTATGGGTTCAAATAAATCTGTCACAAACTCGCCTATCCATCTTGTTCTGTTTTCTAAAACCCTCACTACCTCCTGCCATTCCATATTTCCCTTCCTATTGTGTGATACTTCCCCGACCTCCTAGATTGTAAGCTCTTCTGGGCGAGGTCCTCTCCTCCTCCTGTGTCACTGTCTGTGTCTGTCATTTGTAACCCCTATTTATATACAGCGCTGCGAAATATGTTGGCACTATATAAATCCTGTTTAATAATATTAATAAATAGTAATAATATATTTTTTTTAAACTAACTTCAGTTATAATATTAAAAGAATTCCAATTTCAGACTGAGGATACAACAAAAATGTAGGAGCAGGGAGCTTTAGTGAAAGTTGTCACAATAGTTAGTATAAACTATAAGCAGGGTTGGTTCTAGGATGGAACAAACTGGGCAATATCCTACGGCAGAATCAAAGAGGCATCCTGGAGCTTGGAATGCTTTGCATTTAGAGCCCCCACTTCTTATTTGCCCCATTTTATCTTAAACTGTTCTTGAAAATTGGCAACATTAATGTATCCATCCTAAAAAGCAGCAGAGAGTTTCGGAGGTATTAGGGCCAGCTACAGGCAGCTTTTACAGAAAAAGACAACACCTTTTAAAAATAGTTTGGGGCATATTTATAAAGCAGTGAATGTCACATTCACCAAACATGTGTACTAGGAAGATATACAGTACCTGCAATGTATATTTTTAACTAAATCTTTTTCTTAAACGTTTTTGTAAAATACTGATTTTACCTGAAATACTGATAAAATACTGATTATGCCTGACCTGCCTCTTTCATTATTGGGTTTCTTTTCTTTTAATAATTAAGGCTCTGCATCACATGTGGACATTATCATGGGCAGCCTACATGCAAATACAGTCTGCCTAAGAATGTCCGCTGCTTCAGACTGACATCCATCAAGTATTTTGATATTTGCATAACGTCTGCCAAGAGAAAGCTCACTCCTTGCTTCAGGGCTAAAGGCCATTGAGAGACGTACTAAGTGCTGTGTTCTTATCAGGAAGCTTTGTATAGCACTCTGCTGGCCCCTCCTACCAGCCATGATCTCTCATCATTGCATTAAAAAACACCCAGACCTAGTAAAGTTACTGGATCTAAAATAAGGCATGTAATGAAAAAAAATAATAATTTTGTTGATTAGAAGGGCAAAGGCAAAATTTAAGCAGATTAAACTTTAAACTTAAATAAGAAGCATGGTGAGATGAAAATACATAACTAGAAAAAAACATTTTACAAGGTAGGAAAGTTTACAAGCTGCATCTTGGTGGCAGCCTACCTGCATTATGTCGTGCGACACATCCCAAAGCCCAGGCTGCGGCTTCTTTTACACCAGGGTCAAAGTCTTCCAGGCAAATCACCAACATATCCACGGCTCCACAATCCACTATTGACTGAGCTAACTGAGGAGAATGCTTGGCAACAGCTCGGAGCACAAACGCTGCAGCTTTCTTGTAGAACCGCTGTGGGGAAAGGAACGGCCAAAGTTATTACAGCAGTTTAAATAATCTTGTATGCAGCAGATATAATCTTATGTCATACCTAGCAAGTTCTGTGTGATATTCCAGAATCATTTGTATCAGCATACTAGAATTATTTTCTACTTCGCCAGAAACGTTATATAAACTTCCTAATAGTTACAAAAGGAAGGATGTCACACCACTCATCACCCTGAGTGGGGGTAACCATCACTTTTGCATTGTTAGAACACATTTTGGCCTGGAATTATGCATAAGGCTCACACCAGCCATGAGGTAGCAATGTATTTACTGCTTCCTTGTGCAAAGGAACCGCTGCCTCACGGGGACGCTACATGTAGCCTCTACCAGTGGCAGTTCCCTAGAGAATGGGGGCGGTAGTGAGGGTTACCGGAACTACTCCTTGCTGTCAGCTGTCAAATGTGCAGACACTGCTTCTTTAAATTGTTCTTCTGCATTGCAAGTGACCATTGCAGGAGCCCTGTGGGATCCCTCAATCTTGAAGCAGATCTGAACCTGCCCCATGGGTCAATTCATAGTAGGCTCTTATAGGGCAGCCTAATAAAGATTTCTTTAACATGTAAACCAGCTGCTATATATGTATTTACTCTGCATATTTAGCTGTTTGCCTGGAGCTCAGTTGAAATGATCAAATCTTGGTTATGGTTTTTGGCAGTGTGTCTGGAATATTATTACATAGTATTTATATAGCACCAACATATTATGCAGCGCTGTACAAAGTCCATAGTCATGTCACTAGCTGTCCCTCAATGGGCTCACAATCTAATGTCCCTAGCATAGTCATATGTCTTTATGTCTAAGGTCACTTTGAGGGGAAGCCAATTCACCTAACTGCATGTTTTTGAATTGTGGGAGGAAACCGGAGTACTCGGAGGAAACCCACGCAAACACAGGGAGAAGCTGAAAACTCCATGCAGAATCCAGCGCTGCAAAGGCAGAGTTCTTACTGCGAGCCATTGTGTTGCCCATAGTGTGTCTGGATTGGAAAATACCCATTTTTTAACAGAGGGGACAGAACACATGTACAACTGGGCATTTAGACATTTATATACACTTGGCCTTTAAGTTAATCAAAGCCTGCATAATAAATATCTGGTACTTAGACAATTTTTTTTTATTGCAGCTCTTGTCATTTTTATTAGCCACATAGTTACAAAAAATACCCA
>NC_092862.1:131341385-131367442 GCF_032062135.1 Pyxicephalus adspersus
TTTTTTTTTTCCTGCTGCTTTCTCCACTTCCACTAAATGATTATACAAGTTCATGTTTCATCTGAATTGCTTCTTTGTCTCAGCATCCAAAACACTCCGAGCAAGGAATAAAACAAGGCTGATCTTGTTACAATGCAGATATGTTAACTGTCTGAGTTCGCATATTCAATATTTTCAGCTTTCAATGTTAATTACTGAGCCAGCATTCCTGACAGCATTGCCTCTCTGTGTTCTCTAATTCCTGCCTTTCTAGACAACACATGCTGAAGAAGCAGCTTCAATCGCTAGACAGCTGCAAAGAATCTTTTTTTATGGAGATGAGGAGTTTAAAAATAAAGAGAAATTAGAAAAATATTAGAAGAATTTTTTAGGATTTTAGGAGCAGAGGTCTTGGTTTTATGTAAACTCAAGCGGGTTGACTTGCTTGTCAGCACTGGTAACTTTCTACATCTAAGGCTGGGTACACACGTGCAATATTTGTCGTTGGAAAGAACCTTTCAGGATCCTTTCAATGACAAACGACTGCACGATGCATGGATGAGTGCTGTACATACAGCCCTATTCTGTTCTATGGAGAGGGGAGGGGGACGGCAGAGCGGCACCCCGCTGCACTTTCTCCCCTTCACTTTCATTACCATCTTTCAATCAACCGTGGATCCGCCAGGACGAGCACTGTACACACAATAGATTTTCATCCGATATCAGCCCTGAGCCAATAATTGGGCGAGAACCACTGCACGTGTCTTTGTAGCCTAAGTTCCCAAGTCCTCCAACCTGCTAGAGGTCAGTAGGTCTAACTCCCTGTTGGACTCTTTATTTTATTACATATTGCCACTTGTTTCCATACTTCAGTGACATATGAATTTTGGGGTGCCCTTTAAAGTGTAGCTTTATATAGTATACATACACGCTATGGTCAAATGTCTGTTGACAAGCTTTGGGCAGTAATATCAAGTTGCCCCATCATTGCAGCTTCAACGGCTCTCTCTTCTAAAAAGACTTTTTGCAAGATTTTAAAGTGTATCTGTGAGAATTTGTGCCCATTGAACCATAAGTGCATTTGTATGCTCAGGTGAAGACTTTGTGAAGAATATGTAGCTCAAAAACATTGTTACAATCCATCCCAAAAGTGTTTAGAAGGGCTAAGTTCAGAGCAATAAACATTTTCTAAAAATCTTACAACAGAAAAGAGAAAAGAAAAAAGCTTTCCTAAAAATGTACCTGTCAAAAGTGACATGACTATGGACTTTGTACAGCGCTGTATAATATGTCGGTGCTATACTGTGAATGTTATACCAATATTAAATATAATATACTGTAACATAAACTGTATCCTTCACTTAAAACACCTGAATCCCTTGGAGGGGTGTCCAAATATTTTGCCCGTTTAGCTGGTTTGATGGTTAGGTTTCCAAATTATGCTTATGTTATATATATATATATATATATATATATATATATATATATATAATTAGAATGCCAATATTGGGCATTAAAAAACGGATCTCTTTATTAAACTTTTTTTTATATTACAAAGCAAAGGGCAGCTTGAAGTTCCTCTGGCCAAAATCTTACTGCCCCTGCTGCAGTTATGTACACTACCCTGGTGTTCTTTTCTGCTAACATTCTCAAAACCCCACCAACATGTGCTATACACAGAGGAAAAGAAACCTTAGTTCCTCAGTCAGTTTTCTTCTACTCGGAGGAGTGGAAAACAAACTTCATATAAATAAAGGCTATTCTTGATAATACCGTAATTAATAAACCAGTAACACAGACCAAATCTGCAATAGACATCCAAGTATGGTTCATTTATGAAACTGAGATCTGACTACATGCAGATGGCTTTTGGTCCAGATTCAGCTACACTCAGGAGCTTCTAGGTCACACAAGCATTCCAGGTTAGACATAAACATATAATAGTACATGTTTGCTGCTGACAACCTTGGTTCTGGCCTAATTTGAAGTTTGCTAACTTTTCAGTCACATTCTGCTTATGATCTGCAGGCTGGAACTGTTCATGTGCATATACATAAGATCTTCACAGGATTTAGGCAAAATCTGCCAGGTGAGGTATCAGTTATCTCATGTCCAGGGTATATTATTCTTATACAGGATTCATATAGCGCCATCATATTATACAGCGCTGTACAAAGTCCATGGTGGTGACACTAACTGTCCCTCAAAGAGGCTCACAATCCAATGTTCCTAACATACTCATATGTCATTAATGTAGTCTAAGGTCAATTTTGGGGGGAAGCCAATTACTCTAACGGCACGTTTTTGGAATGTGGGAGAAAACCCACTCAAACACGGGAAGAACCTGCAAAGTCCATGCAGATAATGCCCTTGCCAGTATTCAAACCTGGGACCTGGCACTGCAAAGGCCAGAGTGCTAACCAAGCTGCCCACATAATATATAAAGACTAATGTCATGTCTTACTAAGATTACTAAGTGTCAGCGGTTCCATTCTGGTCGAAGTCCAACACAAACCAGAGCTGCTCTAATCATTTCAGAAGTCTTACCAAGCGTTTTCAATTTTTGATACATAGTTAAAGTGTTTCTAAAACCAAAACTTTTTATGTTAATATTGAATACAGTAGGGGAGTTTATTTTTGCTGTGTGCCATTAGACTGATATCCCCCACATTCTGTCTCTGAGATATAACAGGAAGTAAGTGATAATCAATATAAAGTGAGGACCAAGAAAATGATGGAAAATTCAAAGAAACTAGAGTGGGGATTGTCCACTTTTCTGTTTTATGGACAACACATATAAGCCTCTCATTACAAATGACTGTCCCTCTTTTGGAGCCAAATTTCTCTGTCTCTTTTTGCGTTTTAATTGTTTGTTGGGTATTTTCTGTTTTTTCAGCCCTCTGTACAACCTCAATCAAAATTACTATTCACCAATTACAAGTATGATTTGTGTATTTAACCAATATTTACAGATAAATTCTGTGGTATCCTTTGCCTTCATATTTTGGGCTTTAAATGTAATAGTGATTTTATTTATCTACTCAAAGAAGCTAGATAGAAGACAGGAGGCAGAGATGATGGTCAGGGGTGGGGATTATGCTAGTTAAAGCGGACCTAAACTAAAACTTTTACTTTATATAAAAGGGTAGACAACCGTTTTTTACAAAGTTAAAATAATATTCTTTTTTTTTTAACTGCAACACTCAAAAAAGGTGAAGCCCCTCCTATTCAAGACAGAATGGGAGCACAGAGCCTCAAAGCCAGGCATACCTACGTCACGCATCCCAGGCGGCTCATAACTGCTCTTTCTAGAGATGACGCTAGCATGTGCAGTGAGGTCAGCACTGTTTTTTTCCCCTTTACAACAGGCTATGTCACCCAATTTCGCGTCTGTATAGAGCAAGATCAAGTGACATAGCCAGAAGAATGGCGGAGCCCGACACTTCCTCCATGCCGGGACCAAGGGAATTCCAGGACGACATGGTACCCGATTGATAACTGCTCCAGCGTGTTTGAGGGATCTGCAGAATTAAAGGTGTGATTTTTTTAATTTTTCAGTTTAGTTCCACTTTAGGGAGGGGCTTCCAACATCACAGCTATAGACTTCCACTGTCCCTCCCACTGTCATCAGATGCTCCTCTATACTTTGCAACTGTTAACAAGAGTTGTTTTTTACAACTAGCAGTATGGATTGTAGGGGCACAAGTAGCCAAATCTCTATATCCAGACATCCTAAGTAACGGTCCAATGTTCACATTTTTTTTTTTTGCATTCTGGGGGGGGTGCAGAGAAAAATGAATACCACATTTATTTGAGTAAGTACAATTATCATCTCTGACAACTAAATCAGGATGAACTCAAAAGTGATATATTTAACAGCTCAACATCAAGGGGTTTATTTATAAAGCAGTGAATCTGACATTTACTAAAATATTCCCTGGTGGAGAATCTTCCTGGTCCATACTTTTCAATGGCAGTTTTTAATTCTCCTCCAGGGAATGTTTCAGGGAATGTCAAATTTACTCCTTTATGAATAGACCCTTAAGAGTATTAGTTTAATATAAAAAAACTAAAATAATACACATGATTTTAAAACAATTACAGTGAATTCTTAGGGACAGGGAATCTGACATTCCAACAAACATTCCAGTATTATCCCTAGATTTTTTTAACCTGGGTGGTAAGCAGCTGTAGGCGGGTGTCAGCCCCTGTATTGTGATCCAACTTTTCAGTAACCACCCAAAAGCAGCCGGGTGGTTAATGAAAAGAGTCAGGTGGTGCGCCCAGCTAAAAGGGCCGGGGAGAACACTGCATTCCCTTGTGGAATCAATTACTATTATTGAAACACATGGACCTGGAAGATTTCTATGAGGGAATGATTGTGAAATTGTCTGACTCTCTGTTTTAAATACATCCCAAAAGAAAAAACAATAAAAACATTTGGAGGCACGGTGTCTTCTCTGTGGACTTCTGTTTCCTCTCACATCCCAAAAAAACACCTCTCCCCAAAAAATGACCTTAGACTGTGTTAATAACAAATAAATATGGTATATATGGGACCTATATTGGACATTAGATTATGAACTTTGTCAGACAGTCAGTGACATTTCTATGGACTTTGTAAGGAGCTGCGTAATATGTTGCTGCTATATAAATAAGATATTGAAAAAACACATAAAAAAGTAAGGAAGATTGTTCCAGATGGCCAGGCAGGACTTCACTGGTGCCCAGGTATGAAAGCTAAAGGAAATCTTCCCTGGAAAACATATGTAAATACATTCCTTCCAAAGGACTTCCAAAAATGCCATTTTTTACATGGTAGTCCAAAAACTATATAAAAAAAAACAACACCTTATGCTTTCATCTGATATTAATTAATTAATTAAGTTATTAATTCCTTCCCCTCTACCTTACAATACCCTTGGTAATTATGTTCAATTTTGCATTCAGGCTTTTAAAGATGGACTTCCCCTTTAACTATTATATTTGCTAAACAGTTGATAGGGGATTTTAGCTAAATGAACTGGCAGATTACATTCAAAGGTTCTTCTTCACCTGTTACATACAAAATGGAAGATATCTGCAATGATAATTAGTCAAGGATTAAAGATTAATTTCCCAAAAGGCTTACAGATATGATGTGGCTGGGGTAAGGCTATACACACCACCAGAATATTAAACTGTCTTCAGTAAAGCAAGCAGAATGGAGTTTTGTTTTTGCAGATACTGAATGGAATGCGCTTATTAAAAAAAAAAAAGTCATAGATTTATGAAGCACTGGCAGCTTAAAACAATTTGTGTACCAATGCCAGAGATACTGATTCATGTACAGCTAATAAAACAAGCCATGTAATGTATGCAGGATTCGGGATCTATGGTGCACTTAGCACAATTTCCTTCTGCAAGGATTCTGCCATCTGGGCAAAAGCACCTCGGGTCATTATCATTTTCAAGTGCGCTAAGTTCATTTTTTGGATCGCGGAGATGATTTTTCCGCTCCATACACATAATGCTGCTTTGAGAAAAGGCCAAGGATCACGCCAGAAGATTTTCTTCTGTTATTGGACTCATCACAAAGCAAATACGAACAAATGCACTGAAAAATTCTTCACTGACTGACTACAGGCGAGCAAGGCTTTCAGGCCTAGCAGTTTGGTAACTGTGTCAAAAGAAGAAAGAAATGAAGGAGACACGGACTGCAGATGGGAACTGTGTTTGTGAGTATATCTCTTCTAGATTTAGTTTCAGGACAAAATCAAAGCCTCCTATAGAAAGAAATTAAAGTAAGGATGGCATACAATAATGATTTATTAAAGCTGAACTTCAAGCACACTGTTTAATTACAGCGATGCAATGCATATATGAGAGCTGGTTTACTTGCCAATAAGATTTGCCTATCCAGTCCTGAGATTTATACAGTCCAGTTATACTGCACAGTCTTAAATGTCAGGAAAGAGGACCTGACCTTTCCCTGCTGCAGCTTCACTTTTATTTACAGGTCTTGTTTCCACCCCTAGTCTGAGACCAAACAGTGAGCCTGATTTATAAATTCCCCAAGGCTGGAGAGCATACACTTTCATCACTGAACCTGGGTGATCCAGCAAACCTGGAATGGATCTGGTCCAAGATTGAAAACACTTGCTAACAAACAACACATTACACTTAGGAAGTCTGTTCCAGGTTTCACTGATGAAAGTGGATCCTCTCCAGTCTTTAATAAATCAGGCCCAATGCCTTTTACATCTATATAGAGTTCGGGTTTTCCCATTTAAGCATAAATTCAAAGCATACATTTCATAACTAAATAAATATAGATATTTTCATACTCATATCAGACTTCTGCTACTTATCCTATTTAGAAACTTTGTATTTAGTTTTTTTTCCCCTAAAATGACAGATTACAGAGTGGGACATGAAAATATTATCCTCAGATATGCAAAGGATGCACAGATTTTGACAAAAACCTACATTTCTTCACTGGTATGGAATGGTTTAAGATGGCAAAAACAAATTATGGAAATGCACCTGTAACTTTAGCTTGTGCAGCTGTGTACTGGTGAATGTTACAGAACTGATATGTTCCCCTTTCATCATATTCATAACATAAGGGGGTGTTGTGTAGTCTACAGACGGAGAGAGAAGTAGGAACAGTGCTATATAATAAAAGCACAGAAATTTATTAGCTCACAAAATTTTGAATAAATACAACAAAACATTCTCAGTGGTATATTTAAAGCAGATCTAAACTCAACAGTTTTACTTTACATAAAATGGTAAACAGCCCTATTATATAAAGTAAATTTGTAATTTTTTTTTATTTTTTTTTTTTTAAGTGTAACACCTCCTCGGTCTTGATTGCTGCGGAGGAGGCTCTTTGCTGATACAGGAAAAAATTGCATGTGCAGTGTGAGATCAGCATTCTTTTCCTCCATCTACATCACCCAATCTCGCGCCTCAGCAGTACCAGATCAGGTGATGTACAAAGAAGAACCCAGAAGAAGAGTGAAGAATATGAGCCAATCAAAGAAACCTTCCAATGGATTGATTCATTATCTGGGTGCCAGTGCTGTGCTGATGTCATCAAAGTAGCTGTGATGTCATCACCAAGTGATCGGGCATACTTTGAACATTGTAACTAAGTATCGAGACTTTGCACATTTGCAAGGTTTACAAGTCAGCTTCGTTATTTCCCTATGAAGCATAATAATAAAGCCATTACATCATATTGACAAGCTATATAGCTAAGATAAAAAAATAAGAATAAAATAAAAAAAGATAAGAATAAAAAAAACTTTGTTAAAAGTCCAATTCCAGCCCAGCACCCCCCCCCTAGTCCTCCTCCCTTTACTCTCTGGAACTCCTGTCATAAAGCCGGGAAGAGCAATGGATAGAATAGTGGTAAACCTACGTACACACTTCCAATAATTATCGTTGGTAAACGAACGACGAACGATCCTGCACGATATCGGATATCGCATATATTGTACACACAATAGATGCAATCGTTTGATCGATACAGGAAGTGACGTGCACGACAGGAAGTGTCGTTCATCACGCATGCTCAGACCATGGACGATCAATGAACGACCGTACACACGATAGATGGTAAACGATCGTCGTCCAATCCGATCCGCCGGTCCGGTCGTTCATTTCCAGCGACTATTCTCGTTCGTCGGCGTCGTTGGTTACTTTTTTTACGAACGATTTTTGACCAATCGATCGTTCGTTCGTCGTTCATTTCCAACGATAAAAATTGGAAGTGTGTACGCAGCTTTAGTCTTCGATGGAACAACCCTAGAGGAGCTAAGAATAACAGCAAGAGCTGCATTTTTGTATTATTGTTGGGCAACAGACTAAAAAAAAATAACAATTTAGCTTTTAAAATCTCATGATAATTTAGTAGCTGTAGTAAGTTTAGATAACTTAGAGAGCAGCAACTGTAACATATCAAAGGACTTCTCACTTCTTAGTGTAAGGACCAAGCGCTATCCCTTAGACTGCATACATACGTTCAATAATTGTCGTCGAAAAGGATCTTTCACAGTCCTTTCCAACAACAAAAGATTGAACGAGCGCTGTACATACAGCGCTGCTCTGCTCTATGGAGGGGGGGATGACAAGAGCCCCGCTGCCCCCTTTATTTGTATCACGATCGCTCATCGGATCCATGAACGGCGTCGGGCGAGTGCTGTACACACGCTGGATTCTCATCTGATACCAGCCCTGAGGCGATTACTGGACGAGAATCATCTGACGTATTTACGTAGCCTTAGACAATCTGAGTACAGCTGAAGGGAGCAAAATATAAATCTTTCATGGGCAAGACTACAAAATTGTAATGATTTAATAATAAATAGTAAGATTTCTGTACAAGTCTTGATAAAAATTAAAGTCTCGATAAAATCATTAAAAAAAAAACATAGTGAGGATTCTTCAGTCATCAGCAATGGAGGTCTTCCTTGGCCTACCAGTCCTTTGCAATAACCAAGCTCACCAGTAAATTCTTTTTTCTTAATGATATTCCAGACAGTTGATTTTGCTAATCCTAAAGCTTGACCAAAGTTCCTAACGATTTGTATTCTTGTTTTTCAGCCTCATAATAGCGTCTTTGACTGTCATTGGCACAGTTTTTTTTTTGTTGTTGAATAATGGCAACTACATACTCCAAATGGAGGAAGCAAGCCTGGTAATCTTATCCCTGCACTAAGAAGCAATGGAAGATACCTGAGTGATCCAAACCTTCGTGAATCCAATCGTCCCAAACATTATGGTGCCCTCAAATGAAGAGTACTATGTATAAACATTGTTGTCATTTCCACATGGTGAAACTGCAGGAAAATAACTTGAAATTAAAGTATGGCATGTGCAGTTTATTCATGTCTGAATTATTTGATTTAAAATTGTACACTGAGGAGCAGAGGGATAAAGGAAAGAAAAATGTGTCTTTGTCCCAAACATTATGGAGGGCGCTGTATATCAAGTTGATCTCATAACACAAACCACAGAAAAACAATTCTCTTTACCAGCCTGCAGTCTCTACAAGTGCAGACGTCTTGGACTAAGCCGATTTTCCTGCCTTTTGCTTCTGTTACGTTTAATGATTTTCTCTTTGTAACAGAAAAGCCCACTCATCCTACCAACACGGCTGACAACAGATTACTCCATCAGTTAGCACTTAGAGAATATTCCTGATCAAATCGGGAATATTTGCCAAGTAATTTTGGGATTTACTTCGAGCTCGCTGAGTCACAAACTCAAAAACTCTTACTCAGGTTTGTAAGGTTTTATAATCTTCCTGGCAATGTATAGGGAGTAACAAAAATGATAAAAACACAACTGTCAGAATGTACCATTAGCTTCCTATCCTAGGATGTGATGAAGGAGAAAGTTTGCAGCACAGCACACAAACGGAAACCCATTTGGGGAGAGTCTGGCTGTGAATAAGCCTTTGGGATGGTGTACAGAGTGTTTTTATACTGATTTACAAATTTATGATTGGCTAAGCACCCCATTGGCAGGCTGCATGATATAGAAACACCTCAGGGTAAAGCTACTGATCCCTTTTCAATGAAACTTAACATTCTCTCAGGACCTGGCTTTATTCTTTATGAGGAGAGATGGAAAAGAGAAAGGGAATCACTGAAGAGGTTTGTGTATAACTTCAAAGGGATAAAGAAACTAAAAAGGAAAAATAAATAGTTATTTTCCTTGATGAAGGTCCAGCATCAGTAACAACAAGACTTACCAATACCACCAATAGAATATCAAAGAGGTGAAAGTTTGTTTATGCTGGCAATACACAGGACACAGGTTGCTTGAGGATTTTATTCAAACATTTATTTAATTGAACATAAGTCATTTTCCCATTTCTGAATTTGATTGGTGAAAAGTGATCAATATTAAGTGCAGAATTGAAAAGACTTCAGTTAGTCAAAAAGATTCCCAGGTCAAAAATTTCCATTTGTAAAGTATCTGATGGGTTTATGAGAACTCTCAATCTAACTATGCACCATGCTTACAATACAATTATCTCCATGCTATCTTCTTCCGTTGGTATTGATTGTGGTGTATGGTGGAGCCATCAGAGGTTGACACTTTTTTCAAACAAGTTGATTGAAATGAACATTGATCAAACTAAGTTCAAATTAAAACATTTATCAACATTTTCAACACAGGAAACCCTTGAAATAACTCTAATATAGGATCCCTGCTATATTACTATAGCCACAGCTCACAGTATATTAGTGTAGTAGTCAGTGGGAAGGATGCCTCCTACATTGCTGTCCAGTGGGAAGAATGTCACCCTTACATATAGCCAAAAAGACCATTGCTGTCAGAGGTATCCAACCCAAGTGGGACAAATTGCTGAATGACACCCAGTAATCTCTGGATGAAAACTGGTTGAGAAACACTTAAAAATAAATTAACATGCAAATAGTACTGTAGCGAATGTAATTAGGCTCCTCCCATTGTATTATTATGGGATGGGCATTGCTAAACTCGAATGCTGACATTCTCGCCCATAGGAGGCAGAACTTATCACTTCTGCTGCCTTGTACTTTGCTAGTATCTTTAAAGTCTCAGCAAATTAGGACCAATCAGAAAATTCTTCTAAGAACTTTTTTCTTGCACTTAAACATAAACAATCTGGCATCATATATGAGATCTCCTGGAATTGGGAACACAAATAATATTTTTGCCCAATTTAAAACACACTAACAACTGTAAACTGTCTATCCACCTACATTTTATCCACCCATATTTTATAAACCACAGTGGCATTGAACAAATACCGTTTTGACACCACAAACTCTTGTTGCATGGCCCTGAGGAAGCCCCTGTGACGAAACGCGTCGGGTAACAAGATATTACCTACGCTTGTTAAATGCCTAAAGACAAGCAACTTGTTTAGATGAGAACTTGTATGTCTAGTTTAGCAATGCCCATACCATGATAATACAATGGGAGGGGCCTAATTCTTTTCACTACAGTATTGTTTTTGATTTATCAACATAAATGTTAGTAATATCCTTTTTGGAAACTTAAAAACAAACACTTTAAAATAGCCTACAAGCCTCTTTTCCTTTTTATTTCCTACCTTTCATAACATTATTTAAAAGGGGCGGCTAAAAAATGTGTCACAACACATAGAACGTGGGAAAGCTATTTTCTTCTAACCCTTTATAACATGCCAATAGCAAATACAACTACAATTAATTTCTATTAATGAACTGCTATTACCATCCAGAAAAAAAGAACTTGGATAAAGTCAGTTAATGGATGTTTTCTGTCAATTTACCTAAAAAAGGTGTGTAAACTCTTAACAATGAACCTCTCCTATTTGTTCCCTTTTGGTGTAATAAATATACCAACAGACGCATTCTTCCCATACCTGTTTAATAGGTTCAAAAAAATATCTATTCATATATATCTTAAAAATAAAAATCTTTTCAGAGATTTTAACTTCCGGAGTTCTCTGCCTGTGTGTAATCAACTGAATTGTTCTCAGAGAACTACAGTACCACACCTTTCTATGTTACAAACAATAGGTGAGGGGTGGGGTTGCTGGTCTCGTCCTATTTTTGTTGACCTGATAAAGATGGGGCTGTCATCCTAGGACTAGAGGAGTGTTACTAGCAGAATCACCTAGTGCAGTCACCTCAGGAAAATGTTACAAGTCCTCTATCCCTGGGAGTTTTCATTTCATTACTTATTTTGCAGACACAACAGAAAGAATGAGAACTCTAAAGAGATCCTTAACATGAAGTGCACCTAAACCTGAAAATCAAAAAAGTGCAGATTGGTGGCTCTTTCTTGCAGAAAGGATATTTTATTGCTGTTCATATGTTCTGTAGAATGTATACTAAGCAGCTCAATGTACAATCTTGGCATACTTCAATGAACTCCTCTGAACAATTGCAGAAACTGTCCCACACCTGAAAAAAAATCTGGGGTGACGATGTTGGTGTCAGCGAAGGAGTTACTTTAAGGTTAAGCCATGCCTCATGTCACCATTGGTCTCTCGGCCACCAATGGTCTCGGCTGTACCCAGTGCCTGATATGGTCTTGTGATTGGACAATGGGATAGTGGTTGACAAGACTTAGCCCACCATGGAGGAAAGGCTATGCCATACCACTTGTGCCCTTCTGTTTCTTTACTGTACATTGGCCAGTGGCATGGTGTTTAGAAAGGTAGAAACCTTGTGGTGCCAGCTCTTAGGCAGAACTTTTTAATTCTGTGTTAGTAAATAGTGAATAGGAAAACCGGCAATCCTAGCTGCCCTTGCGTGTACCAGGAATGAATGAACTTATGTCATCCTAGCACAAGATGGCTGATAATCGTCTCCATTAGGAAGAATAAAGGGACATGGTGGTGCCATACGATGGAGGCTTCAGTTCCTCTTGAAAAAAGTAAGGTAGCTGCCATTGCTAGCTAGTTTTTAGGAATGTCAAAATTGTTTGGCAGTGTCTGAATTAAAGAGAAAGTAAACTCAAACCTCACCCAAAACAAAAAAAATACAGAGCAGTTGATTGGTCCGAAGGTCTCTTCTATCGGGTTCCACGTCAGCCCAGCATCTGTCTTCTGGCTGCGGCGCTGGGCATGCTCTCCTACTCTACCGAGTTCTTCTTCACCCGACGCAGGCGCAATATTGGGTGAATTTGATGGGGCAAAAACTTTCCGATCTCACTGCGCATGCATGAAATGGGCAATTTTTTCCCCTTTTGATGAAAGGTCTCCTTCTGCGCATGCTTGGGTGCCCAATAGCCTCCCGAGATGAGTGACGTAGTTATCCCGGGAGGCTCTGCCCTGCCATTCATTAGGATTAGGTGGCCTTGCTGCACTCTTTTTTTTTTAAAGGGTGTTGCACTTAAAAAAAAAAAAAAAAAAAAAAAACAGAATTTTTACCTTACATAAAATGGTTATCTACCCTTTTATGTAAAGTGAAAATTCTGAGTTGACTTCAGGTACACTTTAAGTGCTTTTAAACCACCAACCTGGACCAAGCATACTTTAGATTAATGTGACACAACAAAATTCCTTATCACTATAACTTTTTCTGGTCAGTGGACCAGACAGTATTAAAGTCAAAGCATTTTCGAAAAAAGTGTTTATTACAACAGCCTCCATAGATTCTCATGAGTCCCTTGAAGTTGAAGTCTAAGAATTCCTGTAGGTCTCACACTGCCTGACCTCTTGCTGTAGCCACCCAGAGACAGGAAGTTTGTCATTTAAAAAATAACCAGGTGAAAAAAAAACATGATATAAACAAACTCAATGCAGACACCTCATCTAATGACTGGTAAACTGCTCACATTTGTTTATGAGTTTAGATGTATAATGTGCCTTGTAGTATCGTATAACAGTGTCCTGTAGTTCACAGGAATGTGTAATAATTGCCATGCTCTGTGTTTGATACTGTTATTGCTACTTAATAACTGGAAGACAGAATGTGTAATCAGCATTAGTTCAGGAAGTTAACAAGGCAACAACTGTCAGACGTCAAGGGGGTTTTCACTATAAATGGGGTCAGGGAATCAGAGATTATCTAAGGTCTGATATGAACAGCCCTGTCAACTGTCTTACCTCCTACACTATTTTGCAGCTTCTGATTGTGAAGATTGAGAGACCAGAGACAGTTGACAAAGCAATTTAAGGTGAAGCTCTGGCTCAGACAAGCATAGCTATAAATCATTATAAGTAAGCCAGCACAAACATATTTAAATATTCAGGTAATTGCCAGTGGCTGGATGTGACTGGGTGAAGTTAGGACTGTCTGTATTGCTCCAAGGACAGCCATCACATTCCAGGTATATCTCTGGAAAAGGCACCTGGAACATCAGTTTCTAGAAACTTTAACAACTACAAAACAATATTTCTCAACCAGGGTTCCTCCAGGGGTTGCTAGGGGTTCATTGAGCAATGAGTAGTTTATGTTTATCAGGTCAGTTTAACTGACACAAATGATCTTTTTGGCTATCAGTAAGGGTGACATTCTTTCCAACGGCCAGCAATGTAAAAGACACTCTTCCTACTAATCTGATTCCTCTAAACCCTAATATGAATGCTGCAGCCAGATTCATCCATCCTTCCCACCTCTCCTATTCTGCTGCATCTCTTTGTAGTTCTTTTCATTGGCTTCCATTTCACCTGAGAATCAAATTCAAGCAGCTGTGTTTTGCTTTCAAACCCTACCACAGTTCTTGTCCCACTTACCTTTCTGACCTGATTTTTTAAAACTTGTCTACTTGTATTCTTCTGTCTCTTAAAACCCTCACTACTTACTACTACTTACTACTACCCACCATTCCATACCCCCCCCCCCTATTATGTGCTCTTCTGGGCCGGGTCCTCTCCTCCTCCTGTGTCACTGTCTGTATCTGACTGTGATTTGCTACCCATATTTTATGTACAGTGATGCTTAATATGTTGGCGCTATATAAATCCTGTTTAATGTTATTATTACTGACCACCACATTAATGTACCATGAGCTGTTGATATAGCGATTATACTAGGAGTTCCCTGAAGACCTAAAAGTTACTTTTAATTGTTTCTCCAAAATAAAATTGTTGTTCTGAAACAAAACCATTCCTTTGAAATGCACCTGTGCAAATAAGAGACTGCTCCATTGTTCAGTAATAACTTTTAAAAAAAAACACAAATCAGCCAGCTATTGTGCTCTAAAACTTTAAAGGAAATAAACAGAGAATTGCTTAACCAATATAGTGAATAATTTGTCTCTTTCCACAGACTGGCTAATAAGGGAACACAGATATTCTTTTTTCCTGCATATATTTATGACTAATCTCTGTAAACTGCAGATACTACCATATGTTTTAGGGGTGAAGAGAATTGTTTTGGTTTAGGTGTTGCGGTTTTAACAGATTACACTTTCCTTCTGGGGCCATTTAAATGTAATAAACAACCACCTGCTTATTCCAGGTCAAGTGTCTGCACTATACAACAGCCTGTCTTTTAGACTGCATTAATCAGCATACACATGAATTATTTATGCAAACACAAGGACTCAGCAATGCGCTTTGATACAATGGGAGAATTTTCAGCACATAAGCCAGGCACAGGCAAGGCTAGGGGCAACCCTGAGGGGCAAACGTAAGGAGCGCTGCAGGCAGACCCAGGGGGTGGCATCAAGCAAGACACAGCCAAGATCATTAATAAAGCTAAATGGGAATTATTACACACTAGGTGGCCTGTTGCATTTTGCACAACCTAATGACCACTGGAAAAGGTTAATAGCATACAGATTAGATAAAGGTCTTAGCTTAGGCTACGTACACACGTCAGATGATTATCGTCCGATTCTCGCCTCAGGGCTAGGATCGGATGAGAATCTGAAGTGTGTACAGCAGCTGTCTGACATCCTTCGTGAATCCGTCCTGGCCGATCCACGAACGACAAAACACGAACTACCACAATGCAAGTAAAGGGGAGAGAGCAAAGTGAGGTGCCACTCACTCGTTCTCTCCTCTCCCCTCTCCATAGAGCAGAATGGTAATGTATGTACATCGCTTATTCTTTCATCTTTATGTCTTTTTTTCTTTCTTGGTCGTTTCAACAGTCGTTTCCAACAATCTAACGTGTGTACATAGCTCTAATGTCTAAGTCCATAACAACCACAAAAAAAAAACAATCAGGGTGGACCCATGAACGTCGTCAAGACGGCCGCTGCACACATGTCAGATTCTCGTCTGTGCTGAATCCTGAGGCTCATATTGGAACAGAATCATATGAAGTGTGTGTGTAGTCCCACCAACTTACGATGTCTCAATAGTGATTTTCCTCATTGTACAGAAGGGAAAATGGGGGTGTAGGTCCCATCTTGTAAATCACGAAAGTCAATCACAAAGGTAAACCAGTTACAAAGGGAACTGAAAAAAATAATAGCAGCTACCTTGTGGCCCCAATTCTAGAAATTACAATAATTCTAAGGAAAACTTTTTTGAAGAGGAAATTAAACTGTGGCTAAGAAAGGTAGGCAGAGGACTAGTCTGCATTATTGCCTGAGGTCTCCCTGTAGCTGATCTTTTCCTATTACTGATTCCTTGTTCTGAACTGTCTGTTTATGTAGTGGCAGATAGAGGCAAAGATTTGCTTTGCCATGTTAGAACATTATCACATCTCGCTCCAAATCTCTAGAGGCTATGAGCTCATTCAGACCCGTGGAAAGCCACAGAGTTCTGCTGCAGGCTCAAATGCAGTCCCATCCACTCCTATTTACATGAATGGAAAATTAAAACCGTTTTGCTGCTGCAAACTGGGATACCTGCGGTGTGGTTTGCCATTCCCTGGTAGGCCCTGGCAGTTTGGTGTACAACCAGGAGCAGCCAGCCCAGCAGTTTCACACTGTGGATGTAAAAGGGATCTAAAAGTCAGCAGTAGCAGTTTTTTCGATCTCACACTGCAGACATACAGCCAGAAGTACCTGGCACATTTACAAAGCAGAAGGCGTACTGCCAATTTCAGTAGGAATTTATAACACAAAGTAACATTTTCAGGGTGTTGCTTACACAAAATTACCACTTCTAGTTGTTTCCTAAAACATAGGAAATCTTCATTTTATGTGCCTTATTTATTAAGGGTCTCCAAGGCTGGAGAGTATACACCTTCGTCAGTGAAGGTGGGTGATTCAGCAAACCTGGAATGGATCTGGTACAGCATTAAAAACATTTGCTTGCAAATAGCAAATGACTCGAAGAAATCCATTCCAGGTTTGCTGGATCACCCGGCCTAACTGATAAAAGTGTATCCTCTCCAGAGAGCTTTAATAAATCAGGCACTTTAAGTTTAATTCAACCTAAAGGAATAAAATGCTATATAAGGACCATTATTGTTTCTTAAAATGCTATAGTTTATTTCCCATATACTCACCCCTTTGTTTCTGTTTTTTTAGAAATAAATATGCATGTAATAGTTTCGAGAAGACTTTATTAGCTTTCTTGTGCTAGGTTAGTGATTTGAACAGTTCAAAAAGGAGTATACAGATCACAATCAGGCAACTAACTTTAGAGACATGAAAAAATAACAGCCATTATGTTTGTCTCATGTAAGTTATTGTTTATGAATTTTAACCAGTAGACAGGTTCACTTTACTTTAGTTAAATCTAATGACTAGCCACCTTTGAACTTGACCTGTCTAGAGGAAGAATTTTGTTTCATACTAGTTATGTTAATTGCCACAATTGCAGAAAATCTGAAAAAAAAGAAATCCCCATAAAGTATTGACTTACATTTTGTTCGGCCAGTGAATACACAAGCTGTGGAAGAATGTCTCCTTTAACAACTGCTTCTGCCAGATCATCATTATAATTGGCTAGCCTCCCAAGAGCCAGAGCAGAGGTCTGCTGGATAGTTGGGACCACATCCAGAAGCAGGGGCCGCAGCAAAGACAAAACGCCTAAGAAACAGGAGAAAATGAAAAAGGAATATTACATCGTAAGACGTGTGAAGGTGTATCGTCCTGACCAGAAAAGAAATAATAGTTTCTGTATCAGTATATCATGTGATCTATATTAAAGCAAACCAGTCATGATGGAACTTGTGTTTACAGTCTTGTTTTAGATTGTGCAGAGAAGGATTAAGAGTCTTGTTATGATTTAATCGCAGCCTCTGTCAACGTTGGGTTATTCAGTTGTCTCACCCATTTCCTATTTCCTGAATTGGTGGCCACTATCACTGAGACAGAACAAAAGTAAATCTTCTAGTGGAGGTATCTGACTCTTCCAACAACTAATCACTAAGCAAATTCTGTTGACTGCAGAGATTTCTGCTTACTTCCTTTAATGACTCCAGGCCAGGAAGTGAAGGAAAATCTCAATGGGACACACAACAAAAAATGAACAAAGCAAAAATGGCTTTTGCTGCTTTTTTTCACAGCATCAACACATAAACTGCTTCTTCTTCTCACACTTTGGGCCTGATTATTTAAAACTCTCTAAGGCTGGATTGGATACACTTTAATCAGTGAACCTGGGTGATCCAACAAACTTGGAATAAATGTCTAATTTTAAGTAATTTGCTATTTTCTGGGAAATGTTTTGAATCCTGGACCAGATCCGTTCCAGGTTTGCTGGATCAACCAGCTTCACTGAAGTATATCTTCTCCGGCCTTGGAGAGCTTTAGGGAATCAGGCACAATTTCTCAGTATCCCCGTATTGTTACCCAACTTTTCAGTAACTACCCGAAAACAGCCTGGTGGTTACAGAAAAGGGCTAAAAAAGAGCTGGGGAGAACACTGCATATTGTTTTCCAGCTCCAGTGAATACATAATAGTGATAGAAGAGCACTGAAGTTTGGAGAAGCATAACAAAACTTTAGGTCTTTGGTATCATATACTGTTATGCACACTCAGAAACTGGAAAATTGTTTGAGGTCAGGCAATGTATTTGAGAAATTAACAGTTGCCAGTTCCAGACTTGGTCAGGAAAAAAACAAAAGACAGTTAGTTTTTCATGATACACTGTGCTTTAAAACCAAGTAATAATCAGTTAAGGCTACGTACAGACGTCAGATGGATCTCGCCCGATAATCGGCTAAACGTGCAATAATTGTCATTGGAAAGAGAGGGGAGAGAATGACAGAGTGGCACTCCGCTGCGCTCTCTCCCCATTAATTTCATTACGATCGTGATCTGTGGATCCTCCAGGATCAACGGTGTACACACGACAGATTCTCGTCCGATATCAGCCCTGAGGCAATTATCGGACGACAATCATCTGACGTGTGTACCTAGCCTTACTTTAATATAATCTAAAATCAGATCCTACACTACGCTAGCATCCTCCAGCTGGCTGGTGAATGGATCACAATTGTGACCTCGCAATAAATCCTTTGACTGATATATATTTTGTTTCATCTGTGCATCTGGCTGGAGTTATGCTTTAACAGCAGGGTTTGATAAGGACTGACACAATTATTACATTGTACTTGGGTGTAATCCAATAATAAAAAATATAGAGACCTAATTTTTTGGAATTAAAGCTCCCTTAAACGACATGATCCATAAAAACCTGCAGTACTCCTATAATAAATCCTTCTGTAGGAAAGTGCCACAGTCCCTCCATAATTTTTCTTTTTGACACTTTCAGCTATCCACAAGCTGGATCAAATTAGTCCCCTATGCTACACCAATGAAGTTCCCTTGCTTCCATTTTGCTCCTAGATTTCACTGATACACAAATCTGTCAATATTTTATTTTGAATAATGCACCACATTACAGGGACGCAGAGTGTGAGCAAAACATGGAACATCTGTGGCTGGTTATGTGCGGGACACGAGTATTATATTTACAGGCTTGATGTAGTACAGGCAACTTCCAGTGGCAGAAACATGGTTACTCAGCTCCACCAGGGCTATCGGGTGCTCAGGTATACGATTACATATTACTTAGCTAAAATGATAGAAATGCAAAAATACAAGACGTATAACCCATTTGGGACCGGAGGTCATTGAAGCCTCAATGTCCAGGCCAGATGTAACAACATCAGACATAATGCTATGAAGAAACTGCTTCCTTAAAATAAAAAGTTACATATTTACTTGAGAACACATAAGGCTTTTATTTAATACCCTGTTTTTTTTTTAAATTGCTGCTTATGTTTATGTTATGCTTATGTATGACAAAGGAACAAAGTTGTAAAAGTATTATTATATAAATATTATTATTTGACAAGTTTGTGTTTTATATCATTTATTTTTTTTAAACTTCACATCATTCACAATAATTTTTTCACACTAAAGCACATTTACCTACATTTTTAATCCTAAAACTGAAATTAGAAAATTGTTACCATATTATCCCTATTTAATGTACAGCACTCCATAATATGTTATAAAATAATATAATATGTTGTGCTATTTAAATACTGTTTATTATTATTATTATTATTGTATTAATAATTATAAATATATATATATATCGGTGTTTAACCCAGAAATTTTTTTTAGCTAGGTGGGAAGAAATTGTAGGCGGGTGGCAGGCCCTGTATTTGTTACCCAACTCTTTAGTAAACACCGAAAAACAGCTGGGTTGTTGCTGTAAAGTGCCAGGTGGTGCACCCAGCTAAAAGGGGCTGGGGAGAACACTATATATATATGTATACACTATAAAAAAACATATATTGTGAGAGATAATAAATTTGACCAGAACACTAAGAAGATTAAAAAACATCCATTAATGCAGCTCTGCAGTCATAATTTATCAGTAAATATTTTGTATTGCAAGCATTGTAAGTATCTGAATTTGACCTGGTCCCCTCTTGCAGAGCTCAGAATTTGTTTATTTCCCTATTTCCCCCTAAAAGCCTTGTTTATGATCCTGTTCCCATATGTGTCTATTGTGGTACTTATATTCACTGTTTTATATAATTCATCACTGATCCATCCACAAACAAAGCTACGCAGCTAAGTAGCAACCATCACGAACATGTCCGTGACCCATCCTATAGTTTAAGAATCATTCGTCTTACAAGAAAAAAAGGTTTCCCTAGAAGGTAATACTCTAATTCCTTATCTTATTCCTTATTCCTTAATTTTCAATACTTTTTTTTGGATTAAAACTACTGCAAATTTTTTTTTATAGTTCTGCAGTATTCAGTGGGTTAAAAATGATAATGCCCCCACTTCTGCAGTATTTTATTTTAGTAATTAGGTAGGTGCAGCCCTCTGCAGAGCTAATTTAGCAAATCCGAGAGTCAGCCCATTCAATTATGCACTCCGGTTGACTTGAGTTCTGACACGCCAGACGCAGAACAATACTACCAAATGTCAATCTATTTCCTTCTTTTTTCTGTGGCAGCTAACATAAACCAATAGGTCACACACAAAAGTAACATAAATGTCAAATATCCAGTTTTGGGTAGGTTAGGGTAATCTACATATAAGGTTTAGAATTTAATTTAAAAAAAAAAAACATTTTTGTTTTAAAAGCTTATTAGGCATTGCACATAACATTACCTTGTGTTGCTGTGTTGTTACAGTTTCCCCATGTTCACTTTTTTTGGTTTACATAACCACTATGTAAACTGACAAACAAACACTGATAAGTATCACCCATTTACCAGCCTTAAACAAGCACATCTAATAACTATACCCCTAATTGTGGTATGAACTATGACAAGTCAACTGTCTGATAATAGCCAAAAAGAAACATCTGTATGCAATTTAGAATAAGTGGATCTAAAATTTTAGACCTTGTTTGCTGTTCTGTAAGTGAATAAAGGAATGAAATAAAGTAGGTAAGGTATTTTGGTAGCAGAGACTTTATAAGTAAACCAATAAATAACCGAATACAATATCTGGAATGTGTACACTGACTGTGACATAAGCACAGTACAGTCCTGGCATCTGTATAATGAAGCCAAGATAATGTAACGCAAATCTGAATGCACTAAAGTTACATCTTCAGTGTCTGCCAAATGGTCCAAGAAAGAAGACAATAGGCCCAGTGCAAGCAGGAAAAAATTGTGTCTTGGAGAGAAGGAAATGGTTGCAAGAATTGAGAAACTTTACAATGGTAGAGAAGAGCAAACCCCAGAGGTAAATGTATCATATCATTTCAATATGCTGTGCATAATGGGACAATATGGTATAAGCTTTGCATAGAGGAGTAAGCAGAGAGAACCCTAGTCAGAGTTTTATTTCTTTCAGATTTAACCCAATACAAGGTTCAATTTTTGGGTGGTAGAAGTTGTCATTACCCTTGCTAAACTAAACAAAAATACAGCTTTAGTATATAACTGCAATAATGGGAATTAGAAGATATTATTATTATTATTAAACATGATTTATATAGCGCCAACATATTATGCAGCGCTGTACATTAAATAAGGGTTGCAAATGACAGACAGATACAGACAGTGACACAGGAGAAGGAGAGGACCCTGCCCGGAGGAGTTTACAGTCTAGGAGGTATGAGATTTTAATCTAACATTCATAGCCTTTTTGACCCCACATCTAGCAGACTGAGTGTTTTTGGGTAGTAACTGAAAAGTTAGGTCATAATATCATAATACAGGGGCTGCCCCTCAGCTACAGCTTCTTCTAACCCTTTTTAGGGAGAACACTAAATATCATAATTTTCATATTTAAAAGTAATAAATTGCACCACATGAAAAACAAATATACTCATTGTTGGCTGAGGAACCCAAAACAATCCACAAAGTGAGCCTAACTGCTAAATAGGATATCTACAATGTTTCAGTAGGAAAAAGCCTGAAAGTAAACAGCTTGTGCTATGCACCCCATTATCAGGGGTGCACCCTGTAAAATACATTTATTTATGGAAAAGATTTTCTTTTTAAATGCTAAAAATAAAAGTTAAAAGACCAAATAGAAAAGTGTGTCCATTTCATTAAATAACTCCCTCTCCCTCTGAACAATATCAGTTTCTTGGAAGTTATACTTACCCCATAGCTATAAGTTCTTGGTCACAGGAGAAGTAAGCAAATAATAGTTCTGATTTCACTGTCTTTCAGGATCTGAATTTTTTGTTTCAGGTCAGTATCCTAAAGCAGTGGTGCCGGTGTCGGTCCGTGGCAGGTACATTTGGGGGCCGCAAATGACAGGAGGCAGAAGCGCCGGCAGTAGGAGCACTGTTGGTCCTCCTTACACAGCTCTAAAGCTGACAGTGTGGCGTCAGGACCCCAACCAGCGGGCGCATGGGCGACTCTCCTCATACTGCTTACATAGGAGCTTCTGAGAATGGCAGCTGACAGCACATTAGCGCTCTGCTATTCTCAGCTAGTGTGCCTAAAGGAGCCGGAGCTGCTGAGAATAGCATAGTGTAAGCTGTCCATATAGCAGCAAAATTTTATTCTATGTTACCAGGTCCTACTGAAAAAAAGGTTGGGGACCACTGTCCTAAAGTACTGAGGCCCAACATAACCAGACAACATGTATTTTCAGAAAGAGGTCAGCGCTTGCAGCCTATTTATCAATCTTCACAATTCTCTACTGAGAGGCACAACTTTATTAGCAATGTTTTGGATGTTGCAAGGAAACTGGATGCAGCAACTGCCACATAGCTGAAGGGGACAGCTGACTGGTTAGAGGCAGCGGCTTTGCTCCTCCGCAGAGCTCACTAGATTAATTTAGTTTACAAGGAAAGCAAATCTGTGCTCCAACCAATGCTCCTATTCAAGGCCTCTGCAAAAAGAATGTGATCTCTCTGACTGTATGGCACCTCAGCAGCATGCAGATTTATGCAACAGAGTACCGGGCACTGGATTCTGGAAACAAGCACTGGGTAGACTTGCAATAATGCATTATTATAGAATAATAAATATCTATAAAGTGTACGGTTATTCTTTTTTTATTCTTAGAATCGGATCATTTCAGATGAGGCCAAAAATAAAAACATAAAGCAGACACCACTGTATTGCCATCTCTATAGCAACTCATACAAGCAGTGTTTATTTTGGTTGCCATAATTCACTTGTTCTTTTTGTTGTGTAATGATGAGTTATTAGCTCTGTGTGACACATTAAATAGGAAACAATTGTGTTCTTTTAAAGAGTTGTTTCAGGCAAAACATTGCACCCTTCAGCTCACTAATGTAGTTCCTCAAAAGTTAAATTAAATGAGTTCTGCTCCAGTGATTACACTGACACCTTATATGAGCTGTCACACACAGTATGTAAGGTGAAATTAGGCTTGCAGTGGGGCTGAGACTAGGGACAAAACGGGTGTAGGCGGTGGCTCAGTGGTTAGCACTTTGGCCTTTGCAGCGCTAGGTCCCAGGTTCGAATCTCACCCAGGACACTATCTGCATGGAGTTTGCAGGTTCTCCCTTTGCATGGGTTTTCTCTAGGTTCTCCATTTTCCTCCCACATTCCGGTGCATGCAGTTATGTTAATTGACTTCCTCCCCCAAAAAATTTATCTTGGACTGTGTAACTATTATAGGGAAATTAGATTGTGGACCCCTTCGAGGGACAGTTAGTGACATAACATGACTTGGCCCTTGGAGCCTGCAGCAAATCTACTCAAGCCTGGTTAACGACCTGTTCCACCCTGTGATGGAACAATGAAAGCAGTAGTAAATGAATATCAATCACATTGCCTGTTCCCCTCCAAGAAAGCTTCCAAATAGAGGATAACAGCCCTGTGGAGTCTGATTGGCTGACGTTGCTGCTCCTTCATCCTCCTATACTGAGTCTTGATAACTGGAGGCTAATCCAAGTACAGATTCAGGTACCTATGCCAGCTGTGTGTCAAAATACATTTGAAGCGCAGCTTTTAAACTATTCCAACTTTTTAGGCTGATGTGACGCGGGTGATTATATACCATAGAATAATTGCTGCTATGAATCATTAATGCCTTCAATTAACCGTGATTTGTAACTAGCGATTTAATCTCCCCCCATCAGCGATTTGTAGCCAAGCCCATAGAGGAGAATTCAATTTGTAGCTAGCAATTTAATCTCCTTCCATCAGCGAGAGCTAAGCCATCAGCATAGGAAAGTCTAACACTTTGTAGGTAAGCCTGTAGATGTGAATGAGGAGCAATTGTAGCTGGCAATCCAATCACTGACATAAAACATTCCTATAATACAATCGCTAAGCAATTAGCAAATTAGCGATACCAGAAAAATAAAGTGATTTTCTCTAGAATAGGGGGTAAATCAGGGGAATTATGCTATGCAGACATAAGTAATAAGATCACAAGTGAATATACATTAGGTACATGTAAATATAATTATTAGGAAATCTCTTATAATCTTCAACATTAATTGTACTTTGAAGACTCATTTTCATTATTTTAGCATCTGCATCATTCGTCTAGATAATAACTGCTGGTCCTCCCAGGAACTTCCTGTTCCTGATTGACAACCCTTTATCCCTGTCTCTCAATGCTGCTCCTGTGTCATCACCCTGTTACATGTGTAAAGGGAACACAAATGGCCATTTCAATACACATTAGGCAGGTATGGTTTACCGTTGTCACCATCACAAATCACACTTTGGGAAATGCCATACAGCCACCGTTGGTGCGTTTGGAGAGAATGCTTACTAAGGCTACGTACACACGTGCAATAATTGTCGTTGGAAAGGATTTTTCACGATCCTTTCCAACAACAAAAGACTGCATGATGCATGAATGAGCTCTGTACATACAGCATCCTTCTGCTCTATGGAGAGAGTTGAGGGGAGGACGGAGTGGCACCCCGCTGTGCTTTTTCTGTTTCACTTCCATTACGATCGATCGTTACTCGTGGATCCGCCAGGACGGTCGTCGGAACAACAGACTATGATCGCTGTACACATGGCCAATTCTTGTCCGATATTAGACCTGAGGCGATTATCAGGTGAAAATCATCTGACAAGTGTATATAGCTTAAGACATTGCTGGAGATTAGTAAAATTTTGATGCAGAAGATAAGTATTCTTTAATGACATTTATTCATGTAAAAGTCAAAAATGTCACTCAGCTAGGACCCATTTATTATTGCTACTATATTTATATTTCTTTTTCCATTTCTTATAAATCATTTACATTTGGAAACAAAACAAACAGACAATGTAGCTACAACTCTGCATGTATATATAAAATGAGAGCTAGGCACAGATATTTAAGGGCACCTTTATGTGCATGCAATCTGTCTCTCATTGTCATCTGGCCTAGTTCTACCTTTAAAAAAAAAAGGGCAAACAACCATTTTCATTTAGCACAAAAGGAGAAAAGGGTAACAGCTAGCTGACAGTCCTGACACCTGCATAAGGTACCATAAGGTTAAAGCACCTATGTATAGCAAATCCAGCTGTCCTTTTGTATTTAGACCTCTGCATGCAATTGCATGCCACTAACTGTGACAGTTTTGGTACTGAACTTAGGTCAGATTTTCACTTAACACACAAAAAGAGTGAGAAATAGATAGCAGCATTTTTTCTTTTTCTATGCGCTTTTTCTTTTTCTATCCGTCGGAGAAAGCTATACACTTCATCAAATGTTCCTGTGCTTTGCTGCCTTGTTGTGAACATAAAGTCAATAAATCTCACTAACAAAGTGTTTTGTTTTTTTTTCATCGGACAACCAAAACAAGATCTGAACATGGCTTGAA
>NC_092862.1:131368704-131389548 GCF_032062135.1 Pyxicephalus adspersus
GAGGAGGAGGTTACAGTAGTCCAGACGAGAGATTATAAGAGCGTGTACAAGAAGTTTGGTGGTCTCTGGGGACAGGTAGGGGCGGATTTTGGAGATGTGACCGAACCTGGAAATGTTCTGAATATGGGGGGGTAAATGAGAGGGCAGAATCAAAGGTGATGCCAAAACCACGTGCCTGAGAGAGGAATAACAGTGTTGTTACCAGTTTCATAAAACCAGCCTCATTTTTCCTCAAGTCCCTGTGACTATTGCAGTTGCAGCTCCGCATTCACTTATCGCTTCTAAGCGGAAGCCATACACAATGTATACATTTTACATATTTTCCCCTAATATTTACATTAGATAGGAATGGAAGGAACAGGCTTTGCCTGAGTTAAAATAATATAAAAGCTGACCACATGTAGGATGAATTCCAAAACTGTGGTCTGCTTGCGGTCACCAAAAACACTCATGGAAATCTAGTAATACATACAGTTTGGCTTTTAATCTCCGCTAAATTAAACTCCTCAGATTAAAAGTATATATTTCCATGAATATTAACTCCAGAAAATGGGAGCTTATAATGGAACACTTACTTAAATTTTAAAGAAGCACAGTACCAAACACAAAAAAAAACAACTACGTTAAATGTATTGTGTGTTAATAACACTCACACAGCTATGCATTAATACAACAGAAATAAGATATGTTGCATTTAAACAAAAACTAAGGCCACCCATTAAAAATAAATATGTGGTACCACTTAATGATTAGAACATCTGCAGTTTTCCTAACTTTCCCTCACAAATAATTTTTGATCAGGCTATTGAAATAAGGCAGCTTCCTGTTATGCTGTGGCAATGATCCATCACTGCTCCTGAAGTCAGAGCAGAGTTGTCTCCCTCATGTAAGCTGTGTCTGTTACCATTACAGTGCAATGAAAATAATATTTTATTTTCAGTATTTAAGTGCAGATGCACCAGCCTGTAGCTTAAAAAACATCTCCTGGCCACAGCAAGCCCTGCCCTAAGCAGGGTCTCAATGTCTCTTATGGTGAGCTGCAGCACCTGATAGGAGAAGCGTGTGAGACACATAGACATAGAAAGGTTTGGTTTAGGATGAGAAGATGTAAAGGAAGATTTGTACTTTATGTGAATTGTATGCACTGGGTTCATCACATAATTATTGGATTTGATTCCAGTTTGCATTGTCCTTGATTCTTAACCAATATGAATGATCAGGCTCAATTTAAACGAGAATCTGACATATGTACAATGGTCATCCAAAGTCATTCATAGATCAGTCCTGACTAATGCATGAACGACCGGAGGTAAGCTCCGTTAAAGTTAAAAGGTTAAGGTAGAAGAGCACAGCGGGGCGCCACTCCTTCATTTTACCCCCTCCCCTTCCATGGAACAAAAAGTCACTGGCCCTGATTTATTAAAGTTCTCCAAGGCTGGAGAGGATACACTTTCATCAGTGAAGCTGGGTGACCCAGCAAACCTGGAATAGATCTGGTCCAGAATTTAAAACATTTGCTAACAAATAGCTAATGACTTTAGTCAAATCCATTCCAGGTTTGTTGGATCACCTAGCTTTACCGATAAACGTGTATTCTCTCCAGCCTTGGAAAGCTAATTTAATAAATCAGGCCCAGTGTATGTACAACACTTACTGTCACTAATCTGTCACTCTTTTGTTGCTGGAAACAATCAGGAAAGATGTTTCCAGCGACAAATATTGAATGTGTGTACGCTGCCTAATTGTTGAACATCTGCTGCCATACAGAGTGAAAGAAATCATTATTTAGTTTGGTGTAAACACTGGACAGGAAGTCATCCTACTCCATTTTTTTTTTTAAAGGTAAAGGTAAGGTAAAATATTCTCAACACATTTATATTCATCACACAACAAAATAAACCACTTTGTAACAATTTAATATTAATAATTTAATGCTGTTAAAGTTTTTAGGGGGTTCTATGCTTCCAGTGAAGAAGAAAAATTAACCTTTACACTTGACATTTCCCTCCACCCCAAACTCACTGCCTCCATTTGGCTTTTGTCACACGTTCTCAGAGACTAAATGCCTCTCAATGGTGCTCCAATGTCAGTTTTCAACCAGTTTTAGATAACAGAGGGCCAACGTGTACCTGTCACATATTATTAAAGCTGACCGTGCAGGTCTGCTAACCCAGTTCTGGCTCCCCTCCTCTTCACAAATCAAATACTATTTCTAAAAATGTACTTGTAAAAATAAGGTTTAGACTCACTTTAACCATGACCCTTGCCTGTGGTGCCATGATGAGGATGACATTATACTACTTTGGCCAAGATCTGAAAAATTACAGAGTAGCCAAACTCGCACAGAAGGTGCTCTGCATTTCCCAGAAATTTGAAGGATGGGGTCAGTGAAGTATAAATGTAACTTTATTTACAGGTACATTTTCTACCTACTAATATAAGGTGTAAAAAGTGTAAATTTGCAAAAAGGAAAGGAGGTAAACTGAGCAGACTGCATCTTATAGTAAAGTCTGCTTAAAAGAAAAATCAAAGCATGAAGCCAGTAATTCAGGTTTCCTTTTTTTTTTTGCTCCTGATATTCTTCTCTGTAAAAGATGTTTATACACCCCTTAAGTATTCAAAGGCATTGATTTGTTTTTTCCAATACAATCCAGTTTAAGTGTTTCTTACTGTATATTCTCTGCTTGAGGAATAATCTTGGTTACAGTGATACATATTAGAAGTCAGTAGAGAAGGATCCTTGTACACTGGTGGTCAGTGAAAAGAAAAATGCTCTTTACAATATTGGTCAGGGTAAAAAGAAGGCCATGTCACATGATGATCAATAGAAAGAATGTTTCTTCCACTGGGAAGAAGGTCACTCAACTAAAAGATCACTGGTGTAAGTAGTCACTTATCTTGGAAAACAAATTGCAGTCGTCTGTACATCAATTTTGCCTCCAGAACTTTGCAGACTTTTACAGAGAGCTCTACCTACCACTGCAGTAGAAGCCAATAACGACCTCTGGTGCAACTTAGGGTTTCCACAAAACCCTGATTAAGAAATGCTGGCCCAGGATAACTTATGGTGGCTATTAAAGTGGTTCTTTTGCTGCATAAAGTTAATCATTTAATGAACTGAAATGTATAAACACCAGGCACCAGCAGCAGCTACAATTTTTTTGTGCTGGAAGCTAAAAGTACATAAAGAAAAACTATTTAAAAATGTAACTGTGAGTGTCTGGATTAAAACTGCAAACCAAAGCAACATCAAGCTAAAGCCACACAGAGCCGTCACTGGTCCTAGCAATATTAGACTTAACTAGAGGGTATCGGTATGAAAAGATGACTACTAAATTGCTACCAAGTAGAACATAAACTTAGTCAAATGCAAACTGCAGGCGGATTTCTACAGCCTGATCTTTGTAACCGGTTAGCTAGCTCTACATCTAATGCTTGCTTTACAATTCCTACACTCATATGTGTATAGTAACTAAATCCCCACCTGGGGAGGTTTCCTAAAACAAGATGTTAGAATGGGTGCCCGTTTAAATTTGTTCATTTTATTGCATGAAAGGTAATCAAGTAGAAATTCCAGTTATTCCTAGGTGGCTTGTTCACATTTATGTACTGCAGCTAAGTGTTTTTTAAGATTAAACACAGAATTGTTGCACTTTACATGTATTTTTAGTTGTATAACTTTGACCCATACTGTACGATTGTTTTATTTTTTGTATGAACCTTGATGTTTTTTCACAATAAAAGTTATTTGAAAAAAAAAAAAAACAGAATTGTTTTGCCTCGGTGAGTGTTAAAGTGGCATCTTTCTTTTTGGTAAACATGGCTCCTAAAATAGATCAATAGGATGCATTCGCATTATTTCAAAACTCTATATCCCTGGGCAGATGTTTAACTTCTACATAGAAATTAAAAAATAGTATTGATGTTTCCTGGCAAACCAGCAGCAATAATTGGAAAACACAGTCATTATTTCCCCCAGGACTGGGTCTGGTCTGGGGATTTTGGCAGGTACCTATTGGTTCCCAGAGACATGAAAACTGCTAGTTTATTTACTGAAAATGGTAAGGATGAAGACATGAACATGTCTAGTTCCTATCAGTTATACGTATGTGTCCAAACTAACCATACTGGCAAGATGCAAGCATCTTCTAATCCTCTGTTTCTTTTAACATAGGAGAACCCCTTGAAGTAACTTTCAGTTCTTCAGAGACCCCCTGCTATAATTGCTATATCCACAGCTCACAGTACATTAGTGTGGTGGCCAGTAGGAAGAATGTAACCCAAAAAGATTATTGGTGTCTGTCAAACTGACCTGAGAGGCACAAATTGCTCTTTGCTGAAGGAACCCCTAGCAACTTCTGGAGGAACCCTGGTTGGGAAATGTTGTTCTAATCTATTTCTCTACCCCAACGAGCTTCTGGATCCTGTCTATTTGACATTTCTTATCTTTTAGTCTTCATTGGCTGCATAAAAATTAGAAAGGACAGTCCAGCACGGTGGCTTAGTGGTTAGCACTTTGGCCTTTGCAGCACTGCGTCCTAAGTTTGAATCTTGGCCAGGACACTATCTGCATGGAGTTTGCAGGCTCTCCCCGTGTTTGTGTGGGTTTCTTACGGGTCCTCTGGTTTCCACCCACATTCAAAAAACATGATGTTAGGTTAATTGGCCCCCCAAAATTGACCCTAGACTGTATTAAAGGCATATGACTATGGTGGGGACATTAGATTGAGAGACAGTTAGTGACATGATTATAGCCTTTATACAGCACTGTGTAATATGATGGCACTATAAAAAATACTGTGTAATAATGATCCAACCCTGTGGCAATACTTGATAAAGGTGCAGACCAAGGCTATGTACACACATCGGATGATACTTGTCTGATAATCACCTCAGGGCTGATATCTGATGAGAATCTGAAGTGTGTGCAGCAAATGTCATCTGTCCTGGCAGATCCACAAATTATGGTAATGGAAGTGAAGAGAGCACAGTGGGGTGTTGCTCAGTCGTTCTCCCCTCTCTATCTAGCAGAACAGCGCTATATGTACAGCTCTTGTTCATGCATCATTCAGTCATTTGAAAGGATCTTTCATGATCAACGACAATTATTGCACGTGTGTACCCAGCCTTAGTTCTAGAAGACAAAACACTGTTCATAATGTGTAACTAGGACCCATCAGTTTCTGCAGGAACACAGCAATCAATTAACGGATTATCAAAGGTGCTTGCACCCTGGCAGTAATAACAGTTTGGACAAATCAATGTATCTGACAGGTTTGCTTTAAGTGCTTTATTGCTTACTTCACAAAGGCAGCCCATTCTCCTACTGCATCCTTGTTCTGCTTGATTTTATCATCTTTTGTTTAGTATCCAGAGACATATTACATACGCTTACAAATAAAGTAATTATGTATAAAACTCTGTCGCCACTTAAAAACACCCAGTCCTCCCTGTCTGTTGCTTCCCTGCTGTTTTTTCTGCATTAAAGCAGACTTGTAGCTCTCCCTACTCTGACATGAAGACCCTTACTCCCCAAGGTGAATGGAGATAATCAAGCTCTCATTGTATTGCTCTATCCACCAGAGACATGCAGTTATTACAGTACAAGTCTCACTGTCATGTCACATTGCTTATTTACAGAGCATTCAGCTGGTAAATAAGGTGAAAAAATGCATTTTCAAAGCAACATAAAAAAAGCTTTCTCATTGTGAACCAAAATGTTGGCTTTGGAATTGATTTATTCTGCATTAATAAGCTCCCTCTGAGTTTTCAAGAAAATTACTTTATTTTTACATAGAGCTGCCAGAATACACAAGAACATATTGAAAGCAGAAGAGCTGAAATCACAATAAGCAATTGTATCAAATGGCCTTCAATATAGTAGTTATGAAGTACATTTAAAATTACACAGCCCACATACAGTCCACTATCATAAAAGCACTTGCTACATATTGGGTGCATGTAAAGCCAAGTAGGAAATATTACAGAGAAAACATTCCTCTGTCGTTCCCTCCTCCCCTATGTATTGTATAGACTATTCATAGTGCTGTTGAATGATTGTTCTTTCACTCTTCAAATGTATTTCTTTTGGCTCCCAAACATTCTACACAATTGTATTACTACAATGTGCTGTCCAGGGCCCATTGTCCTTAGTCATACCCGACTATTGTTTGCTAAAGTTGCCCCCAAAAAATTTACCGGTACTCTTCACAAATCAGGGCAAAGAAAAGAGAGATAATAATAAAATAGTAGCCAATTAAATTATGAGGAAAAACCTAAATTTGCATATACCTTAAAGCTCGGTACAAACGTCCAATGATTCTCGCCCGATAATCGGCTCAAGGCCAATATCAGACCGGAATCTGGCGTGTGTACAGCCCCGTTGTCCATCGTGCGAACGACTGTCCTGGCGGATCCACAGACAATGGACTACGAACAATCCTAATGCAAGGGAAGTACCTGAGCGAGCAGCAGGGTGCCCCTCCGTCATTCTCCCCCTCTCCTCTCCATAAAGCAGAAGGTGCTGTATATATTATTATTAATAATATTATTATATAATATATATTATATATATAAATATATATATATATATATATGTTAGAATTAATATATTGGAGAACCACACATGGAGCATATTATACATTCCATGAAATCTTCAGTGTAATAAAGACATTTGCTGTTTTGCTAGAGTCGCTCCCTTTTGTTTCCCAAAATAAAGAAAGTATTATGTACACTGTGTGCTATTTCTGATTCCACTATTTGATGCCAAAGGATACAGTATCATAAACACGAACAATCAGACACAAGGTATGGGTGAAAACACAGCTAGATGCCAGGGAATATGTAGAATGCCAGCCATTTAAAGATGAAGGGCACAACAGAAGAGTCACTTGCTTATATATTGAATAAGCAAGTGACTCTTTATTCAGTATATGTAGATTATATTTATTATATTATTCAGTGCTTTTTGTTTGTTTTTTTGTTTTTTGGATTGCAGAACAGATTCTATGCCAGTGAAAGAACAATTGTGTGCAATAATATTTAACATAACGGTGTTCAGTGACATGCTTGTAAACAAAAACAACTGACTGCAGGTATGATTAGCTATGCTGCTAGTAAAACAACTGGTTAAACATTTTGTAAATACATTTTATTTAAAGTGGTCCTTTGTTTCCATTCTAGGTGGTTGTTAAACCATGTCTATTTAATCAAGCCCCCTTACCAAGGGCATCTGCCCACAACACTGTGGGCCTGATTTATTAAAGCTATCCAAGGCTAAGGAGGATTAATTTTAATATGTAAAGCTGGGTGATCCAGCTAACCTGGAATGCATTTCTTAAACATAATTAACTATTTGTTAGCAAATAACTTTAATCCTGGACCAGATTCATTCCAGGTTTGCTGGATCACCCAGCTTTACTGAGGAATGTGTATCCTCTCCAGTCGAGGAGAGCTTTAATAAATCAGGCCCTTTAAGAGAGGACATTACTCTGATTTCATCTGGTGAGCTCCAGATACCCCAATCTACACTGCTGACACCATAATGCACCAGTACAATCCTGTAAGCAGCGGGTATAATGTAAAAAACATTTCTAACCAGCAGACCCATCCTGACATCATCATATAGGACAGTAGCTGCCCCACTTTACCAAAGCACTTCTAACTGAAGCATAAAACAAAATACTGTACAGCATTTTCTATTCTTTTCTATCATAAAAAGGTGCCCAATGTTTAAGACATCAGTATCAGAGGAGAGGGCACTATATTGTATTGCATACTGAGAATTCACAGGTCAGGCCATAGCTGTATACTAATCTCATTTTTTTCTCCTTTCCTCTCAGAATCTATAGAAGTCAAACCTTGGATTGAGACACTATTTCAAATTGCCTTGATTGACTTGCAGCGATCTGGATTTGGTGGCCATAAATCAACTTTATGGGGCATTAACTGCTTTAATAGTAATCAAGTGGAAGATGCATTACAAAAGGCCTATAATCACTTTGCTACTTAATCAATGTGAAATCACTTTGCAGGGCTTTAAACTCTTTAAAACTAATAAAAAGGAAAGTGATCAGCAGGTTAATAATCCTATTCACATAATAAAACATAGGGCTTGAAATCTGCTGAAGAACACTGAAGGTCAAAAAACACTTTTTTTACTTTCATAACATTTTCTTATACATGAGACATACTTAGAATTTAATTAAATTTTATAGATTGAAATTATATTCATCAAACGCAAAGCCAGTGGCTCAGAGGTTAGTTCCCTGGTCTTTGCAGCGCTGGGTCCCAGGTTCAATGCTCAGCCAAGCCAAAAGTTTGGAGTTTGCAGGTTCTCCCTGTGTTGGTGTGGGTTTCCTCCGGGTACTCAGATTTCCTTCCACATTCCAAAAACATAGTTAGGTTAATTGGCTTCCCTACAAAATTCACCTTAGACTGTAATAATCACATGACTATGGTAGGGACATTATATTGTGAGCACCTCTTTAGCTGCAATGTTCAGGGCTGACTTTCTGTCCTTGCTTCCTCCACAGACTTGTAAGAGGCATGGTGGCTCAGTGGTTAGCATTCTGGCCTTTGCAGCGCTAGGTCCCAGCAGGTTTAAATTTCTCCCCGCATTTGTGTGGGTTTCTCCAGGGGTACTTTAGCTTCCTCCCACACTATTCTTCCCAGAAAGTTTTTTAAGCTGGGTGGGGAGAAACTGTAGGCGGGCGGTGGCCCTGCATTGTAACCCAACTTTTCAGTAACCCCCCAAAAACAGCTGGGTAGTTACTGAATGGTGCCGGGTGGTACACCCAGCTAAAAGAACACTGTTCCCACATTCCAAAAACATGCAGTTAGGTTACTGGTTTCACCTCAAATTGACCCTACACTGTAATAAAGACATATGTCTATGGTAGGGACATTACATTGTGAGCCGGTTTGAGGGACAGCTAGTGATATGTCTATGGACTTTGTACAGCTCGGCGTAATATGTCGGCGCTATATAAATACTGTGTATTATTAATAAGAAAAAGGCAAAAAAAAGTTAAACAGATAGATACGGTGGAGGCTTACAGTGAACATATTCTATGCCCAAGCAGATCCTTGCTTACTCCCACTACAGGCGTGCAATGCATTTTGCAAGACACACAAACATCTTGCTGTTCTCATTGCATATGGCAGCTCACTGATTTGAATGGTTTGTCCCACATTGTTTATCGCACACAAATAAAATGCTTGCTGCAATCTGCAACACAAGAATGCGCGCTGCATAGTAGTTTGTTGGTGAGGTTTGGGAAACCATTAACAATGAATGGCACCAATTCTTGCCCTGTGCATTGCTGAATATGAAAGCGGAACCACTTTTACAAATCCACGATCAGGCAGGTCATTACTGCAGAAAGGGACAGGCAATGTTTCTTCTACAACAATCTCTCCTACCTGCCTGATGGCTCTGGCCATCCATCAAACAAGCTGAATTGTGAATGCCCAGCTTTGGCTTTTGATGCCGGGATACCCAGCAATCCCAGCTTCCCATGCATGTGACTGGTATGCCTAGGTGGAAGTTATATCATCCCGGCCCAGTCAATTAAGATGGTCAAAGATGATCGTCAGGAAGAGAAGAAAGAAAAAGATAGCAGCGCCCAGCAAGAAAACTGAAACAGGTGAGAATTGTTGGTTTAGTTCTGCGTTAAGATAGGGAAGTTAACAAAGCACACTTGAGGGAACAAGACCAGATATAGTATTTTTTTTCAAGATGCAGCTAGGCCCCTTTATCTTACTGCTCTACGTGTCCAGCATCACTCCTCTTTCAGGATGAATGTTGCCCAGGATCAATGAAGGGGAAAAATTCATGTGGGAAGCAGCAGGTAATTTTTGGAGTGGTTGAGCAACTAAGAGTAGATGAGTATTTTTTTAGAAAGCAGCCACAGCCTTGGTAGAAAAGTCTGTCTTCTGCCAGCATGTTGTAGAGATGGACCCTTGTACTCTGTGTTGAAACAGTGGTCTCACTGCAGAGATACACTCTTTCTAACTACAAAGCAAGTGCTTGGCTGATACCAGAGCTATGACTTTGACTCAGAAGGAGGTTGAGGAACTGCTTGCAGTGAATCTTTACCCCACACACAAGACTTAAAAAGTCAATCTCTCCCAGCTGTATTCACCAATGGCTTCTTTCTGCTAGGCTATAGAGGATTATTTGATGTAGCTACTTTCCAGATGTAGAAATATAATATGCAAATTATACAAGAAAGAATAATTTGGAAATGGTGTCAACAGAATATAATGATGTGTTTCAGATGTTTTACTTCCTTGGCAGAATAACATAAGGGATAACAATTCTACTACCTATAAAACAGGGACTTGTTCTTCTTCTAGAACACGGATGGTTCGGCTTGTTCCTCAGCAATGAAGTTCTTTCTAACCAATACTTGCTTAGTGACGAATTGTGCGGTAGAACCAGGTCAGCCTGACCTGTAAATGAAGCCATGGCTGAGAAGCACATGCAGCTACTAAAATCCCTAATATTTCACAGTCACCCATATGTTCCATAATACCAGGTTCAGACTACAAAGCAAATGCTGGTCATTGCTATACCAAAAGTAATTACACAACTTGGTTCCAACACAACAAAACAAAATAAAGCAAGAATAAACCTACAATCACAAATGGGTTTTGTGATTCCAACTACAACATAATGGCAGATTTTTCATGCAGCAATTATTTTGGTAAACAGAGTGGGCTGGATTTATTAAAGCTTTCAAAGACTGGAGTAGATAGAACCTGAATGATACAGCAAACTGGATTAAAATTAAATATGGTCCGTATGCCAATTAACAGCAAATTATTTTTATGAAATCTATTCCAGTTTTGCTGGATCACCCAGGTTCTCCCATGATAGTCTATCGTCTCCAGTCTTGGGGAGCTTTCATAAATCAGGCCAAGTTTCTCCAATATATAATCTGCAGCAGTTTACCAAGGAATAAATTGGGAGTCTTTGTCACAGAACTGCCAAGAAAATTAGCGTGAAGCATTTTGGGAAGTGGATCGCCCTTACCCAAACTTGTGTTACATTGGGCATGAATCCTGCACTGCTCTGCTGCAACTCAGCTGGGTGTAAACACAAAGCCATACATTTACTAATATCCATCTGTCTTTACGTTTACTCTGGAATGTATTTGACAAGAAACGATCTACAATAAAAAATCTGCTGGCCCTCATTGCAAACCATTTTAATTAAAAAATTAGGCAATAATTCTTTATGTGATTGTTCCAGGTTTTTCTTAGTAGCAAGATGCTAAGTTGCTCCTCAGAAGATTGGGTGGGACCACTTCCTGAACAGGTGTTTGTCTTTTCTCTCTTCTTGTCTCCACTCACTGTATCATAAATCAGATTAAAACTTAAAGCGTACCTAAAAGGGTAGACAACCCTTTTAATTAAAGTAAAAATTCCGTTTGTTTGTATTTTTTTTTTATAAGTGCAAAACTTTTTTTTTTTTTTACAGAAGGGTGCAGCACCACCTCCTTAATTCTCGATTGCCTATGCGATCAAAAATGAATGGGAGCACAGAGCCTCCTGGGATACCTACGTCACGCAACCCCGGAGGCTGGTTCTTCTGCACATGCACGAGCATCTCAGGAGGGCGTAGAAGGAGCCCTTTCATCAATAGGGGAAAAAATGGCCCATTGATCTGACTGATGGCTGTCAGACATACCTTCAACATGACATATTCAAGCAATGAAACAAAAAGCAGCAAGTAGAGAGTAAATGCCTAGTCACCAGTAATAACTGAAGGTTTCCTGCAGCTGATCCGTTACCCACTTAGTATGCCATGTTCCACACTGTGTGGGGAGTTGGCCATCTTGGTATAGGCAGAACTTTCTCATGAAGCTGCTCCTCTGACTGGTGGGCTATGAAGCAGCAGCAGAAAACGTGTAGGCACAGATCTACAGAATGAATAAGGCAATAGCAGGGAGATTTTTGCACTGCAAGTTCTTTAGCTGCGGCTTTCTCTGCAGCAAAGATAAAACTGTACAGTAAAGAAGAGAAATGATCAAAAATAAGTCCACATCATGAGACCATCAGACAGAGATAGCAGCTGCTCCTCGATGATTTCACACTGTAGATCTACAGCTGAGGCTCAAGACATGTATTCAATTCAGTAGGAACTTAAGAAAAGAAATATATTTTTCAGGGTTCCATTACAATTTCAGGATGTTCCCTATAACATTTTTTAATCATGAACTCACGTCCTGTAAACTTTTTATAAACCAGAGCAATTTAACATTTCTCCTATAAATCTACTGATCCCGCAGCAACTTTCTCACTACTCAAGAAGCCAAAATTAAAATACATGGATCTATTAATAAAGCCGTGAATCTGACATTCACTGAAACATTCGCTGGTGGAGAATCAATTACTGTTATTGAAACATATGGATCTGGCAGGTTCTCCATCAGTAAATGTCCAATTCACCCCATGCTTTTTGTTTTTTACTGACGGAATATTGACTTCCAAAATTGTTTTTTTTTCTATGCCATCTAAAGAAATACATATTTGTTTGTTTGTCCTAAAATGACTGGAGTTTGTCCTGCTCATAATAACACTAATGACAATAACTTTGTGTTATAATAAAACTGTTGTCAAATTATGAACAAATGTATGTAAAGCTTCAAAAGGAATACGGAAAGAAAAAAAGTTCAAATATAAATTGTAAAAATAAATAAATATTATATAAATATTAAATAATCAGCAAATTAGCTACAAAGGGAAACTAAGAACTAAGCTAACCAAGGGTTAAGCAGGAAATAGTTTTATTAAAACTTGCAAGGCTTTAACTTCTATTTAATGCAGATCAGAGGGCACTCTATTGATCTGCACATAAAGGAACAATTTAAAATGCACTGTAACAATTATAGTGTGAAAGTGTATTTAAGAACAAAGCTTGCACACTTGTTCTGTATGTACAAGAGCGACTGCCGGCCTTTCTGAGACACAGACCAGAGCTCAGCTGTCAAAATCACAGCCAGTCCCACAGATTTCTGAACATTGAATAGCCATCAAAAAGGCGGAAAGCAAAGAGAGGTAAATGAAGGTATTACGGTATTATTTACGGTGTGCATAGCATCATCCCCATCTGAATAAAACTCCTGGCGGAACAGAATTTGTCTAAATACAAGAGCTAAGTGTATTTTTACATAAACCTTGGGGTGCTTTGAGTGTTTCTTTCAGATATGTGCATTTATTTATACAGCGTGAAACTTTGCTTCCTGTAGGTAAGACCGATCACTGCAGCCTTTTCTTCTTAGGCAGTGTGACTGGTCTTGTATCTGACTCCTCCCCCTGTGGCGTATGGGTAGAATGTAGGGGGAACTTATTTATTAGCAGCCCTAATCTCTGAACAGGTAATATATAGGTTTGGGTTTATAACTCTTGTAGCTAATAAGACATATATTGAACTGATTTTTTTTGTTCTGAGTTTATCTTTAACACACCAGTGCTTCCTGCCTAAATCACCCCTTGTGATGCCTTCTATTACCCAAATGCTATTTATAAATAGAAACTGCCAGTGGTCATGATTTATTCACCAAATCAAGGATAGTCAGGGAAAGCCAGTTTTAAAGTCAAATTGGATCAGAGAAGTCATCTAGGTGAGACTTTAAAGTTTAAAGTTTAAATTGAGCGGATGTTTACTTTAGGTAGCAACCTCATTCGCAAGTCACACTTATTATACCCTTCTGTGCTAATTAGCAGCAATAGGTGATTAAAATACCCAGTACTACAGGGCATTTAGATGCATGTCACTCCCCATGCTTCCACATGACAACACTGGTGCTTGCTGTATAGAAGTTCAAGAACTTAGAGGTGGGCCCTGTGTAAGTACCATGTCACAATTTACATAAGCCTAAATGCTTTGCTGATGGCGGTCTGATTTGAGTGTCAGAAGGACAAGGTGAAAGTAAGTATTAGCTGACAACCATTAACATGAAGCCTGGGCAATGCATGGCATAAATCTAATTTTCAGTTTTGACCTGAGTGTAAAAAAAACAACAGCAGGTACAGCGTAGTAGTGGTATTTGCAAAGTTAACATTGGACCAAACAGGTTCACTATTTTTTCTTTATTTGACAAGTGGTAAGACGCAGCAGTATTTCTGCACATTTCTCCAGCCAATATAATTTTCAGGGGTGACTTAATAGCTACGATTTAATAAAGCTCCAAAGCTGGAGAAGGTACACTTTCTTCAGCGAAGCTGGGTGATCCAGCAAACCTGGAATGGATTTCTTCAAAGTAATTTGCTATTTTCTAGCAAATGTTTTCAATCCTGGACCAGATGCATTTCAGGTTTGCTGGATCACCCAGCTTCACTCAAGAAAGTGTATGCTCTCCAGCCTTGGAGAGCTTTAATAAATCGGGCCCAATGTCCCTGCGTCCATAGACTTGTGGGAGGCATGGTGACTCAGTAGTTAGCACACTGGCCTTTGCTGTGCTAGGTGTTGTCTGCATGGAGTTTGCAGGTTCTCACCGCATTTGCGTGGGTTGCACCTGGGTACCCCAGTGTCCTTCCACAGTATTTTCCCCAAAAAGTTGTTTAAGCTGGGTGTGAAGAAGCTGTAGGCGGGTGGTGGCACTGTACTGTAACCTAACTTTTCAGGAACCACCCAAAAACAGCCGGGTGGTTACTGAATAATGCCGGATAGTACACCCAGCCAAAAGGGCCAGAGAACACTGTTCCCACATTCCAAAAACATGCAGTTAGGTTAATTGGTTTCACCTCAAATTGACCTTACACTGTATTAAAGACATATGACTATGGTAGGGACATTAGATTGTGAGCCCGTTTGAGGGACAGATTGTGACATGACTATGGACTTTGTGAAACGCTGTATAATATGTAGGTGCTATAGACACACTGGATAACAAAAGTAACAATAATAGACTTGTTGGAACTGTATCTCGCTGCCTATGCAAGTAGTTTTATATGCAGTTGCAATTCAAGAATAAAGTTAAAGAAAAAAACACCTCTCTGCTAGGCTTTGCAGACGCTTGCAGCAGTCTTAGAACTCTGGTCTATGCAGAGCTAGGTCACAGGTTTGAATCTCAGCCAGGACACTATCTGCATGGAGTTTGCAAGATCTCCCTGTGTTTGTGTGGGTGTCCTCTGGGTACTCTGGTTTCCTCCCACATGCCGTTAGGTTAATTGGCTTCCCCCAAAAATTCACCTTAGACTGTATTAAAGAATATGACTATGGTAGGGACATTAGATTGTGAGCCCCTTTGAGAGACAGTTAGTGACATGACTATGGACTTTGTACAGCGCTCCGTATTATGTTTGCACTTTAAAAATACTGTGTAGTAAAAATAATGAAAATGCTGAGAAGTGACAGCTCCCGGGCACCAAGCAGCCGATGACAGACACCGGGGATCAGTAAACGCATCAGTAACATACCGCTGATCTGAACATGCCCTGAAGCAGTCCATGCATTACCATGTGAGATGAATTACCTGCATTCTGCAGAGTCTCAATATTCTGCGGTCTCGTGGCAAGCTCTGCGACCGTCTGAACAAACTGGGTCCGCGCTTTCTGATATTGCTCGAACACTGAAGGAAAAAAAGGCAGACGGGTTACATATTTGTCACACTTCTATCTGAAGCTCGGGCAGCTCTGTTGTGACAACTGCTGTTTGGTTACGCATTCGTTCAAAGAGCACAGGCAGTAATTTTTATTTTTCCTGCAGACTCAGCTGATGTTTGGGAGATTGTTCATGGTAAAACAATGTGGAGCCTCATCTATCAAAGTGCTTTTTATAACTAAGGTCTGTGTTGCCTCATCGGTTCATTCCTGTGCTGGAAGATGACAGAACATACAAGATTGAATCTGACTGAGTGAGTGTGGAGCTATACAGATATGAAGACGCTTTGATAAATGGGGTCCATGGGTACTCCTGCAGATATCATAAAACTAAAGGAGATTATAAAATACATCAAATCAACTGGAGCATACGAGCCAATCTATAACAATCAACATGGGAAAAATTAGATAAAGCTGACCTCCGCCCTTTTTCAGTTTTGAGCATTTTTCCAGCTCCTTTCCTAAGCTGAAACTGCTTATTCTGATTTCAGTGCACACTGTGAGCTTCTCACGTTGGGCCTGATTTAATAATGCTCTTCAAGGCAGGAGAGGATACACTTTCATCAGTGAACCTGGGTGATCCAGGAAACTTGGAATGAATCTGGTCTAGGATTCAAAACATTTGCAAACAAATATCAACTGGCATTTAATAATTCTATTCCAGGTTTGCTGGATGACCAAAGTTCACTGATGAAAGTGTTTCCTCTCCAACCTGGGGGAGCTTTAATAAATCAGATCAAATGGGTCTGATTCATTAAAGTTCCCCAAGACTGGAGAAGATAGAATATCCAGGGAGAACCTGGGTGATCCAGCAAACATGAAATGGATTTATTAAAAATTCTTTGGTATTATTTGACAAACGTCCTAGACTAGATCCATGCCAGGTTTGCTGGATCACTCAGGATCTCCTTCAATAGTCTATCTTTTCCAGTCATGGGGAGCTTTAATAAATCAAGCCCTATGTGTATTAGAAGCTGCAGCCATATAGATAGAACTCACCATATTTTCAGGCTGGAGGCATCCATCATCTTCTAGTCCTTTGCTTCCCAGCTTGACCATCCTAGGCCCAGCCTTCTCATTCATTGGAGTTCAGTTCTTTTAATTACAGAGGCTCAGCATCACATGGGAGCGCAACTTTGTAAGCTCTTAGGGCAGGATCCTTTCTTCCTGTGTCACTGTCCGTATCTGTCTGTCATTCGCAGCCCCTATTTAATGTACAGCGCTTCGTAATATGTTGGCGCTATATAAATACTGTTTATTAATATTAACTTCTGCCCCTCCAGACTGGCATTTTGATATTTGCATAACTCCCCCCCCCCAAAAAAAAAAACAGCCCACTTTTTGCATCATCATATGTTGTATCTCAGCACATCTCTATGCAATGCAGGCAAAGCATGGCTGGTGGGAGGGGCAGGACCCTGCATGCCCCTCCCACATCTATTATCTGCCTGTATTGCATGGAGATGACCTGAAACACCAAGCATGATGCCTGAGCATTCCACCAATAATCTCCCAGTCTGCTGCAAGCAGTGGAATTAATAAAATGCCCTAATGGGTGGGTGTCAGTCTGAATGCGTTGGTGCTCCTGGGCCGGCTGTATTTGCATACAGACAAGCTTTTGAAACGCCCAAATGTGATGGTGAATCTTGAAAGAACAGCAAACCAATGAATGAGATCCCCTTGCATAATTTTGTGAATGTTAATAAAGTCTTAGGAATAAACTACACTGTAATATTGTAATACAGTGCTCTCCCCATTTACAATTGGGTGGGCAGAAGATAAAAGTAGGGGCGGCCCCTGTATTGTGACTGAACTCTTCGGTAGCCACCCAAAAACATCCAAGTGGTTACTGAAAAGTTCCAGGTGCTGCATCCGGGCTGGAGAGAACACCAATCAAGTAAAATCAGAAATGATTTTCAATTAAATGTAAGAACAGAGCTGTATTATACTGATGGCTGCATTGCTTGTTGCAAGCTTCTTAAAGCATACCTAAACTCAGAATTTTTACTTCACATAAAGGGTAGACAACGCTTTTATTTAAAGTAAAACATTTTGTTTGTGTTTTTTTAAGTGCAACACTCAAAAAGGGTGCAGCACCATCCCCTAATTCGCTATCACCTAGGTGATTAGGAACGGAAGCGCAAAGTCTCCCGGGATACTTACATCACCATCCCAGGAGGCTCTTGGCTGCTCCTTCTGCGCATGCCCAAGCATCTCAGGCATGCGCGGAAGGAGCCCTTTCATCAATAGGGAAAAAATTGCAGATCTCACGCATGCGCAGTGAGATCGGCAAGCTTTTTCCTTATTCTACATCACCTGATCTCGTGCCTGAGCATTGCCAGATCAGGTGACATAAGAAAAAGAACCCTGAAGAAGAGAGGAGAAAATGTCAGAGCCTGGTGCTCCCCCTGTGCCGGGCTGAAAACAGATACTAGGACTACGCGGGACCCTATGGACAGACTGATCTGCGGGATTGATGGTAAATGTGATTTTATAGGTTTGGATTAGTTTTGGGTTTACTTCCACTTTAAGCTCTCTGCAAATCTTGTAGATCCTTCCAGAATCACAGTGACCCCGTAACTTCCTGTGGACTGATTTGAAGTCTCAGACAATGTTATCAGCTTTCCCTGTTGCCTTCTGTGGACTAAAATACACCAATGGTATTGATATAAGAAGTTAAGTCGGGTGATCTGCAGTCCTGTGATAGGGTGACAACACTTTATGTAATACAGTAAATTGAGTTAGTGTTGTCACCCAGGGCTAGGTGATACCAGCAGAATCAACAGGTGAAAATAAATAAAGCAAGAACAACCACCAATATGATTTTTATTTTGGGGTTTGAGAAATGCATTAAGTCATATGTATCTATCTAAAGACATACTTTTCAGGGCCTGGGTATCAGGAACACCTCATATATAAGCAGTTACACGTTTTTATACACAAAAATAAACAATAATTGTGAGAATAAATAAATACATTGCCTCCATAAAGTTACCTTGCAGGACCTGTCGCTGGCTCATGGTTGCTGTTTGATGTGACCGGTCTGCTCGCCTTTCTCAATGTTTCTGGTCTCCAGGATGCACTTCAGCTTGTGCCTAACAGTGTGCCGTCTCCATGGCGACCTCGGCGGATGCGGGCGCTCCCAAGATTTCATTCCGATGGGGGGAACCTAGAAGGCGACACGTGTAGCGCAGGCCACCCTGATGTCACCACAGCCAAAATAATAAGTCCCCCCTGCTTGACTAGACATATGGTACGTTCCTCAGCCTCAGGCCAAAGAGGGAGGGGTTGCGTGTCGGTTGCTATAGCAACGTCAGGGGCATGTCGAACGTTGTACAGTGAGGTCACGGAGTCAGTGTCCTCACGTGTGATTTAAAAAAAAAAAAAAAAACGCGCGTTTCCCTGGCGGCGGGAACACAGTGAGGTGACGTGAAAGCCGTCACAGTCTGAGGAAGAAATGCTAAAAAATTAGAAAATCATGGAAAATAATAAAATAAAAAAGACAAGGCCGTGCTTATTGTGTAAAATGGAAATAAAGATTTTGAGGGTGTGATTAAAATGTGCCTGTACACCAGGCTCCCTTTTCCTTCACATATTATTATCACTAGATATATAGCACCAACATATTATGCAGTGCTGTACAAAGTTCATAGTCATAATACTAGTTGTCCCTAAAGGGGCTCACAATCTAATGTCCCTACCATAGTCCTATGTCTACCACAGGTATTTAGTGGTTCATTAAGCACTTTGCTGCATGTTAAATACATATTTATAACAGGAATTCATATTATTATTAATTTTTCATACCGGTTATGTCAGGAAGACAATTTTTGTAGCAGCAATTATTCATATTGTTAATGACAACAGTTACCAGCATTATGCTCGCCGGCGATTTGAAGCGATAAGAAGCATTACGGCGCTGCTACATATTAAAATGATGCTATGTTGTTAGGTTGGTCTCTGCTAAGAATGTCTTTCCTTCATTCATTTGTATGAACCATAGAGGTGAATACAGAGTGAATGACGGTGACAGGAAACTCGATGAAAAAAGCTTTTCCACAGAAAAATATTTCTTAATTATCATTTTTTCACGCATTACCTAAAAAAAAAATAATAATACATAATGCTACATTGTTAGGTTGGGGTGCTCTGCTATGAATGGCTTTCCTTCATTTATTTGTATGAACCATAGAGGTGAATACAGAGTGAATAATGGTGACAGGAAAAACCATGAAAAAAGCTTTTCCACAGAAAAATATTTCTTATTATCATTTTTTTCACGCATTACCTAAAAAAAAAATAATTATAATAATAATAATAATAATAATAAATAAGGCTACGTTGTTAGGTTGGAGTGCTCTGCTACAAATTGCTTTCCTTCATTCATTTGTATGAACCATAGAGGTGAATACAGAGTAAACACTGCTGACAGGAAACTTGATGAAAACCAAAAAAATACGCATTCATTATCGTTTTTTTTTCACACAATAGCTCAAAATAATAATAATAATAGTAAATAAATAATGCTACAAATGTTTCAGTGACGTTCATTCACGTGCAATTCAACGCACAGTAACGCTCTGTGGCGTGTTGCAGTGCTCTGTGTCCAAAAAGAATTGGCCTATGTCTAAATATTTGCCTTGACAGGTGTGTGTGCAGCTCATTCTTTTAAAATGGCTGCCTTGGAGCAAAAGACATGAATACACCACATAATACCCTTTTTGGGCTCTATTTATAAAACAGGGAATCTGACATTCCCTCATGGGACTCTTCCAGGTCCATGTGTTTTAATGGCAGTAATAGATTCCCATTAGGGAATGTTTGAGGGAATCCCTGGTTTATAAATCGAGCCCAATGAGAAAATACTCAAATAATAAAACAAAGAATCGCTGCAAATAAATTCCCTCTCTGCCTGCTTTAAAGTATTTTTGTATTGATTAAAGTATAAATAATTTAACGTGTCTGAGGAATTTTTTCTTAGATGGACATCACTGGAATAGGGGTCACCATTAGCAGATTTTCCCATTCCATACGTGTACATTTTCCTCACCTTCTGTCCCGGTGACAATTGCAACCAATATAAAAAGGGGGAAACTACCCAGTGGGGTAACAGAGAGCAAGGAAAACATGACCTCTTAGTTCATTTTAATCCATCTTTTCAAAAATGTAATATATATATATATATATATATATATATATATATACATAAATATATATATAAACTCTACTCAA
>NC_092862.1:131389630-131436547 GCF_032062135.1 Pyxicephalus adspersus
AATAGATAGATAGATAGATAGATAGATAGATAGATAGATAGATAGATAGATATTGTTGCCATAGCCAGTAGGCCCAAACTGCAATGACCAAACAAACACTAGAACACCCAGCAATTCACCAAACAGGCATGGCGACAGTGAAGGGTCGGTTTTATTTAGATTATTGTTACAAGTATTAGGAAAGCTACTTCATGTTGACCACCATCTTGAATGATTCTCTTCAGGAAGATCTTACTCCATGCTTCTATTAATTTACTAAAGCATTATTACAAAGTAAATATTCGCTGAACATTGTATATAAGGTCAATTCATACCAATCATGTGCAGGAAAAAAAATCTTTTTTATTTTATCATTATTTTATTATTTTATCATTATTTTACTGTATCATTCTTTTTCTTGCATATTTTTTGTTTTTAAAGTGAATGCAAATTCACCTTTATTAATACACTCAGTGGACATTCTTTAAAGCTTTTGCACACAATACCCTATAGGCTTGAATTACTAGTAAAGTAAAGTAAAGTAGAAAGCATGCTCATTGCTCACTCAGCATAGTAAATACAGTGAATATTTATTCAATGTATTTACCCAATCACGATTAAGGGAATTTTTGGTGCTTTTTCTCAGGGGAAAAAATACAGAGCTCAGTTTTGTACCCCTTTGAAAAATGTTTGACAGCAAACCACTGATTTCCAATGTTAATTACTCAGCATGACAATATGACTACATTAATGTGGTAAAATGTGTAAATGTAATGTAGTAATGTAGTAAATGGAAGTGTTTCACTATTTGAGGTAGATAAAAGCCCCCCAAAAATACATAAGCTTTACCATGTTCATTTTATTACAAAGGTAATTTTCACTATTTTGCAGCATTTTTTAAAGTAAGATCGGGTGATCATGCGGTGATTATCCTTACATATCTACTTTCTGATAGTGGAAAACAACGATCTGTCCCTGTGTCCTGGCTTTGCTCCTTCATTGTCACCTCCTCCCACATTGCTACAAGCAACCAAACCAACACACCATGCATGCCCATGGATATACATAGTAGGTGGGTGTATAATAAGCTGCAAGCTAAAATATAGCAAATGATAAAAAAGATAAAAAGAAGTATATTTAATACTATGAAATCTAATTTATTTTGGGTTTACATGTACTGGTAATTATTATACCAGGATCCATATTGTATTGGCCTCAGCTTCCCTTGCAGCCCTCATTTCTTTCAAACACTGGCCAAGTGTTGCCAGCTGGCCCTGATTTTTATTGACAGTAGCCGGATTAGCAAAATTGTCCCTGGAAATGAGCCTGATTTTTACAACTGAACAGAATGGTCACCTTTTCTGCCTGTCAGTAGTCAGGGTTTCTGCCTGCAAAGTCTTTGGCCTTTTCAAGTTAGTGTTTATTCAAAGCGTAACTAAACCTTCAAAATAAAAATAAATGCAACAAGGCAGGTCCTTTATTGCCAAAGGGATATGGTGCAATGTTGCATCTGCACCATAAAAAAAACTTACCTGCCTAATAACAACTTTTTAATTATACTCACCTGTCCATACTCTGTCGCAGGCGCTTCCATCTTTACCCAGTCTTCTTCCTGGTCACCAGATCTTTGGTCCCTGAAATGAATGATGGAACTCTTGAGTACACATGTGTGAGTTATTTCAGTCCAAGTAACCCCAGGGGATCCCAAGAGTGACAAATGATAAAATAGGATTGCAAACAGACTGGTAAGTATGTTTTAGAAGGGACATCACCTGTCCCTTCTGCAAAAAATTCCTGCCTGCTTGCAAATTTTTTTAATAGCAAAATGTTAGTTTCGCTTTAAAGGTGACGTTTATACGAGACAAGACAATAAAGTTCTACAATACACCAATACCGGACTGGAAAATGCACATGCTGTAATATTCAAACCCAGGAACATATTATACTCAGATATTATTCTAAAATGGTAACAACATCAATCTAAAAAACGTTACCGACAGACTCGGGACAGAAATCATCCTCATTATCATAAAATCATCAATACATATTCTAATCATATACATCATCTAAATAAACAGAATTAAATTTCACCTTTTTTCCTGGCTAGGTGTTTTACCTGAAAAAATAATAATTTTACAATAGCCATGATTTTAGACTGCAAAGTTAAACACTGTGTATATAGATATTTTATTTTCACTTAATAATGTACAAAAAAAAACTGTTTTAATGTATGGCAATGCTGTAGCAGACTTTATTGGTATTATTATTATTATTATTATTATTAATAATAATAATAATAATAAACAGGATTTATTTAGTGCCAGCATATTACATAGCACTGTACATTGAATAGGGGTTGCAAATGACAGACCAATACAGACAGTGACACAGGAGGAGGAGAGGACCCTGCCCAGAAGAGCTTACAGTCAAAGACTTCTTGAAATAAGCATACTCAAATTTACTGTTTAACATTATAGTTAAAGTCAGTCACTGAAATTGTATACATTTTTACATGATAGTGTGATTTGAAAAATAATTTTCAATACTTTTGATCTGCAGTTTCTTGGTAACAATACCAGCATATCTTGCCATACAGAGCCTTGTTTAGACAATTCATGTGTTAGTGTGACATTACTCTGTCCTTGTCTGCCACTCTTGGTTTTCCTTTGTCATCTTGTCATAAAAGCTTATAATGGGGACTTTAGGAAACTACTGTCACCACCAGCAAAACCACACCGAGAAATGCCATGCAGGCCTTTGTTGGTGTGCATGTGGCAACAAAAAGGCTGCAAAAGATCAGCAAAACTAAGACGCAACAAGGGAATAAAAATGTTGTTTACTTTAATATTAAGTATTTAACCTAATACTGAAACATAGAGCTTAGGTAAATTAAATTTCATAAATGACAGGTATACCTTGTATATAACTAAAACATAAAAGATTAAGAGAAATTCCTGAAATTACAAGACTACCAGTGACTACATGTTTATCTGTAGAGATAATGTATAACAATCAAATACTGGTTCTGGAAAAAAACAAAATGTGACAAAAAGTGGAGAGAAAGTGCACTTTTTTATGTTCATATAGGGCAGACACGCTGATCCATCCAGTCTCACCGTAGTTGGAGAGCCGCAGGTTACATCAAAGTCAATATCCATGAACCACGGTAAATGTAGAACGTAATAGGCCTGTAGTTTGCAAATTCTAAGCTATTCCAACTATTCAAAAAATGCGGGCCACCCCTAATTAACCATATAGGAAGATATTCACCGTCATTGAATTCACCATATTCCAGCAACTGAATAAACATCAAAACTATGTTAATTATTGTCCAATCGCTGGCTGTAGCCAAAGTTACAACTTCTGGATACAATTATCTGACATATATATCTAAGGAAGGGTAAATGAACCTCTACACAATGTATACATATTGAAAAAGAAAAAAGTGCATCCTGGGCCTGGGTAACTTACTCATCAGCTCCTAAATTTAATTATCTTGGTTCGTCACATAAATACTCTCATATCAGATACTTACTATGGACTTTGCCTAAACCACACATAAACCCTTTAGGCTGTAGTGCCTCATATTTATGTTTTTCAATGGAAGCTATAAATACAGGCTTGTTGTTAAGGTAAATAGACTGATCTGCCTTACTCCCTTGCTGTAGTGAATTGAACTGACCTCGATAAGAAAAAGGTTTTGCATTTTGATTTTTTGTACATGCTGGACATGCACTATTTCTTAGCAATTAGACAAAAATGTGTAATTGATCAAATCAATTATTTTCTAGCAATTATTTATGATTAATATATATAATGAATGTCAATCAAAATTTAAATGAGAAAGGAACATTTTTTGGCAGATTGTTGTTTACAACTTTATTTCAATACAGATCTTTTAATAATTATTAAGTATATTGAACAACAGTAGTCAATCAAAAAGGATCAATTCATATCTCGATTGAAATACTGATTAAACAAAAGAAAGTCACATGGTGTATGACCACTTTACATAAAGATTAGTCCCATGTTTCTTTTCATTGGTCATATGTAAGGACAAGCAAGTTTTTATGGTGAATCTTTGTGTATGTGTAAAGTTTCCTGAGTATTTCAAGGAAAAGTATTTGAGAATCTTGACAAAAAGGACTAATGGTTTTCCACAGACTTGACAAAGCTACAAGCACTGTAAAGAATATATATACAGTTTTATAAATATATATTATATTTATATTAGAAAAAAAGACTATTGATCTGCCATCTTCTAGCAAATAGATCAGTGAGGTAGATGAGGTTCACTAAAACAAGTTTGTTTTCTAGGCAAAATAGAAACTTTAAACTAAGAAGAATTTGCATTCATATAAAATACTCAACCATCTGCAAGGCAAATAGTAAAAAACAAAAAAAAAAAAAGATTTTTGCTAAACCAAAACTGGTTGATTGAAGTGAAGACATCTACATCATAATTACTCATTTCAATGAACGTCAGCTTTTTAAAGTGAACATTGACTTTGCTAAATGGACAATCTCTCTAGTAGATCAACCCCATACAAGTAAAGAATGTTGACTTAGGAAAGTGAATGTTTACTCAGTAGGAACATGGTGCATAAAGTGAAGCTGTGTTCTTTTTGAATACTCAATAATCTGCACAGGAATAAGTCAGAACTGTTTTGCACATGATTAGGTGGGACAAGTGAACACTAGCTCACTGTATTGTTTAGGCTGACTTAGCTTTCGCTTTGCTAATTAAGAATTCTCTACTCTTTAGTAAAACAATCCATACTAATGCTTTATAATTCAGTTTTGACTAGGAAAGCTTGATATGACTGGTAAGAGGCAGGTCCTATGTTACTGGATTTTAGGGAATTGGTAATATTAATTTTTCAAAGTAGAAGAAAGCAGTACAATATTCCAGTTTATAACTCCTCTCCTAATGCTTTTATTGGCAATAAAACAAATGATACATCTTTTAGATTGTAAGCTCTTTTGGGCAAGGTCCTCTCCTCCTCCTGTGTCACTGTCTGAGTCTGTCTGAAATTTGCAAACCCCATTTAATGTACAGTGCTGTAAAATGTTGGCGCTATATAAATACTGTTTATTATTACTACTACTATTATTATTATTATTATTATTATTATTAATAATAATAATAATAATAATATTAATAATATTAGTAATAATGAACTAAAATTTAGGTTACCTCGCAGTTTATATAATTTCATGTATGTTTCTACAAATTTGTAGTAGAATAATATATAGAACACATAAAGGCCTTTATCTATATTTATACAACAGTAAAATGAAAATATTTTGAGCGTAGGATAAATATATTCAAAATAGCTTACACCCATTTTGATAAAATTTACTAACAAAGACATAGTGGTAGTGCCAGCACACAACACTGTCTTGTATAACTTTTGCTGATCTGACAAACAAAAAAAATCCGCCAGTGTGGCCAACATCCAGTGGAGCCATCCAAAAATATTTATTTGGCAACATCTATTTTAAACTGAAGGAGTCAGTAACAAAAACTATATTTGCCTGGCAAAAAAGACATACTGCATACATAAAACAAATAATGATGCAACCGTCTGTAGCAATAGGTCCCTTTATTCATAAATGATCAAATAAATAGCATTCATCCGAGAGAAATACATAACTAAGATACTTGCAGACGGTACAGAAATCAAGCTATATTTAAGGCCTCAACTACTTGAAAAAGTTTATACATGTAACAAAAGTTTGTCAAAGCTTTGTAATGGGTGCAGTATACTGGTTTAAAATACCAGAGTCAGTTACATTTATATTTTAGAATCTTTAATCCACAGAGTCCAAAAGCATTTTTTGTTAGGTAAAGGTAGCCTTGCACAGAGCCAAATTAGGCCCTTAATGTTTCAATTCAATATGGTACAAGTGAGTTCAAAATGTCTGGTAAATTATACATTTTTTTATTCTGTATCCTAATTTTTTATTATTGCATAGAATTAATCACTAATTCTGCAAAATTAATAAAAGCCTACATATCACCCACTTGCAGCAGTAAAATATTTAGAATGGAAAGGGTATGTGCCATTGGTAGCAAAACTGTAAGATATTTTAAATGTATAACTATGCGCTATTTTACAGTTTACTAGCTCACCAAAACAGCCATTCATTTACTGGAATGGAATGTGTGAATTGGACACTGACGAGTAAGCCAAACAAAACTTTAGTAAACCAGTCTTTGGTGTCTTCCTAGTGAGTTTCTTTTACTGTAGGCTGCATTTGCTTTAAATAACCAGTGAGATTGAAGTGAACATTTCATTTTGCACAGTAATAGGTGAGTAATAAGCAGCCAATTTACTCTAGTGTCTCTTACATGGCTCTGGTGTTCTTTGTGTAAGTTTTAAGTACTGTTGCAGCCTATGATCTAAACTTCATAAAGCCTAGACTGTCTGCACTGCACTAAACCTATTATGTGTTGCATGCATTACTTGTTCTTTCATTAATAGTAGCTCCTTTTTTTCTACAATATCTTGGTATTTATAAACTATCAATTTTATCAGAAGTTTTTACATGCTTAAAGAATCTAACACAGTAGCCAGGTCAACACACTTTTGCAAGGCTGGGTGAGATAATATATACCCTTGATTTAGACAATGTGACTGTTTGTAGGAGAGCTTCCTAAAACCCTAATTTTTAAATGTTAACTCTTGCTTTTGTCTTTTGCAAATAATGAGGTCTGAGGAATTTAGAAAAAAATACATTTTAAATTGAATCTGTTGTGTAATTTTAGTGAACATAGGTCAGAGTAAAAACATGTTCTTTAAGTAAATCAGACACTTGGCTAAACAAAATTAATTTGTTGCAGTAAAATTAAGTGATTTAAAAAAAAAAAAGTAATATATACACAGGCCCAGCTCATCAAATTTTTACTTTTTTCGTAAGCTAACTAGATTTTTTTAAAAGTTTACTAGGCCAGTGTAAAATGACATTTTTATGAAAGTCACCCTCTAAATGTTCTATATTCTGTGTTCAAATTAGCTAGTTTAATACAGAATTATCTGTCACAAGAATATAGGAAGGTTAAAATAAAGGGACTGTGTTACATTAAAATCATATCACAGTGTTGTAGAGCAAATCAAACAGTACAGAAATATCATTTATATTTTAAATAAATGCCAATTTTACTCATCAGTTAACTAAAACCAGTGATTTTAGAAACACCTATTTAAAATGAAGACGTTACATTTGTGGAAAATCATACTAATAATATAAGGCAAATTGAGACAATTCACAGCTGAATTTTCCTTTTTAAATGTATGTTACTAATGCACAGGAATCAACAATAAAAGTCAGCAGTTTGAGAAATTTCTATTCTACATTCTACAGTCTTTGTAAAAGGCTGCACAGAATTGGCATGCAAACCTCCCTAGTATGGACAACATGGCTCCTTAATGAGTGAAATTTGTAGTGTATCTTCACTTTAATCCATACATTGACAAGTCTGGTGAAAACATGTTACATTATCTAATCAGTGAACTGCACCATGTCATAATGTTGTGTAATGAAAATTAATTCCCTTTAGGGTGAATGTATACTAAGTGAACATATATCCTGATACGGATTGACTATTAATTCTCCTGATTCTGATTCAGCATTTAAAAAGGACCTCAAACTATGATGAGAATGATTCCTTTTATAAATTATATATTGACATAGTAGAATTGAGAACAGAAGCTCAGATGAGCAAATAAAGTGTTTTCTTTCTAAATCCTTAGAACATGATTTTTTATTTTTACATGAGGACAGTCTAGGAAATTTACATTATAATGTAATAATAGTACAATATTACATATAACATTATCAATAGATCAACACTTAAAATGTGTATAACCCTGTGAGATCCATTGATATGCTAAACTATTGCTGAACCCATAATAAAGACAGGCCAACTAAAAAAATACAAGTTTTTGTTAGTGTCTTGGTGCCAGTTGGTAATTTTGTATATGAACCATCTGGGAAATGTCCATGAAATCTAACTAGAGTGTAACAAATTTCTGTAGTTCAAGTGTTTTTTAAGATTTAACTAACATGTAAATGATTTTGAAAACATGCCAGCTTTGAAGATGATGAAGGGACCAATACACTTCTGTGATTTTAAAAATGTATATGCAATCGACAGTAAAAAGTCATCTCATAAAGAGAAAAATGTTCCTCAAATAACATATATTTATTTAAATTATATACACATATATATTTACATGTGTGAGACTAAATGTTCAAATCATAATACATTTAAATATTTAATCTTTTTACTACTATAAAGTTAGTACAATTTATTATAGTTGCAGTTTAGCACTCTAAGCAACCCAATAAAATGTTGGGATATTTCATATAATGCCATGGGACACATTCCAAAAAAAAGCATTAAACAATAAATAAACTTTTGCACACCACCAAATCAGATTCTGTGCAAGATCTTTGATTCAAGATGTTTGTGGTCAAAGTATTACCCTCAGGTTTGCCCTGCTAACCTCAAAAGGGCTTCACAGAAGGCCATTGTCAATTCCTTCAACAGATTAACTAATGACGTTAATGAATTCAAAGGTGTAAAAAGAGAAAAGGTGTCACCACAGGGAATGACAATGATCATTCACTAAATAAAAGAAACTGACTGGGCCTTGTTGTTTAAAGAAAGCAGTGCTGATGGAGGTTAATGAATGAATTGCATGGTATCCTAAATCCACCATGGTTGGAATCAGTCATTTGCTGAATTGGAGGTCCCTGTAACTGCTGGTACCTTTGTTTATCCTGTAGATGTTGGATCACAGGTACTGTTTACAGGTAATTTACCAGAGAAGGCAACCTGAAGTGTTAGAATGGTGAAGTTTCTATTTATCACGTATAAAGTAAATCTCACATAATTGAGTATTATTCTTTATTGAAGAAATCTTGGTATCTCTGTTGAGTAATATTCAGTGAAAATGATAATTGAGATATATATATATATATATATATATATATATGGAGCGAGAGAGAGAGAGAGAGAGAGACCCTACTATGTGCAGTAAACCTATGTGCCCCAGGAGTGCCAAGAGAGAATGTTACATTACATTGTAATATTGTAATATTTATTCAAAAAGTCACAGACTCCATGGAAGCATTTAGCTAATTACATAATGGTATTTTAATTGATGCTCAATTGCTTAACAAAAACATCATGGGGTCAGGAACTGCTGACAGTGACATGTGTCTGATTATGCCTAATTATTATTAAAAAGGCAAAGCTTACACCTAAGTTAGCATAGTATAATAAAAATGACTGCAAACCCTGCTAAAATCAGGGGAAGCGTATTTTTTATATACGTTATACATATATTGTAAAAATGTATTTCACTCCCTTTACATGATTTATATAACTAGGGAAAAAAAGATTCTGAAAATAAAATATATGAAAACCAATTCCTCTGAACATTATTACAGATTTTAAGAGTGTTGGTGTTATAGGCCAACAGAAAATTTGTTCCTCTGTGGATACAGTATGATGAGTGAGTGTTGTCAACCTAGGACTGGAAGTCTGTTATTAGCAGGATCAACTGGGGAAAATAAAGGAAAATTTAAAAAGAAAACTAATGCAGTCATTATATCTATGTTCTGATGAGCAGATGTATTTTACATTTCTGTTCAAAAGTGTGGACCTACTTTAAAATATAATTTACATACTGTGCTCTAGTTAACATGTAAGATGCAACATTTTGTGACATAGGGTGAGTGTGACAAGTTATTTTATCCTCATATATTTATAAGTAATATATATGTATATATTGGTCTGTCTACTGTGAGTACAACTATAATATAATTATAGTAGAACAATGTAACAGAACTTTGGGTACAATGAACAAACTATATAAAAAAGGAGAAACTTTGAGTTTCACATGCTGTCCTTATGCAATATTTATATTGCTCTGTTATTAATATTAATATTAAAATTATTTATATATTATTATTATTATTATTAATAATAATAAACAGGATTTATATAGCACCAACATATTAGGCAGCACTGTACATGAAATAGGGGTTGCAAATGACAGACTTATACAGACAGTGACACAGGAGGACGTGAGGACCCTGTCCCAAAGAGTTTACAATCTAGGAGGTGGGGGAAGTAACACACAATAGGATGAGAGATATGTAGTCAAGGGAAGTAGTGATGGTTTCAAAAGACAGAAGGTGGGTAGGCAAGATTGAAGAAATGGGTTTTGAGTGCTCCTTTAAATGAGCAGAAAGTAGGAGCAAGGCGAATAGGATGAGGAGCCAACATTATGCAGAGCTGTACATTAAATAGGGGTAACAAATGACAGACAGATACAATGACACAAGAGTAAGAGAGAACCCTGCCCAGAAGAGCTTTCAATCTAATTTGAATCACAGTATGGACATCATCCTGTTTAATGGTAACAAATGAAAACTAAATATTAAATTATCTTTAATACCCAACTACCTACCTAACTTTTATAATATATTTGCTCTAGTCTAGTAGGTTTTTTGTGTCAATCCTATAATATTCCAATACAGATACAATGTTTCACTGTTTGGATTTTATTATAGCAGAAGGTGACAGATTGGATGATGGAGATCAATATATATACACAGCGTTCCATGATATTGTATCCAACATTTTGCATTTTTTTATTTATTTTGCATTTGTTTGTTACTTTCATTTTGCAACATTTGTTATTTTTGCAGCAGCTATCAGTGTTATGTCTGTACAGCCCTGAATGTTGTATAGGAGGGCATGGTAGACGAAGCTTCCCAGGTTGAGTCCTGTAACCCGTGTGAAATACATGGGAAAGTTTCCCCTGCAGCAGATCTTCGTGTCCCTGCCTAGCTGTGGAATCAGAAGGCTGGCAGAAAGAGGAGGAGGAGGTGAGGGCTAAAGAAAGACTCATTACTGAGATCTATCTGCTGCTACACACTGCACCAGGAGCACCGACAGGGGGGCCGCAGGGCAATACTGAGGGCCAGCTGGAGAAGGCAGGGGGTGATGGAAGGGTCTTCCCGACAGCCGGCTGGAGATGAGAAAGGCCTGCAGCTTGGTTTGTCTCTAGCGCACCAAATCTTCATTCATTCTGCAGATTCTCCACCTTCTAATGCGACCTGTCATTTTTATAAAGTTGATTTGTTGCACTTGAAGCAGAATCAAAGTTAAAATGAACAAAATACTATTAAAAAAAAATATTATTTTAGGTGTAATTAAAAACTGCAAGTTTGATGCTGACTTATAATAAACCATTTATTGGAAATAGAGAGGAATTTTGATGTATAGAAAAATGTTTAAATGTGATAAATAGTGTAGTCACAAAAGTGTATGCACAATGTTTGTTTTTAGGCTGGAATACAATTATTTATTATTATTATTATTATTAATAATAATAAACAGATTTATATAGCACCAACATATTACACAGCGCTGTACATTAAATAGGGGTTGCAAATGACAGACAGATACAGACAGTGACACAGGAGGAAAGAACCCTGCCCCTAAGAGCTTACAATCTAGGAGGTGGGGGAAGTAGCACACAATAAGAGGAGAGATATGGACTGGTGGGAAGTAGTAAGGGTTTTAAGAAGATGGATAGGCAAGTTTGATAAGATGGGTTTGAGGGCTCTTTTAAATGAGCAGGGGAAGTAACACACAATAGAATGGGAGATATGTAGTGGTGGGAAGTAGTGATGGTTTCAATAAATGATAAGAGTGATTTTAATGATTGTTATGTTAATTATTGGAAAAGCCCCTACAAATTCCCATAACCTGAAATATTGTATTTGTACTTAGAATGGATGTGGGGTTTAGACAAATCTCCCCTTAGATCATGCATTTGAACTCATTTAATTTCGGTTTGAAGGAAAGGTTATCTATTTGTTTTCCTAAGAAAGCTTGCCTATTTAGTTGGTCATAGGTGTGTTACAACCCAAACTTTCAATCTTGTGAATTTAGCTACAGCTCTGCAGTGTAAAGGCTTGACTGAATTTTTTAAAGGAAGTTATTGAACTATATAGTGGTTGCCAGATCTTAAACTGACCATGCTCATTATAACCTGATTGTACAATCTCTATCAGATTTATAAACAGCTATGCACTACAAGGGCCTACCTGATTTTATTTGAAGTTGAATGGATCAAGGCTGATTTATTAAATTATCCAATAAGCATCACGCAATGGGTCTCATTTATTAAAGCTGGATAAGATAGACTATAATGGGATAACCTAGGTGATCCAGGATGGATTTGTTCCACGTTTAGGTACATTTGCCAAGTAATAGCAATTTTTTTTTTTACAAAGCCATACCAGATTTGCAATATCCCCTTTGCTGTGCATGTGACAAAACAAAGAGTATGCTAGGTGAGCAGTATGGGTCTGCAGTATTTCCAACACTGCGTCACTGAGAGAAGCAACTTTCATTTACCTAAACTGCTTTAATTATATATACATCTCCTTTCGATCACTTACTGGCCAGTTAAAGAATACAGGGCATTCTTGTGAATGAACAAGGCAGGGAGGTGCATCACAAAATGAGAGCTACCCCCCTGAGTATTGCAACAGGAACAGTTAGGGGAAGGGGAGCACTAATAATATTATTTTATAGATTTTTGCTTTAAGAACATTTGAAAAATTGTTGTTGGAAAATGTTATGCTAGCAGCTGAAGTTGTTTTTTAAATAATGTGCACATGAAATATGTAAGCGGGAATTTATGTTTTACATTGGGATCTAATTCTTTAGATCAGCTATATATTCTACAGGCCTATATGACTACATAAGGCTAATAGATTCCGTAGGTAGGGCCACAAACTACATAGTATCTGGCAAATTTTAAGAGTAAAATTAGATGGCCATACTCAGTATAATCTAATTGTGGAATCTTCCTTAGATGTGTGCAATATGCAGGTTTATCTGATTGGATAAAAATTGAATTGATTTTTTGGTGGGCCCTATGTTGCATGGTTCTTGGTAACTCTAAAGGACATTGCAGAGAGGTTGTACAATCATATTATAGGTATTGGCCCATGTACTATACAATGGTAATCTGTGTGGCTATCAGATGTCAATATGTATTCTGCAAAAGCTTTGTACAATTTGTAGTTTTTTACTCTGCTAAAAGACTGATGTTGGTCAGGAGACACAATACTGTTGGCTAGAGGGTCCAGGCAAATACATGGCCATCAATACGAATATCTTATGTTCTATCTTTTTTGTAGTTCTATATATGGGCAGAATATGTGATATGCTAAAGAAATAAGGATATCATTGTATTATTTGCATGATGAATTTATTGACAGGGGTGTCAGGCAAAGAAATATTAATTTCTCATAAATGGTAGAAGACTGAATTGGTCATCAGGCCGAGCATTGTATTCTTGTTTATACATTCTTTATTTCATAAGAAAACAAGAATGTTACAGTTGTGACACTAAAGAAAAGAAGAACATGTCTAATGAAATTGAAGTCCTAAACATTGTATGTGGTCATGGTCTGTATGAAAAAACAAAGATCAATGTTGTGTAATATTATGCCATAAAACACTAAAACGTTTTACCATAGACAACATCATAGATTAGTTATGCAATACATGAAAACCTGTGCATTATGTATGAATATAAATAAGAGAACATGGGAACCAACAGAGGTGCAGACAAAAAGATGTCTCAGCTAACTAACTATGACATCTTCAACTTCCTAATAAGAACCCTAAAAGTAGAATGTAAAAAAAAAAAAAGAGAAGAAGCAGAAGAAACTATTTTCATATCCTGTTCACATAGGCAGCTGGTTGTCCTGAGAAAAGCCTACCAGGAGCTATGTATTGGATCAAACAAAGAGAAAAACAAGTGACAATGAAATGTGAACCATCAAATGGACAGAGAGAGAAAAATAGGAAGACCCAAAATAGAAATAGTGGTGGAGCTGCAGAGTCTGCTGTCTGTCTGTGGAAGAGTACAGAGAGGAGATGGTGAGCGAGAAAATATCAGGCCTCCCATTGCTGGGTGCTGCAGGCTCTGCATATTAGAGATCACTTCATAGCAAAACACCCGGAAAGATCGAGTTAGGCTCATATTGTGAAAAAAAAAACAGGCACACTACTTATCTATCATTGCATCCTCTACTTCTGTTTGCCCATATCTGTTCTCCCACATTTTTATTGCCATATCTCTGCACTCCTTTCCATGCTCTATATATATATGTGCCCTCTAGTTCATTTTCTGTATTTCTGTGCACCCACTTCTTAATATTTGTGCATACATCTTCTCTGTTTCTATATCTGTGCACTCCATCTTATTATTACCATATCTGTGCAATCAACATTGTTATCTCTCTAACTATGCATTCAATGTTTCCATATCTAAGCTGTCCTCTATTCTACTTCTCCATCTCTGTGCACTCCAGTTTGTTATATTTATGCAGTCCACCTCTCCTCATATTTGTACACCCCATTTATCTCATTTTTCAATATCTATTCATCCCTCTTGCCTGTGTCCAGCACTGGGAAGGACGATTGTATGAATGGGGCTCTGTGCACCTGACCGCTTCCATTCCTTCTTTGTGTGACTTCCACATCGTCTACTGACACAGGTCCACTGACCTTTCACCAAGTTCACAGTCAGGGTCGTCTGCCTACTTCCTACTTCATGAAGAAAGAAAGAGAGAGAGAAAGAGAGAAAGGGAGAGAGAGAGAGAAGAGAGAGAGAGAGATTTATATTAAGGTACATAGATATGGAAAGAGAGAGAAGAAAGAGAGAGAGAGATATTTATATTAAGGTACAGAGATATGGAGAGAGAGAGAGAGAAGAAAGAAGAGAGAGAGAGAAGAAAGAAGATAGAGAGATTTATATTAAGGTACATAGATATGGAGAGAGAGAGAGAGAGAGAGAGAGAGAGAAGAAAGAAGAGTGAGGGAGATTTATATTAAGGTACAGAGATATGGAGAGAGAGAGAGAGATTCATATTTAGGTGCAGAGATATGGAGAGAGAGAGAAGAAAGAGAGATTTATATTAAGGTACAGAGATATGGAGAGAGAGAGAGAGAGAGAGAGAGAGAGATAGAGGAAGAAAGAAGAGGGAGGGAGATTTATATTAAGGTACAGAGATATGGAGACAGAGAGAGAGTGAGAGAAGAAAGAAGAGAGAGAGAGAAGAAAGAAGATAGATTTATATTAAGGTACAGAGATATGGAGAGAGAGAGAGAGAGAGAGAGAGAGAGAGAGAGGGAGAAGAAAGAAGATAGAGAGGTTTATATTAAGGTACAGAGATATGAAGAGAGAGAGAGAGAGAAGAAAGAAGATAGAATGATTTATATTACGGTACAGAGATATGGAGAGAGAGAGAGAGAGAGAGAGAGAGAGAGGGAGAGAGAGAGAGAAGACAGGAGAGAGGGAGAGAGAGAGAGATTTATATTAAGGTACAGAGATATGGAGATAGATAGATAGATAGAGAGAGAGAGAGAGAGGGAGAGAGAGAAGAAGAGAGAGGGAGCTGTATATTAAGGTACAGAGATATGGAGAGAGAGAGTGAGAAATTCATATTTAGGTGCAGAGATATGGAGAGAGAGAGAGGGAGAGAGAAGAAAGAAGAGAGAGATTTATATTAAAATATTAAAATAGAGATCAACAAATTGAATGAGACAGAAAAATCTATATTTAATAATACAGAAATAAATAGATAGCTATACATAAACAGAAAGGTGGAGATACCAGCAAAAATAGATATATAGAAGATAAGTAGAAAAAGAAGAAAAGAAAGAAAAGAATGAAAGAACAAAGTAAAGAAGGATAAATAGATAGATATGGACGCCTATATAATTTATACTAGTGGCTTTCAGACCATTTCCATGTAACCATGACTTGCTGACCATTATTCGCTTTTCTTTGCGTTATTTATTGCATAGAATAATAAATACAATGGTGGTATTTTTTTTATTAGGAAATGATTTCCCACCATTGAAGCCCCATCTCGACTCCTCCTTTGATCGGAAACTCTTCTATTTCCTTTCACCAGACTGAGAAATGTATTAAATAAAAGCGATCATTATGACTGGGTGTTAGATACCGGTAATGATTCCACTTGCAGTATACGGACCAAAGTCTCCGGATCTGATGATTATGTAACTCCAGAGAGCACAGAAATGGAGCCATAGAAATGCACACATGCGCTGACGAGTCCTTAGGAAATACAGCAGCGTGTGTAGCAATTCGTGGCATACATACACAGATATAAAACAAGTTTAATAGGAGTACAGATAATGTGGTTAAGCTCAGAAGACCGGGAGGGTGAAGATGGAGTCATATCAGTTCTATATGTTGTGCTATTGAATTGCAATCTTGTGCACGCCCCATTCTTTCATATACTTCCATGTACTTGCATTTTACTAAAGCAGTATTTTTTTCTTTCATTTTTGGCCCAGTGTGTCGGGACACTTGACAAATCCCAAGCAATTCACTCAAATCTAAAAATATTGTTCGTTTGAGGACAGCAAGGGTTAATTGTGTTATTTCATTAAACCCCACCTGATATAAGATGTACAAAAATATTTTGAATAAGTCGGGCAGTCAGTATGATTTGGTTGGTTATTATACAAAGGGACATGTGGAAAAGGCCCACCAACCAAACTGCCTCACCTTTCCTCCTGGTTTATTGTCCTTGTGCCATGTGTACTCATTGCTCATCATAGCCCGATAGTTCTATAAAAATGTTCCCCTTCCAAAGTTTGTATCATGCCTCATCATTTCACTGAAAGGTGTCAATGGCTAAAATGAGCCCTAAAAGGAAATTACATTGAATACAATAAGATAGTATCATATTCAAAGATTTTATATACATATTTCTACCCTTCTTCCTCTCATAAAGTATACAAAAAACTTTATGGAGCTGCGCTAACACCATTAGGAATTAAAGGTGAACACGAGTTTAGTTCAAGAATTATTACTTTATTTAATCCCCATTTAAAAAATGAAAATGAATTGGGTGAATTAATATTGCAGTGGAGACTGTTCACATTGCAAAGTTTGTATTCACTAATCCTAACAAATCACGTAAACGTGGTATCAATGTAAAAATCAATTTCAGAGAATTATAAAACAGGTGATAAATGGAAGATTAAAGTGAACAGAACATCACATCATCCACAAAGACATTCACTTTGCGATGTGAACACACAGATTTTACAATGTGAACACTGCATTAAGTGAGAATATTCTGTTCCAAATTATTTTACACTTACTATAAAAATTAAGCAATTTCTGGCTAATGATTATTCAGACTTGCAAGTCCAATAATACCTTGAACAGGACAAAAATTCACAATTTAGGCCCAAAACAATGACCTGACCTAACTCTGTGAGTCAAAGTGTTCCTCGGCTTATTTGCCAAATTGTAGGGTATGGATAGATCCTAAACACAAAGAAAACATGTACAATGTTTTATGCTAATTCACAGCATGTAGCCTGGCAGTTCAGGCTGGCTCCTAAGCCTATAATAGATGCCTATGTAAGAAAGAATGATTTGCTCCCAATGCAACATGTTAACCTCCCCACTTACTATATACTATATAAATGCAGAAGCACTGCATTCATTGCGGCTATTATATAGGTAACCTTTTATTAATAGGATATCAGAAGCTGGGTCAAATGGGGAGAAGCTTAACTGCACAGAGAAAAGTCTCAAAGACAAGGCGATTGCTTTGGGATGACACAAATGTATTATTTCAGAAGCCTAAATCTGTCTGTCCTTGTATGAATGTGAGGAGCAAATTGTAACCTATTGCTTGTTTAATGATTTATTAGGTTTAAATAGTGCTATTGTAAAAGTTTTTTGGAGTTCATAATTAAGAAACAAAACTTTTCTCAAGGCGAAATTTCTAGAAAATTAGAGACCTCAACTACCTAATTTTTTATACTGAAGTTTGTTAAGGGGGTTTGTTAATGACTGCTGGAAAATATAATGAATTATAGTTGTTGCAAATAGGTTGTTAATAATAAAACTGCAACATTCTCTGAGTTATTGGTGAAGTAGCAGGATTGCAGGGCTCAGCATTGGAGGTCGGCAGGTAATACCTAGGAGGTCGGTTTCAGTGCATGTAATGTAATCGTACAGGATTTATGTATATAGGTGAACTGATTAAATATGATTGGTGTATTTCTCAAAGTTTAGATCGCTTCGGATATTAATCAGGGTTTATCCCCACGTTCTATTTATTGCTTATTCAGCACACTTGCTTTTCTTTTTATTTTCTTTTGAACTTTTCTGATTGTTTCTGTAGTTTGAAATAAATTCGATTATAGGATGCAAAGATCTTGAAGCTGTCAAATATGGAGAAACTTATTTAATAACACTAGAATACAACGATAAATCGCTCAGTTTTTGTCTATTGTATTAAATTGTATTTTATATCCTCATCTGCACCGCAAAAACACAGTCAGTGCCAAATGTCTCATCGGCTTAGAAAGTGAAGTTAATTTCTTTTTAGTTTTGGGTAGAATGCTGAAGGTTTATCTGCTGTCTCTGTTAGAAAGATTCGCCCTGTTCGTCACAAAGACATAAAAAATCCACATTTGAGGAAATCCGAAATAATTTTATCCTTTACAGAAACGGGTGAGGATAAATCTTTCAATTCTGCTTTGATCAGATCTGCTCCTCCTTACTGTTGCATCTCTGAGAGGTGAAGTCTCATAATCAGGGATAGAAATTAAAATCTCAAAGGGGTTAATGTTTGTAAAGTTAATAAATATCACCAACTGCGTGTTATCCGGGAATTCTTACATATTTTTGGAATATTGTATATTTCGGATTCTATTCCCCAGCTCTCATATTGCTGCAGTTTGGATGGAAATCTAGGTAAGCTCAGCTACACCTCGGTAATGAAAGGGTTTGTGTGGGGGAAGGAGGGCACGTACACCCTGGTTATGAATGGAGGAAGGGAACCCTAGTAATTATAGGGTAAGGGTGTAGGGTGCATGCACACTGGCGCTATAACGCTGCTCATACTGGAGCGCTGTACAATGTGCAGGGCTGCGCTGGGCGCTCGCTGGCAGCTGCCTCGGAAATAGGGGGTGGGGTGAGCTTCCCATGCATGGAAATAATATAAAGCAGAATGCAGGCTCGGCTCTCTCTGCTCGGCTGTCACACAGGCCATTGCTAGCAGCCTTCCCCTCGGTGCCAGCAGCAGCATATGGGAAAATGAAACCCGATCCGAGCCTGGCAGCACCACCCTCCAAAGACCACAGATTGGGGGATGGGCAGAGGGGGTACAGAGCACCCACAGCCCGGATCCTGGTTGGTATAAAAATGGAGGACCCTGGATGAAGCAAGAAAAAAATAATGGCAAGGCAAGCATAGGGCTGGGATTATTACAAACCTTAGTAATACACACCCAGAAATATAATTTGGGGATATGCCACAGGATTCTGGAGGTCGATTTAAGAAATTAAAAACAAGAATAATAGTGAGAATGTTTACTCATTTATTTATTTGCTACATTTCAGCATATTTAGGTATTTATAGGGTACACAGGTTCGCCTTATTCACTTTGTAAAATAAACTTGAACTAGTAAAAAAGTCCTATTGCCTTCCAGCCTCTATCATTCCTTTTCCATGATAAGTTTAATTCTTTCTGCCCGGTGATGGGATGTGATCTTAGACTAGAATAGAAGATACTCGCTATTAATAAAGAATCACCTAGAAATAAAAAGAGAAGCAACAACTTACCTGTGGTCATAAAACTAAATGTATGCAGCTTTGTCCGAGCTATTCCCAGGGAAGGATTTCTATATATTACACTTACATACATAGATGTCATTATAAATAATCATTTTTCCTAAAGCGTGCCAGGTGTAATTCACTCGATTTTATCTTTAGCACTTCTTTGACGCTTTGTATTTAGCAAATAAAAAAAACATAATCGGACCGAAGTATAAATCCCTCCTATTTTATGTAATATACATCTAAGGGGAACTGATTCATGCATTTTCTGGACTTAGCTGTGTCAGAATGTACAGGAGAAATTATTATACATTAACAATCCAAACCTTGTATTCTGCTAATGCAAATGAATGAATTAATAAGTGTGAAAAAGCTTTGTTGGTTTGCTTATTTCTGAATATTGTTACCTGCTGAAGATTGGTATGAGCAAACCTGGACAGATATATAATTTATACATTTTATTATAAATTGTGCTATTTTATGGACATTGTAAAATATAGAAATAAAACTTTGAGCAAGCAATCAAGCAATAGTCATTTCAAGTGTAGCTACTTTATTCTTTTTTTTTTTGGTATATATATATATATATATATATAGAGTGGGAGAAAGAGATTTTACTTCTAAATAAATAATTGGTTACAAATAAATTATCTACGAGCTCTTCTGAGTAACACCAATACTAAGATCTACACTTCCCTGTCATTTAGGCCTGTTGGGATAACATTTATATTTATAACTATTGGAATAAATCTAATTTTTTGTACAAATATAGCAAAAATCAGTTGGGAGTAGGTAACACAAGACAAGGCCAGTCACTAGAGGAATATTTGTAGTTCTCTATATGACTTGGGCCCTTACTTAATACACATACTCATGTAAGTTACAAAATAACATGTTGCTCTGGAATCAGGTTATATATATATATATATATATATATATATAGTGTTCATTTAAAAGTTAAAAAGTCTGCATATGCCTGGAATATTTCCATTTTCTGGTATAAATCAGAGAAACAATTACATTGTACTAGTTCTACAAAATCTGGAGAAGCTACTGAAATGTTGCAGAATTTCTGAACTTGTAGTGACCTTTTTTCATAAATACTCTTTCTTTCATACAGAATAATGATATTTTATGTAAAGCAGAAAAGTCCTCATGAGCTACAAAGGATCCAAATAAGGTTTTTGGAGTCTGACCTGCTACTTCACCTTCTGGTAAACCAAATGTAAAAAAAAAACAAGATATAAATATAGTAAAATATAATTTGCTTAGTTTGTCCCTGGGGAATTTTATTAAAGCTGTAATTATCGTTTTAGTTGTGTTGTAAAACTCTGAGCTGCCTATCAAATATGTATATATATCATGTATAGTTGTCAGTATTATGAAACATTTTATTGTAATTATTATTCGGTCCTAACATTAAATTAAATCTAGATAGATGATCAGTCACGTGGTATATTTCACAAGCAGAATTTATTCCAGACTATATTCCATTGATATTAATCGATCTTGTTTTAGCACTGGTTCACTGCTTGCATTTATTTAATCGATATGAATTTGCAACCAGTGTCCCCAAACACTCAGAGGCGATAGAAGTATAAGGACAGAGATCGATGGCATCGATTTGGCAGGAGCTGGGTGTAGTTTAGGGGGGCTGTAAAGCTACACATTGTAGGATATTGTCTTGTTGGGTATATCTGACTCTGATCGCTTTGGATCTGCTTGAACTGGCATAGACAGATCGAGGATGTTAGAAAGTGATCTCTTCGGATCCGGTGGCTGCAGCTGCCCTTCCCAGGTCTAGAAATCGGCATGCAAACAGCTTGCACATGGCGGGACAAGCAGTAGAATAGGAAGTCGGTGCAGCACAATGCAAATAGTGCGCAGGCGCAAGATGGCTGCTGCAGACAACCTGCACAAAAAGCAGCTTTGTGCTATGAAGTGAGAGGCAGATCTGCCTGCTGTCTGTGTGTGTCTGCCTCCAGATATCAGTCTTTGTACCTATATATATCCCATCAGCATGGGGATCTCATAGGAACAGCTAGGATTCCCATCATGTATTCCTAATAATGCATATTTTTTATTCTTACATTCATCCCAGCATCTTTATTTTATGCATTTTTTTTTTATTTTTAGATTTGGACACAGTGCAGCTTCTGACAACAAAGTGCAAACAATGAGGCGGTGTGATCGAGAATAAAAGAGTCAGATCAGAGCCAGATCGGTGCCAGATAGGAGTACAATGGGAGGAATCGTAACAATGACTGATCGTGTGCTTCCAGGATCAGAATAAAACCAGCAAATGCGATCTGTCTGGGTTCACCCTCTATAAATCTCAACACGTCTATCTCCTGACAACAAAATGCGGAGCTATAACCCAGGCAGCAATATATAAGGGGACAGCATACAGACCCCAATATAAGGGATTGCACGGTATAGGGGAGCAGATTACAGATCCCTTTATATTTGATTGCTATGTACAGGGGTGCAAATTACAGACAGCATTGTATGGGATTACATTGTGCAGTATTTAGACATCATTGACCAGGATAGTAATGTATAAGGGTGCAGCATAAAGAAACCATTATATGGCAATGCAAATTGCAGGGGTGCAGAATACAAACACCAATGGGTGCGATAGCAATGTACATGGGTGCAGTGTACAGACATCGTTATGTGGGAAAGCAGTGTACAGAATACAAATACCACTTGGTGGGATTGTAATGTATAGGGGCGGCAGGAACACACCATTATATGGGCTTACAAAGTAAGTATAGGTGAGAATGCTGGGTGCAGTGGTGCAAAATACACATGGTATTATGTAGGATTGTAATGTACTGGGGTGCGCTATAAATACACCATTATATGGGATTACTGGATTGGGTTAGACTGAAGCGCAAAACACTATTGTGTGGATTTTCGGTGTACAGGGGTGCAACACACAGACACATTGGGTGGTATATTGATGTACAAGGGTGCAGCACGCAAATACCATTGGGTAGGATGTTAATATACAAAGGTGAAGCACCTAGACACTGTGAGTGGGATTGCACTGAACAGGGATGCAGTTCACAGACACCATTGGGTGAGATATTAATATATAAGGGTGCAGCACCCATTTACCATTGGGTGGGATTGCAGTGAACAGGGATGCAGCACACAGACACTAGTGGGTGGGATTATATTATAAAAGGGTGCAGCATTCATTTACCAATGGGTGAGATTGCAGTGAACAGAGATGCAGCACACAGACACCATTGGGTGAGATATTTATAAATAAGGATGCAGCACCCATTTACCATTGGGTGGGATTGCAGTTAACAGGGATGCAGCACACAGACACCATTGGGTGAGATATTTATAAATAATGGTGCAGCACCCATTTACCAATGGGTGAGATTGCAGTGTGCAGGGATGCAGCACATAGACACCATTGGGTGAGATATTAATGTATAAGGGTGCAGCACCCATTTGCCAATGGTGGGATTGCAGTGAACAGGGACGTAGCACACAGACACCATTGGGTGAGATATTAATATATAAGGGTGCAGCACCCATTTACCATTGGGTGGAATTGCAGTGAACAGGGATGCAGCACACAGACACTATTGGGTGAGATAATATTAGAAAAGGGTGCAGCACTCATTTACCATTGGGTGAGATTGCAGTGAACAGAGATGCAGCACACAGACACCATTGGGTGAGATATTTATAAATAAGGGTGCAGCACCCATTTACCATTGGGTGAGATTGCAGTGAACAGGGACGCAGAACACAGACACCATTGGATGAGATATTATTATATATAAGGGTGCAGCACCCATTTACCAATGGTGGGATTGCAGTGAACAGGGGTGCAGCACCCAGACACCATTGGGTAGGATTGCAGTGCATGGGGGTACAGCTCACAAAGCTTCCTCCTCCACTGTCTCTGTGTGCTTCGCAGAGGGAGACTAAACGCTGCTGATAACAAGCAAATAGAAAATAAAAAGCGATGTGCAATCATCAGTCAGGAGGAGAGTGACACATCGTTCATTTGAATAATTGCTGTTGCAGGAAAGAAAGCTGCTTGATGCCGCCTGTCTGCTATCATCGAATAATGACGCTGGAAATAGGCAGAGGCAGCCTGGCATGGCAGCTCTCAATAATGGAGAGGAAATCCGCTTGTAGTACAGAGGAGGTATAGCAGCAAGTGCTGTGTACGAGCTACGGAAACAGGAAGCACTTCTGGCTGTAAACATTTCTAGGGATAAAGGGGACATGCACCAAGGATGGACATCACCTCACTGTCCGATCACCTCAATAAGATTATATAAATATATATATATATAGCACGGAGAGAGAGGGATAGAGAAGGGATTCAGATGAAGAACAAGTCTTTATTAAATAAATAAAAACCCAAGCGTCACAGTTTATATTTTACTGATTATGTAAATATTTAAATATCCACCTACTCTAAAATAATAAATAAAAAAAATCTACCCCCCATCATGGGAGCCCAAGGATCACCTTTTGTCTACACGAGAATGGAAAATTGGAAATCTCTACTAAACCTGCCCTAAAAGAGAATGAAATATATTCCTTATAAAAGAGAGCAGCCTCTCACAACCTCACTAAAGGAGACAATGGAGAAATTTATATGATCCATGATACTTATAAGATGATGGAAAATTGGAATTTTTGTTTTTATTAAAGCTGCCTTGAAAAAAGTATCAGACGTATTTCCTCCAAATGGATAAATATGATGTCTGTACCTCACCATAAAACAAGGTTTCTGCAACCGATTATGTCAATTTGAACATTTCTACTGGAGCTAGCCTGAATCAGTATTAAACTAATTCTTAAGAAAGTAAGGACACAGTATAAGATGTCTATACAGATTTATAAAATCACTGTTTATATCTAGCAGAATATATCATCTGGAAACTTCTACTAAGGCAGTCCTATATCAGTATAAAACGATTCCTTTTAAATGTATTGACAGCACATGAAGTCCATACCCAAATTAAGATCACTGTTTATGCCTAACCGATCATAAAAATCTGGAAATCTTTGCCAAACCTGCCCCAACACAGTAATCAAGATGATCTCTAAAAAAAGGAAGGACATCTGCAAATAGAGTCTATAGACCACCAAAAATGCCCAGTGACTACGATGATCCACGATGATGGAAAGTTTAATTATTTAGTAATTTTACCTTACAATGATATACAAATCACTTCTTAAAAATAAAATACACAGCAGTAACCCTGTACTTAACTTTAAAAAAATTACTCTATACAATAATGGAAATCTCTAAACCCATCCCAAATTAGTATACAAGTTACTCTGTTTTACATAGCATATAAAGTCTATAACCCATTGTAAAGGATCGGTGCCAATACGATGCTGTAGATCTCAACTACAGAACTTGCCCTATATTAGTATACAGACTACTTTCTATAAAGATAATACACAGCATATAAAGTCTTTAACCCACTATAAAGGATAGAGACTCAAAGACTTTTCTAGAGCTGCCCCAACTCTCTAGAATGGTCTTCCTCGTCCTATTCGGCTTGCTCCTACTTTCTGCTGATTTAAAAGGGCACTTAAAACCCATTTTTTTAATCTTGCCTACCCATCTTCTGTCTTTTGAAACCCTTACTTCCCTCAACTCAATACCTTCCTTTAAAAAATTCAGTCAAGCCTTTACACTGCAGAGCTGTAGCTAAATTCACAAGATTGAAAGTTTGGGTTGTAACACACCTATGACCAACTAAATAGGCAAGCTTTCTTAGGAAAACAAATAGATAACCTTTCCTTCAAACCCAAATTAAATGAGTTCAAATGCATGATCTAAGGGGAGATTTGTCTAAACCCCACATCCATTCTAAGTACAAATACAATATTTCAGGTTATGGGAATTTGTAGGGGCTTTTCCAATAATTAACATAACAATCATTAAAATCACTCTTATCATTTATTGAAACCATCACTACTTCCCACCACCACATATCTCCCATTCTATTGTGTGTTACTTCCCCTGCTCATTTAAAAGAGCCCTCAAACCCATCTTATCAAACTTGCCTATCCATCTTCTTAAAACCCTTACTACTTCCCACCAGTCCATATCTCTCCTCTTATTGTGTGCTACTTCCCCCACCTCCTAGATTGTAAGCTCTTAGGGGCAGGGTCTTCTCCTCCTGTGTCACCGTCTGTCATTTCCAACCCCTATTTAATGTACAGCGCTGCCTAATATGTTGGTGCTATACCAATCCCGTTTAATAACAATAAGTGCTAATATGATGTAGATCTCTACAGATCTTGCCCTATATTAGTATACAGACTACTTTCTATTAAGGCAATACACAGCATATGAAGTCTATAACTCCCACCATATAGATCAATTTTTATGTTTATACGATGATGGAAATCTCTAAGAAATCTCTCCTAAATTTGTATAATGTTTAATTTCTATAAAGTCTTTACCCACCATGAAGGATCACTGCCTATGTCTATAAGATGATTTCAATCTCTACCCTAAATAAATGTAGTATGTGATCTCTATAAAGGAAGAGCACCAGTAAATAAATTCCATTCCCCACCATAAAATCTCCAGGATCACAGTTTATGTTTAATGATTATGTCTACTAATAATGAATGAGACAGCAGGATCTGAAGTCCAAACTCCACCATGTGGGATCACTGCTTATTTCTATACGGTTATGTAAATCTGTAAATGTCCACAGATCCTGTCCTATACTAGTATACAGGTAGCTTTCTATAATCACACAACATATAATATCTTTATCTCACCATACAAGATCACTGTGAGGTTCTTTAAAATGAACATCTCTTTACTAAGTCCATCCTGAATTATACAAGCCACCTTTAGGAAAAGACACAGTGTGTGAAGTCTACACATCACTCTAAAGAATCACTGTTTATATATATACAATTAGGAAAATTCAACCGATCCTAAATTAAAATACTATTTGATTTCTTTCAATGCAATACATTATATGAAGTCTGTAGCCCACCAGAAAGGTTCATTACTTATGTTTATACCATTATTGACATCTCTACTAAAACTCCTCTAAATATTATAGTATTTGATTTCTAAAATAGAAGGACACCAGTAATTAAAGTCTACAACCCCCATAAAAGTCCTGGGATCACAAGTTTACACCATGATGACATTTTTTAACATGCTCCTGGCTCAATAGTGATTACAGACAGGTCAACAGGGCAGCAAAAAGTATTGCACTAGCAGCCTGGACTACCAGGAATACCAAACATTTTTGCTCTAGTGTGACACTTCGAGTGTATAGAGAAGAGATGAAAGAATAATTTTGGGGGAGGATACAAAATAAAATTCGGAGATAGAACTGGTGGAGGAGAAGGTTGGATATTCCTGATTAGATAAGTAGAGAATATGACAGAGCTCAGTATTAAAGACCAGTGGAGGGATATAGGGATCAGCAAACTCTCTGTGCCTTATGACCCATCAGTAATCCCTATACAAAGGTATGGATTTGGCTATTTCTAGCTATATAGAAAGAATGCAGTTGTAGCATGTTTTCACACATTTGTCTTGTATACAAAGCTCAGGCAGTAGCCGGCCTTCCCAGCAAGCAACACGGGCGAATATTATTCATTAGGTTTGTACAATAGTATTATAGGAAGAAGGTTCAGTGCATTAAAAGTACTTTGAAAAAAAAAACAACTCTTGTTTAGTTGAGGCAAAACTCCATTCATACATCTTGGTACATTATTGTTTATGTGTCATTCTTTGTTTCCTTGTCCCCGTTCAGAAAACCAAACCAGTACTAAATAGTTAAGAATCTTCAATTAAAATAAGTGAATATTCATTTTGATTATCCAACTATACCAAAGCTAATTGCTATTATAAAATCATCTGCACATGATTGGCTATTCAACCTGAACACGACTTCTGTATATTGATTGAAGATTCGCAACACTCTTAGTAAATTAACCCCTTCCATCCTGGACTCCAGTAGAATCCACATCACAGTCCTAGAGGACACCACGATGCCGATTTACTAAATAAATTCAGTGATAAATTAATCTTCAAAAAATACAATGTAATAAAATGTACTACAATGATCCAATTAAGAGAAAATCACATTTGTGATCACTTTTACCTGTCAACCATGTTGTGCAAATGTTGAAGTTAATTATTAAAGTTAATATTGACACAATTTTAGTGCAGATCCTTTAGTAAATCAGAATAGTTATGTGGGAGCGCTAGGATTGCATTGTAGTAAAGTGACCTAGGAAGCGCATTAAAATATTTGTTAGGTGGATGGCTTTCTATTGCCTGCTAAACGAAATAATGCCATGAGATATAAACTTTAATGTATGGAAAAGGATGGAAAGATTATAGTGTTGTCCATGGCAACCAAAAAAATGGTTGCTATGGGTAACTATAAGCCCCAAGTCATTGCACATGGCAGCTCTCTATAAGTCTAGATGTTTCTGCATATATTCTGGTTTCAGCTACCTGAGTCTACAATCTAGTGTGGCCAGGAACTCGAAGAATGAGGTAAATTATTAACAGTATAAAAGAGAAGTTCATGCAGCTGCTGAACTTGTGTTTATTTCATTCAGTGTAGAGGGACACATACCTAAATGACCCTGTTGGTAATAATTATGTAGATGAGATCCAGGTAGAAACTTTGCTTTGCTAATTATTCTCTGGACTAATCTTTGTATGCATGTTTTTCCATTATAAAGATGAAAGAGATGGGAAAAAAGACAAAATTCAGCCATCTGTCAATCAAATGAACGTCCACTCCAAGCAGCTTCTATGCACAAAGGATTTCTCTCTACAATGACATCTTTTAAACGGCAATGACAATATTAATGTAGAATTGATAAGGATTTCAACGCAGACCCAACTGTGATCATGTGTTGGGGGGGTTGAAAAAATAATACACAGGAGAAACTTGTATATTATATTTTGTATAGATGCAGAACTTACTGACATCTAAGAGTAAAGTTCCCTGTTGTTTTTTTTTTTTTTTTTTTTAAGTAGTAGTAGTTTGACCTTGGTAAAAACAAAGTTTAAAAAGACCTTCACGTTTCCGAATAAAGACGATGTATATATATGTATCAAATTTTATGACATGACAATTTTAGCAAAAACAATTGCTAAAATGTATATATCAGTATTTATCGACATTTGTGGGGTGGGTCGGTAGAAGAATGTCTCTTACTTTGCGGGCCAGTGGGAAGAATGTCATCCTTACAGAAGGCCAAAAAGACCACTGATGTCAGTGAAACTTGAAAATTCTCATTGCTCGAGCAACCTATGAAGGTTGAGAAATCTGCTCTATATTTGTTGTGTAATAGATAATATTATTAGTTGATTACATAACTGCAGAAAAGGCAGGGGTTTGTTACCTCTCAGCAACCCCACATCCTCACAATAAAAACACAATACGAAATGAAAAAAAAAAAAACAATAATATGACTAAAGAAACATAATTAACTCTCCCACTTAGTGCACTCTTGAAGAAAACTTGGACATAGATCAAATAAAACAAGAACAGCCAGGGAAATATATGCAAAAGTAATGATTTAATGACTATAAGCAAGACAAAGCCATAGATTTGTGCTTCCTTTGCAGACTGGAGACAATGAAATGATTAGCCACGTTTGTTTTCCTTTCAATACAAAACATTATTTCTTCTTAAAGAATAAAAGTGTGTGTAGGGGAAGAAGGGGTAAGAAAAGGGCAAACAGATAAAATTATAAAACAAAAAAAAGTGCGGGCTACTTAAATGATTCCTGGCGTGTCTGTCTGCTCTCAGCTAGCCATTGCATAAATTAGACATGACCATCATCTGCCTGAACATGGGCTTTTATTTCTGCAGAGCAAACAATTTAGCCAAGACGGTCCAGTGACCAAAGCTGCGTTCTGTTGGCCCTTATCCACACACATGATATTCCCTAGTCACACTCAAACGCAGTACCATTTATACATAGTATCACAACGGGTGGCAAAGGGTTAATGGGTAACCACTTAACCAAAAAATAAAAAAAAATAAAACAATAATTAAAAAACTGGAGATGTTAAAACATGTGCTATTTGCAGCTGGACAACTGAATAGACTTTTGAAAAGTTTAACAATCTTTTTTTTATGTGTGCATGAAAACACAAAAAAAATCTTCATTATAGTATTTATAAATATATCATACAATACTGTCTTCCTGTTATGTCAATATACCAATATGGCATTTTACAACCAGCATAATGCCAACTGATTCTTACAAAAGCGAATCACTTAAACAAGTCAGTAAAATAAACGGTAGTACCCGCTTTTTTCTTGTTTTTTTTTTTTTTCCTTTTTTTTTTTTTAGACAAAAAAGATTGTAAAAAAATGAAAGTTTATCTAACTTTGATCGATTCTGTGCAGCAGCACATGTCCCCTTTGACGCCAGATGGGTGGGACATAAAGAGTAGTTGACCCCCCAACCCCCCTCCTTCTGGCAGCAAAGGGGTCCTACAACAATGCAGAAAAAAAGAGAAGGCCAACACAATAAATCACTATTCACAGTGAAATGGCTACATAGAACAGTCTATGTAATTCCTTTCTGTTGGATGATAAAGCACTTAGATTTGAGAAGATGACAAGAAAAAGCTTTCTATAGGTCCACAGAATAAATTTATAATTACAAAAAAATAAAAATAAAAAAAGGCTTGTGGTGAGGATAGTTTGGAGATAAGGAAACATCCAAGGTCGTCCCGACTCCAAACCAAAGATACTTGCTGTGTGCCATGTCTTTATAATACATCCAGAATATTGTAATTTCCAGGGTAAAATTTCCCAAATCGGAGCTTCCAACCAAAGGGTCCAAGGTGGGCTCCCAGAGATAACCACAACCTTCTTCAAGGGCCAACTTATATCCACAACAGGGGTCACCTTCTCCTCAACGGTGACTATCCAGGTCCATAATTAAATCCACTTAGTCAACCGCTGTATATCCAGCTTGTCCCCAATAGGTTCCATATTCCATTCCAACATGAAAGTTTTTTTAATCCTTGAAACCAAATATCCAGCTAAAATCACCACCCTGACTGGGTTCCATGGCCATGTGGAGGTTTCACTAGAAAATAATAAGCGATTGGGAGAGTCACAGGATACTAGCATCTATAAAGCTTGTAATGGTATGAAGATCCTAGTTGTGTTTGCTGGTCTCTACTGGTGTGGCCCCTAGAAGTTCTTCTTCACCCGGATGATGTTGCAGATGAACCATTAAGGGACATTTTCCTGGCTCTGTTGGTGAAGGGGTTCTGGTGGTTGTTGTTGGGAGTGGAGCTGGTCCCATTGATGGTGGTGGAGATATGGGGGAACTGGGGGTGGGGCGACTGTATGGGGGTGTTAGGGTTTGGCATACAGGCTGAAGTAGAAGGTACCACCCCCGCGGGGCTCCCTGCTTTGTCGCTGCCAGAGTCACTTTCCAGGTCCCCGCTGATGTTGTTCATTCTGTCGGCAGGGTGGCTGATCTTCATCCTTTTACAAGTGGGTCTCACACGGTACTTCAAAGGAAGAGGCCCATTCTATGGGAAAAGACACAGGTCAGAGCCAACTAGTACACCCCACTAACAAAACCAAAAAGATAACTCCCCAAACCTCCTAGATTGTAAGCTCTTAAGGGCAAGGTCCTATCCTCCTCCTGTGCTACTGTCTGTAATCGTCTGTCATTTGCAAACCCTATTTAATGTACAGCGCTGCATAAAATGTTGGCGCTATATAAATCCTGTTTATTAATAACAATAATAATAATAATAACTCCACCCTGAAGGAAAGTGCCCAGGGGACATACCATGGCACCCTTCCTTAGCTCCTATCATCATTGACCCCAACAGGTACTAAAGTTAGACAGTCTAACCAAGGATAAGGATGACACTCTGATCTTGTATATATTGAAAGCACAGCCATTGCGGTTCCTAAATAAACCTGCATTGAGTGTAATACTTCTGAAGAGGCTAGCTGTCTGGTTGTCGGTGGCTTCCAATTTGAGTCGCTGCACGAAGCATGGTAATCAATGTCAAATTTAACCCCTGAACTGCCTAATTTATCTGGGTCAGTAACCAAGACTGAACTGAAGCCATTGGATCGATATGACAGCTAGAGAGCTTGTATGGTCAGCAATTGCAGTCTCTATATTTTTAAAGTAGGACCTAATAAATCACAGACTACATCTACTTAACCCCTTCCTTCCATGATTAACACACCAGAATGTGTCCACTTCAGCAGGAGTTTGGATTTTTCTATTACAGTGGATTGGCCAAACACAGCTTCTAAATATTTAAATGCTTCCATGTGTCTGATTTACCAGAATAGGAGCCTAACAACCCACCACCCCCCCAAAAAAAAGTGGTCATGTTCCCTCTATGTCACATGACCAGTCTAGGTGTCAATGGGAATAGGCAGAACCAGTCCCTGCACAGTAGCAGATGCTCACCCTCCTCCATGTGTAGATGTATGCGATGTCCATTAACGTGTAATAGTCTTTCAGAGGCTCCTCTTCATACATCACATCGATCTGCCAGCAAATACAAATACAACTCAGGTCGCTGGTAAAATCACAGGAATGTGTTAACCCTTCCACCCCCGGGTTCTATCCCAACACAGCTGCAAGCTATACTTTATATGGCCTATACAATTATGGGGCTCAGATACAAGAGGCCCCTTCTAGCAACTTAAATCCTTCAAATTCTCACAGCACCCGACAATGTAATGTATATTTTTGTTTCAATCGTTTCTACATTATAATATTACATAAGTGACACATATACACAGGAAATATCCATGTATTTACTTATGGACAGAATAACACAAGTGGCGACTTTTCAAAAATAACATGCAATGTATATTTTTTAATATATTGTATTTCCATATTTACCTGGAAGTTATTGGGAATATCCATTTTACTTCGCAGGAATTTCCGCAGATGCATCACAGTCATCGCAGCAGGACAGCGCAGGTACCTTTTGTCATTGGCCTGAAACGGACAATACACACATCGATCATCAATTTCTGCCCGATCAGCTACTTTATTCCTAGCATACCAAGCTCCTATAGCAGTACAGCCACAAAAACAGGATACGCTTTCTATCTTACAAAGGAGAGACTGTCATACCCAAAGTACAAATATATTGTATTTGTCTCGCAACCTATTCACTTACACACACAAACACAGAATCATCTTACTCACTAACAAACACTTAGCTCACACTTAACCTCGATCTGTTTAGTGAACTTATTCTGTAACATCAGTATAAATCTCATCTATGTGGAAGGTGGCTCAGTGGGTAGCAGCTAATAAGCATTGGCTCAATGGGCAATATGTAACAGGCAGCAGGCAAAAGCATGCAGCTACATACCCAAATCATCTCTACATCTCAAAGAGAACCTGTCACAAAGGAAAAAACAGCGGCTGCCTGTACTATTCTCCTTTAACGTCTTTTATATCAATCCTCTACAGCAGAAACAATTACAAGTATCGTATTGGTATTTGGCTAATTGCAAAAAGCCAACTATAGAAACCTTGGCAATGAACTTGTTACAATGTCAGGGGCAGAGGGTAATATAATGCCAGTACAATGGGATCTCTATGCTATAGTAAGAATATACTCGGGGTGATCCAATGTAGTATTTGCTTTTTATACAATTAATATATTCATGGTATTCCACATAGAGCTCCTTCTCCTATAATTATCATATATATCATAAGAAACACTGTAACAATTATTAACGGTATCTGAACCCACAGACCATTGGGTACATTGTTGCATCTCTCAATCATTGTTACTTTGTATCAGTTCAAAATGTAAACGTCAGCGAGAAAATGATTAATTGAAAGTATTGCATCAAAGTGCTTACAATCATATAATATGCTGGAATAATCATATAATATGCTGGAATAATCATATAATATGCTGGAATAATGGAGAGGGGAGGGGGGAGAGCGACGGAGCGGCACCCTGCTGCGCGCTCTCCCCTTCCCTTCCATCGTCCGTGGATCCGGCAGGTCGGTCGTCCGGACGATGGACGACACCGACTGTACACACGGCAGATTTTCGCCCGATGCCGATTATCGGGCGATAAAAATCTGACGTGTGTACGTAGTAACACTTCATGTATATTTGAGATATTGTACTATTTAGGGGTTTATTATTCGGTTACTTTGCAGCAGAGCAAACTGAACCATCAGGAAAACCACATATATCTGTACAGCGCTGCGTAATATGTTGGCGCCATATAAATCCTGTTTAATAATAATTTAATAATAATATCCCGATCTATTAACGCTTACATGCCCATGTTTCAGTCTCTACCACCCAATATAGGATCAGAAGATATTTACCTCTTCTTTTGATTTATCCTTGTCTCTGTTTCCTTTACGATCAATCCTGAAAAACACAGAAAGCATTAAGACACTTTCACCTAAATCTGCATATTTTATATCACGATACAGAGCCATTATCTTATTAATTTACCTGTTCTGGTCAAAGAACTCGATGGATAAACTGATAATCTCATCGTCTGTAATGATCCTTTTGTCTTCATCTGCCACCTCCCCCCGATCTTCATTGGAGCCATTTGCAGCTAAATAAATGGAAACAAATATAATTGTAAAGGACTCATATGTAAAGGACGATGGAGAATAAAGTGGCATAGGAAAAGATCAAAATTGTTGCTGCCACTGACGAGTAATGAGTAATAAAAAGTCAACAGCTGTACAACATTAAAAATGAATCTACTACAGATCAATAAACAGTATGGCACCGCTGGGACTGTTTATTTTATAACAGGTCCCCTTTAACTATGAAAGCAATGCCATTGGGAAAAATGAATTTTGTGTTTTCAGAACAAATATAACAACTTGGTGAACAGTGCAGAAAAAAAGAATAGCCCCAAAGTGAACCTGTCCTGTTCAACTTACCAGCTGCAGTAGGGTGATCTGCATAGAAGTCTCTGCGACGTTTCATTTCATCTGCAAGAGAGCAGAAATTTAGTTTAGGGTTTAGGGTTGTTCAGGTCGTGTCATGCACCCCAAGAAATTGATATGTCATACTTACTTTTAAACAGCCCGGGTACTAGCTTGTAGACAATGTCTTGAAGGGTTTTGTCTGCCCTGTAAAGAAACAAGAGGGAGGAACAAGCTCAGTGACAGGCCTGCTACATAAGAGAGGACTTTGACCGTGGCTGCCATAGGAACATACCCAAAGGAAAGCAAGGGAAGGGGCACCTTCCTCAGACAGGGACACCTACCTGATATTCAGTAGGGGTCTGGTCTTGTGCACCTGAACTTCACAAATGGGGCAATATTTGCTGGTCTCCAGATAATGCACAATGCAGGTCTTACAAACTGTACAAAGAACAGAAATGCGAATGGTCACTGATTAGTGTGCAAGGGAAGACACATACATTTCTATAATCGCCCACAATATTCACCAACATACAAAAGAGCCCTTCAGATTACAGGGGTGGGGCCTACAAAACTTGCAAGAACACTATCAAGTAGTGATGCCAGAGAGGGATTCACATGTGTGATATCTCTAGTTCAGCTAAATGGGCTAACAACAGCAAAATATTTCATAAATAAGCAATCTAATTTTCTATTTTATGAAAGTTATAATGTAAAATACCCTATACTTTAGGTAGAATTTGGGGTTAATATAATGAAGAAGGTAAAAGAGGAGCTGTTCATCTGAATAATTATTACTGAATAAGATGAATATCATAACTATGAATATCAAACCTTAAGGGAATCAGATTAGAAAGAAGATTTTTTTCCAGCACACAATTTGGTATTTAATGTGAACACAACTCCACTTAGTTTACCATCTTATAATCTGATTAATATATGTATATTAATTGAAGTTTTTATATTTATTAAAGTTTGTCTATCTTTACATCAAACAGTAACAAACAAAACAAAACTATTACCCAAAAGAGAGAAAGAGGCCTAGAAAGAGGAAAAGATAGACTAACAGTAACAAATACACAAATGGCAGTTATAGAAAGAGACGGGTAAATGTTAGAAAGAAAAGCAGATATATAGACGTGAAATAAAAAAGTAGATGTATAGATATGCCAACACAAATAGCATCCATAGTTACACAAATACGCATTAATAGAAGGTAGATGATCTAATAAGGTAGATGGATAGGCACTCAAAATATATTAACCATGAATACCCAGAGGGCACAAATATTTTACCAAATATAAATATTTCTATGTGCAGAACAAAGCAAAACAGATCATACAAAAGCAGAACACGTTGACTAATTCGCCAAAGAAATACAGACACTCTTATGAATCTAGTAGTTCATTTACTATAGTGAATAAAGTGAACACTATACATTTAATTAGAATAAAACACAAAAAAACTAACAAATCAAACAAAAATAAACAGGATCGCTTTGCTGATGTTTATAGCATTGGAATTAGCGCATCTTTATTTGCTTTATAGAGAGGACATTCAGCAAGTGAAATCTGTACTCCTTTAGTTCTGGAGATGGTTCCAAAATAAATTCACAAACCCCCCATCTGAGGTACAGGACATAAACAGCCTCCTCTTCTAGATTTGTACACAATATGCACACTAATATATGTTAGAATAGAGAGGACAATATTCATCAGCGGTGATACAAAACACAGTCTTTGGAGCAGGAGAACAAGGACTTCAGATTCCAATTCTTCAACTATAGTGACCCCTATTTTTTCATTTAATAAATGCTGACTTTACATCTGCTTTGACGAACCAACTATTCTCTAGGTTTGATTTACTCCGTGCCATAATAAAGTCGTACATGTTCTTATCAGATGGCTTGTTGAAGCTGCATTCACATCAATCACAGTTTAAAATCCGAATTTATTGTAATTGCTTTGCACATGATTTGGTGAACGATGTACTGGTTTAGTAGATCAACCCATTGAAACCCATCATCCACTTATTCATCTCTCTACAATGAGTTGGACCTGGGCAGCAGCAGAACCAGTCTGGGTAAAATCCATTGCAATCATTTCAAACAATGCTAGAATAGCAACACAACAACCAGGATGTAGTGTATTGGGGGAACACAGGGGAAGTTGCCCATATTAATATCCTTTTTAAGTTTGAGTAGGCAAATGTTTTACAAGCTCCCTCCAACCAGCAGCTTCTATATTTCATCTCTAGAGGAAAGCTTGCTACTTACATGAATGAAGACACTCAATGATGGTCGTGGCATCTATGAAATATCCTCCGCAGAGAACACACATGAGATGAGGGTTCAGCTCCGTAATTTTGATCCTGGTCGTCCGATGCATGATTGCTCTATGGAAAGGCTTTCTCTCTCTCAAAATCTCTGCAAGAAACACAGTCAATAATTCACCCCATGTATCAATCGAGAAGATTTATTTATCAAATCGCATCCAGACAATAAAGAAATTGTGGGATAAACCCTGCGACCTAAACAAGACTTTAACTAGGGGAGACGATTATAATTGTCGCATTGTGTCACATACACCCGACAAATAGCGAATGGTATAGAAAAATAGTAAATATATAGCAAATAATAAATATATAGCAAATGATATGAGAACTCTTTTATTCATAGTATACAATCAGACATCAATAAAACTATGAAAATGGGTAATATTAATTTACAAAGCGGAAACACATTTTTCTTTGCAATTAAGATTGCACATTTTAGGGAATTTGCGAGTGCACAAATTAATCGCATCTAGATCGTAGGCAGCAGATATTGGGGCCCCTGAGTCCCCTATAAGCTAGAAGGTGATGACAGTAAGGCAAGAGGGGAAGAAAGACATGAACCCGGGTGCAGACATGGCACGGGGGGGGGTCAGGGATGGATCACACAGGGAGCTGCCAGCCAGACTATATACACGATGGAAGGAGCACGTTGTAGTGCTGGTGCCCAAGCTGCAATCCTCCCGTTACTATGGCAACCTACACTTACACTTGGCATCCTGCCACCTCCTGGAAACCCAGGCGTGGTGGCACACAGGGGTGCTAGGGGCACGTACCTGTAGAGAAAGGGGGGCAATGCAATTTGACCATTTTCATTTGCATGCTGTGCAAATATAAATCATTCACCTACCTACCTACCTACCTACCTACAGCATTTATTGGGCTCATCTAGAAGTCAGCAGTCAAACTATGTCAGTGGATCCCCAAACAGGCCAATAAAAGCAGCAGGAATAAATAGATCGTCTCCTAAATTTCAGCTAAAGGGATCAGAGAGGAGACCTTTCCAGGAATACATGCAGAGATCCAGAGGAACAAACATCACACAGAGATCTGAAGTGCAGGGGGCGGGTGGGGGAGCAGAGAAGGAGCAGAAAACTAAGAGGCGCCCAGTACAGTTCAGGGAACAGACAAAGAGCTGAGAGGGAGGGAAGGAAGGAGAGCCGGGGGTCACACACTGCCTCCACCCTCCCACTATACACCAGGAACAGGGGTGATCCTACATCCAACCCCCAATACCCCCTGCTCGTTTATTTTATCCAAGAAAACAGCAAAGGATTTGTGCGATTAAAGAAATAACCAACCGCAGCAAACAAAGTGGCTTGAAATTTGCTGAACCCCCTCCTCTGTATGCACACTACACCTGACAACTGTATGGAGCTCTGAACAGCTGGGTATAAAGAGGACAATGTGACCCCCAAAGGGACAGCCGGTCAGTACTGACCCCACAGTCCAGGGGGTCGATACTTAAAAAAATAATTAATTAAACGCATGTAGAGCCGACACGAACAGAACTTGTACGATCTGCTTATTACAAACGAAAAAAGTATTTTATTGAAGTGTTCTATAAACTCAGAGAGCAATATTCGCAGGTGACACAGCAAAAGTCGGGAGATAAAAGACTCAGGAGCAAAGGAAGGGTTGGGTAAGAAGAAGAGTTTGTATAGTTTAGAATCTTAATGTCGTGATCATACCTTCAGGGGATTTCATATATATAATTTTATATAGACATATATTAGGAGTAGGATATATATACGGCTAATTTAGGAGTAAGATGGATTGCCTAGGATTACATTATATATCTGGAGAGTTTAGGGGTAAGACTAAAATAAAGGAAAGCTTAGGAGTAGCTATATATATATATACGGAAAGTTTAGGAGTAAACCATATATATATATATTTATTTATGGATATGTTATAACATACATACAAGAATAAACTAGGAGTAATATATATAGCTTAGGAGTAAGATAGATAGATAGATAGATGATAGATAGATAGATAGATAGATAGATGATAGATAGATAGATAGATAGATAGATAGATAGATAGATGATAGATAGATAGATAGATAGATAGATAGATAGAAGACTTTGAAGAAAATATGCATACATAGGAAAACTTAGCCTAGATAAAACAACTTTAGCAAACAACCCACCCTGGGAAATTAAAAGGAAGTTGTGTTGTTAATTTTCGGCCAGGCAAAGTACCCGCCTGCCCACCTTCTACATGGCACATGGTACAACTAACAGGATGCCAACCCAACCAATCCTTAATTACCAGAAGGGCTTCAAGGTGACACTAATGAGATGAGTACAAAAAAGGTCCAATATTCCAATGATTATAATATGGACCTAAGTCCTCACTTTACAATAATGGCAGCGACAAATAAACTCCAATAACACTTTCAAAGATTAAAGGAATCTACAAACAGCATCAAAGTAGACAATAACACACCAATACAATACACCATTGTACCTTATATCCCTGTAATTTCATGTCACATAGAAGAAATTTACGCACAAGGTATGAATTTATCCCACATAGACACAACATGAAGGGGTTTAACTGACAATCCAACTACTGCTCCGAGGCATTTTATTATTTTCTTAAACTCGCTTTGTACAGGGAAGCCAATGGATTTATCTCTTTGATCTGTCAAATTTCCTCCAATCCCAAAGATAGTGATCACCCTAATCTGGCCATTAGGAGGTGATCTAGGCATTGTCAGTTATCTCAAGGTATCCTATTTGGAAACAATGAGAGCACATTTTTCCTAGAATTTTTTCATATTTACAGAGCAGACAGCTTAGATCTCAACAGAATAATAACAGTACCTATAGCAGATATTTATTAAAAGGTAAAAGAACATTTACTATCAGGTAGTACCAGGGCAGAAATAAAACGTGACAATGGGACACTTGGTATAAAACCTTTGTTACAGGCCTGTCAGTATGGAAAAGCATAAAGCAGGAAACCAGGACTCTATAAATCTGTTCAGGCTACATTGGGTTAATGTTCAGAGAGTTACAGAGCCATGAAATATATCACTGACATACAAACAGAGCATACAGCTATTGTCAGCCAGGGATCCTGCTATAGAAAACGGCACGGCTAGTTTATTGAGCAATATTCCAGAGCTTCCAGGCTGCATATTTACAGATAAGAAAGGACTGCATTTAATATATTGAGCAGATAAAAAATACAAATATGCAGAAGATATAAAAAAGCAATCCACGGTAAATACACAACAGTATTTTATTGTAAGAAGCCTTTGGACACAATGGGAAAACCAACAACAAGCCTTGTAGGTCTACCTCCTTCTTGGAGCATGAAAAAAAGGGTAGACTTGGCAGTTTAGCCCTGAATAATGAACTGTTAGAGCAAATAAAGAATAGTATGTACAAGACTCAACTGTGTTGTTCCAGGTGGACTAATACAGCTACAATCACATGGGGACAGAGTGGAGACAAAGTTGAGAGCAGGACCTGAAGTTCCAACCAGAGCAATGTGCTCAGTACCCGACAAATACAACCAGCAACTACAACCATAAGCAATACAAGCATGTATCTAAATACAAAAACTAACAACAGCTGAAGCAAGGTTTTCCCCTTCAACTTTCCTTGCCAGTGATCACTCCTCCAGACCTCCTGTTCCTTTATGGGTCATTATGCAAAGTATATGGAAACATGGCAGGGTGACCACACGGTAACCCCACTGCCACTCTGGGGCTGCTCACACAACAGGGAGGTTTTTCTCTGAATTTTTGTAAACTGCTGGAAGGTTTTTTTATCTGAACAGGAAAGGCCAGTGAGCAACTCTGGCAATTGTGATTTACTGTCACAAGCAAAGAAGCCCTAGCAGCAGCAGAGCTGAACCAAGCAGTGAGCACAAAGGAGGAGGATGCACATGAAATGACAACTGTACACACAATATTAGGAATATATCAGCACAGGGATGTATAGTAAAGCTTCTTCCTCATGCTGCAATGCAATTAAAGCCATATATATTTATACACACATTTACCAACACAAAATTGCTTGTCACTGAACATGCAACCCAGCAAGTAAAGGTGGCCAAGTGACCCATGAATTATTTATCTTACTCCAAGCACATAACGAGCACATTGGCACCACCAGCTCCATTCCTTTCAATGCCATGCTACCAGGGGGGTACAGCTGGCAAAGTGGGGTGTAAAAGTCTGACATGGAGCAAGGGGGAGGGGCAGGCTGACATGGAGCAGCAGAGGTGGGGGCATGAATGCATAGAGAGGGCTCAGATTGGGCAGCCGAGAAGATGGCACCTCTGCTCGCTCACGTGCTCTCTTCTCTACCCAGCAAGCTCAGCACCCCCGAATCTACCTGCGTACCCCCTTTAGCAAATTCCAGCATCCGCACCCCACCCCCCCACACTCCCCCTCCTCTTTATTTACGTACAGCAGACAAACACCCCCCTGGTTCCCTCTCCGCCAGATCCCCACCCCCACCTAGGACGGTGCACATACCGTGGGGTGCAGATCGGGGTGGCTGCTGCTGCTGGGGGGTCCGGGGACAATGCAGTGTCGGGAGGGGGGGCGCTCAGCGGATGAGCAGCAGCCCAGGGGCGGCCATCTTGAGCCGATCTGCAGACGCTGTCAGTGCGGGCACTGCGTTCATTTCTCCCCCTACTCCAGGCCAGCAAGGGGTGGGAGATCCCCCCTTCCCCTCCTCCTCCTCCTCCGCCTTTCCTCCGAACCGGACCGCCGCTCCCGCCTCTTCTACCCGGGCTGATTTATATCATCCTCAGCGCTTTGTCTTTGCTGCTGCCCGGAGCCGATGCCGCTGCTTCTGCCGCACCAGCCGCCCCGTATCCCTCCGCGCGCTCCGCTGCTTTTTTTTTTTTTCTTTGCTGCCTCTCCCGGGCTGCTCGGGCACTCCGCTCACTGGAGCCTCACACTGGAAACTGACACCGTCCCCAAAATGGCTCGGAGTCCGCCCGCCCCGCGCCGTCACGTGGTCTCATTCCTTAAGGGCGGCCTGGGAATTAGTGTACACACTGCACTCTCAATGTACACACACTGCACTCAGATACATTCTTCCCTCTCAGCTTGGGAGGCAAATACAAGATAAATAAAGAGAGCTGGGGGTAAATAATCTGAGGGTGGGCAATGCTTGGCTTAGACCTGGCACATGGGGTATAATGGGGGGTATAATGGGGGGTATAAGGGGGGCAGCACAGGGAATGCACACAGCATGGAAGCTTTATACCACACACATATTAATATATAAATTACGATTTTCTTAGAGATCACTAATACAAAATATCGGATCTATATATTACACAGCTCATTGAGAAAGATGTAACAAACTGCAACATTAATACAACAATGCAACAAAAAAGAAATACAAATATATAGCGATCATTCTACAGACGTGCAGAGGGATAGCGCTCAGATCTTATGGTAGTTACTAAGGACAGATAGAGAGGTTTTATAACAGAAATAGAAGAGATAAGTGGACAATTTAATATACACCAACACTGTAACTATACTATATTTACTAGTATATAGCTATAATCACAGCGCTATAATCACACAGTGATTGCTGGGGAAACAGCGCTATATTCACATAGTACATGCTAGGGGTAAAGCGCTCCAACACTATAGTACATGCTGAGTATATAGCGTTCCAACCACATTCTATATACTAGGGATATATTTTCCAGACATGTTAAACTGTACGCAGTAGGGGCAGAGCGCTATTACCATGTGGTGTGCTCTGTACTTACCATTAGTAGAGCGCTATAATTGTTCTGTATTTACTAGGGACTCAGAAACCGTACATTGCTTACTGAAGATACAGCGCTATAATCTAATAGTATACATTGGGGATGTAATCTATATACAGCGCTATGATGATATACTACATACTAGGGATACAGCGCTATAATACAATTATATATACTAGGGATACAGTGCTATAATCCAATAGTATATACTAGGGACACAGCGCAATAATAAAATGATATATATTAGGCATACAGCGCTATGATGCTATACTACATACTAGTGATAGTGCCCTATAATCCAATGATATATACCAGGCATACAGCGCTATAATCCAATAGTATATACTAGGGAAACAGAGCTATAAACCTGTATTGTATACTAGGGGTGCAGTGCTATAATGATAAAGAACATGTTGAGAATAAAGCGCTATATTCCGATTTAGTATACTGGGGTGCAGCGTTTTAATGATTATAATCTTGGGACACAGCGCTATAATCCTGTAACGCATACTAGGAGTGCAGTGCTGATATACTAGGAGTGCATAATGATATAGAACTTACTGGGCATAGGGCGCTATAATACAATGATACATACTAGAGATAAGGCGCTATAATACAAATATATATACTAGGCATACAGGGCTTTGATGCTATACTACATACTAGGGATACAGCGCTATATTGCAATGATATATACTAGGGATACAGCGCTAAAAGCCTGCATTGTAAACTAGGGGTGCAGTGCTATAATGATTGTGAACATACTAGGCATAGAGCGCTATAGAATAATCTAGAAACACACTGCTATCACCCCCTAGTACATATTGGGTGCATAACGCTTCATCCATACCCTATTTACTAAAGTTACAGCATTATACAAAGCACAGCAATACAGATACACCGATATGTCTACAAAATATATTGTACATGAATTGCCCTCTGACCATACTGTGCACACCATAGGCTGTGGCGCAGTATACATGTTGTGCTTGTTGTATTTGTTGGAGAATTACTGATACTACCGACCTGTAAGTACAAAATAAAATAAGAAGAGTTCTATATGTAGAATGTGAGCTCGTATTACCTACAGCAACAGCGCTACAGACACACAGAGATTGTATTGTATGGAGCAGAGCTGTAAGTACAGCCAGCATACTATGGATATAACTATACACTGATCACTTGTAATATAACACTATGCAGAATGTCCCTACAGTGCCTAATAAAAGGACAGACTGTAACCACACCACCTCCCTTACTAGATGTACCTAATAAATGAATGTACAGCACTACTACCATGTTATACTTATCATATTTACTAACTCTAAACAGATCCTGAGAGTATGGTATTTACCAAAAGTCTATGGTGTGGATCTCAGCTTAAAAATAGTTTCTGGACTGTGGGGAATAATTAAATGTGTAATATAATAATAAAGCCATGTCATAAATCCCATTATTTTTTGTACAGCTGTACTCTGTATTTCATTAAACGGCACATTCAGTTTGTGCCAGGGGTGCAGGTACTCCTTAGTAACCAATCACAATAAGGCATACCGCATTCTAATAAGTTCCTATGATTCTGATTGGTTGATAGAGGCACCTTTTGCATTGTAATATAGAATCAGCTGCAATGATATTATTTGGGTCCCCCCAGCTGCAAATTGTTACATTGTTTCCTGAAGATAAAATGATCTGTGTGCGATAAATCGGTGCTGACTTTAAGATGCATTGCAGGATAGAGCAGAACAACCCCAGACTGACCGCTATGACCCTTTCCTGAGCCACAATGGGGCAGATGTATTTGATATGAAGCAATGATGATCAGAGTTACAATGTTAGATAAAGAATTAAGAGTATAAATCTGGGATGGTTATGCATGTCACATACCGGTATACAGAATTGTAGATAAAAACTGGGATTTTGAAAGCAACAATGTCACCTTTAGGATTATAAATTTAAAGCTTAGGGATACAATGCCACATATATAGACTCACAGATATAACCTTGGGATGACTATGGATACAATGTTTCATATACAGAACAGTGATATAAAACTTTGTTGATTATGGGAACACTGGTACATATATAGAATAATAATGATAAAGATGGGGTGATTTTGGATATATTGTCACTTACAGAATGACAGATATAATATGGCTGTGATAATCACAGATACTATAATATAGAATTATGGAGGTCACATCACATACATAGAATTGTGAATACAAAGCTCAGATGATTCTGGATATACTGGTACACATATAAAAGTATGAATATAAAGCTAGGATGGATACAAAGTTACATTTAGAATAGTAGATATAAAGCTGGAGTAATTATGGATACAATGTTACATATATAGAATTGCAGATGCAGATTGTAGGGATACAATGTTACATGTATACAGGGTTACACATATAGAACTGTTAGTATAGATTTTGATGATTATGAATTATTCATTTAGGATTGCGACTGTAAATCTGGGATAATTGTGGATACATTGTTACATTTAGAATTGTTAATAAAAGCTGGGAAGATTATAAATACAATATTACATATGGGGTTTTGACTATAAAGCTGAGATGATTGTGGATACAATGTTTATTATACAGAACTGTAAAACAGTTGCAATGTTAAATTTAGAATTGTGAATATAAGGCTGACATGATTGTGGATACAATGATTAATATACAGAGCTGTAATACAAGCTGGAATTAACACAGATGCAATGTTACATTTAGAATTGTGAATATAAAGCTGAGATGATCACAGTTGCAATTTTAGATTGAGAATTGTGAATATGAAGCTGAGATGATTGTGGATACAATGATTGTTATACAGAACTGTAATACACATGCTGTGTTACATTTAGAATTGTGAATACAAAGCTGAGATGACCATGGATATAATATCACCTTTAGGATTGTAGCTGACTTGGCTACAATACTGAAGATAAGTTCTTTGCCTTACAGGTCATGTTTTGCACTTGTAAATGTTTCTGTGGGAAGCCCAGAAATTGCAGAGTTCTCAGGGCCAAGATGAAAAGTCTCCCTCCCTGGCAGAGGCCACAAGCTGCCAAGAAATGCAGCAGCAGAACTGGCAGGAGGTGACAGAAGCAGCAGCCCAGCAGCAGCTCAGCGCTGGCCGTTCAATATGCAGAGGGAACAAGGCGATCTATTGTAAGCTGGGATCTGGGCAAACACACACACAGGGACAATATGGCCGGGAAATAATGACACCTCCAATAGGAGCTCCACACACAGACATTGTGTGCTTGGAATGTCTGCAACATCTGCTGCCGATCCAATCGTACGGACTGCTCCAAACAACACACAACTGACTGCAAGTAGAGGAGGCTTGGGGACACACATCACATACTTGAAATATGAACTTGTGGGGACACCTATAAAGAATTATATCAGGAAAGGTGGACAACTTGGGGACACATATATTCATCACTTCCACGAATAAAAAAAATTCTGGTAACAAGTATAATCATTTCTTTCTGGGGAGCAACATGATGGGATAATAACAAAAAAAAAAAAAAAAGAGGAAAACCAAAACAACAAAAAGAAACAAATATATAACACTAAACAACACAAGCATAGACAGATCTGTTTATTTCATAGACTGGTGATAGCACACAAGGATGAGAGGAGATAAATAGATTGATAGATAGAAATGAAAGATAGATAGAAAGATAGCAAGATAGATAGATAGATAGACAGAAATGAAATAAATGTATTGAATGATATAGGACTTTGATGTATACATGGAATGTCTGTCTGTAGGCATAATTTATTTTAAGCCTCAATAAAAGAAAATGTTGCACAGTAAATGTATAAAAAACATGAGAATGCCTTACCAAAGGAGATAAGAATATTCACACAGTTTTTTGTAATTTATTTAAATTCATACTAAGATTGAATATTTACATCAAATTACATCTAAATCAATTTCTGTTTCCTGTTATCTATAAAGGATTTTATGTTTCTCAACGGTTCAAGTAAAATGAGACACAAGGTGTTGTACACATTTACTAATGCAACATTTTCTTAAAATGGAAATCAAATTGTTGATTTTTACTTAAAAAAATATTCTATTGCACACAATGAGATCAGTACATAAATAGGTGTGTGTGTGTGTGTGTATATATATATATATATATATATATATA
>NC_092862.1:131436889-131491262 GCF_032062135.1 Pyxicephalus adspersus
AATTACATTGACTTGAAAGGTAAAATACAAATCAATACACCAAAAGAAGCAGATAAAAGGTACAAAGGAACAGATACCAGAATTTTTCACAAAGCACTACAAACCAATTCAAGTTAACAAGGCCAACCAAACACAATGAAGATGATTTACTCAGAGAGACTATCCAAGGGCTGTAGCAAAGTGAACAATCTCTCATTTTATGAGGGAAAAGCTGGGTTAACTTCAGCCAACACATATATATATAAAAACCCTTGCAAACATTTTGGTATTCTAAGTGCACACAGCTTCACCCTATGTACCACATTCACATTACTAACTGAATGGAATCTACTCTTTTAGTAAAGTAATTACACTGTGTTGTTCATGCTGACACATCCAATGTGAACAAGCCATTAAACCTGAATATTGCTGATTTTACAGCTGGGGAAGTTTAGAAAAACAATATTCAGAATAAACTAATGGAATAAAAGCATATGTGTTTCACAAAGTAAACCAGTCCCTGGCAGCTTAGAGATGCCCATGAATTGTATGACATCCACAACATAATTACTTTCACCTACAAAAGTAATCCTTTAGGAAATGTAGTTTCAAGTGATAATATTTATGTGTAACAACTCAAGCAACACAATGAAGAAAACAATCGATACATAAATGATACATGTGCTTTACTGTATTCTTGTCAGCTTATTACATGAACTTCATACAATGTATACCAAGTGTAATGTTACAATATAGCCAAATATCAGATGTAGTATGTGTAGCACACTTAATACAAAACAAAAACAAGAAACAAAAAAACTAAAACTAAAAACATTTGACTGATTGTTATTAAAAAGCTATGTTTATTTTTATAAGGGAAAAGGGCAAAACTTTTTTTCAATTATTTTATTAGTGACACTTGTTCCAGAGAAACCTAAGAGGTGATCACCACAGATAGATATGGAATTATATAGACACATTTTTGGTTTAAAAAAATTACTGACCCCCCTCAAAATTGTAATTTTTTGGTCTACAAAGGCAGGACCGCCATCAGAAATTTTTGGTATCCATGCTAGGTAAGCTTCCTGGGCCCCCCTCCTCTATGTCTAAAAGTTACAACAATGCAAAAGTCAAGCTTTTTTGGATTGGAGTTTGGTATAGAATGGGATGCAACTGATTATATTAAACCAAAAATAATAAAAAAAACCAAAGAGGTATGATCAGAAAGGAACATTTATTACTGGACAGGCTTTGGAAATTCATCATAAGGGATACAACCAGCCATACCCTGACACTGCTGACTTTAAAATTCCTAGCTGCCTAGCTATTGGGCCTGATCTATAAAAGCTCTCCAAGGTTAGAGAAGATACACTTTCACCAGGGAACCACCTGGTTGATCCAACAAACCTGGAATAGATCTGGCCCAGGATCAGAAACATTTGGCAAAACAAAAAACAAATGGCAAATTACTTTTTAGGTAATTTATAGGAAATCTATTCCAGGTTTGCTGGATCACCCAGCTTCACTGATGAAAGTGTATCCTCTCTAGCCTTGGAGAGATTTAATAAATCAAGCCCATCATGTTGATCCTCTGGTTTCAAGTATAAGTGTAATTAGATCAAGCATGCAGACTTAAAGTTTGAATTCTCACTCTCACATCATATACAGCGTGTCCATTCTAGGCCTATGGCCCAAATCACTGAAGTTGCCAATCATCTTGATGTAAAGCTGACAGACCCACGATAAACATGCACCAAGGTACAGTGGAATCAAATCTTGACCACTTACTACTTCCAGGTCAGTAACAAAGCCTTGGACAGACATTAGACAGACAGCCAAGCACCTAGTATTTCCTAAAGGGAAATGTACCCTTGGTACATTTTTGGTCCCTCTTGTTCCAACACCAAACACTCCAGTCCAATGAGAGTTTGTAGTAATGACACAAGTTCCTTGATTATAGATATGAAAAGGAACTTGTACGGAGCACCAGAGACATAGAAATGAATGTCATTAGCAAATGTTACAATGCTTTGTGGAATATAGGCAACTGTCTGCACGTCACATGACCCACACAGCTCTCCACTGCCAGCAAAGATTGTAAATGGACTCAGCATGACTGATCTATGAGAAGACATAAGCATTGCCCACAGGAACCAATCAGAATCCTTGTTTCATCTGAAAACTGAGGCCTGATTGGCTCCTTTGTACAGAAGATTCAGCTTTGCAAGCACAGAAAAACAGTTACTAGTGATTGCAATACGGTGTATCCAATACTAGTGATCGCAATAGTGTGTAACCAATACTAGTGATGGCAATATGGTGTAACCAATACTAGTGATGGCAATATGGTGTAACCAATACTAGTAATACTAATATGGTGTAACCAATACTAGTGATCAAAATATGGTGTAACCAATACTAGTGATCCCAATACAATGTTACCAATACTAGTGACCGCAATACGTGTGACCAATACTAGTGATCCCAATACGGTGTAACCAATACTAATGATCGCAAAATGGTGTAACCAATACTAGTGATCGCAATACAATGTAACCCATACTAGTGATCACAGTAGGCAATGGCTGGGTTTACATTAATAAGCCCAGTAAACCTGAATGATCACAGGTAATGATGGATAGGACAAAAATATAATGATACAGTAATTCCCAACTATGAACATACCCAGTGAGTATCTAAACAGTAATCCCCGTAACAGAACTACTGATGTTCTAGCACACTCAGAAAGTTCTCTCTAACTATGAGCGAATCCCAACAACTAGTACTCAAGATAACCAGTGCTCCTATTGCAGCTCAGTTCCAGCGCTCCCAGCCCCCGGGTACACAGAGCCCCCATTTTTAGTGATATCAGTTATTATCAGTCCTACTAATCTCAGTGAATGTTCCCAGCGCTCCCAAAAGACACAGTCCAGTCCCAGTGTCTTCAGTACAGCGACCAGAACTCCCACTGCACGCGCTCCAGGTCCAGCACTTCCAGCACACAAGGCCCAACACCCCTGTTATGCACAGACCAGTACCAATGCCCCCCGTTCGCTATAAACAGCCCGGTGTCCCCAGTTAGTCACAGCTGAGCGCCCCCACAATGCATGGCCAAGTCCCAGTGGTCTCAGACACACGGCCCAGTGCCCCCCAGTACCCAGAACGTTCAGCCTCATTGCCCCCAGTACCCACAGCCCAGTACCCAAAGCCCAGTGCCCCCAGTACCCACAGCCCAGTGCAGCCCCAGGCCCCCAGCATGTACAGCGGCTTTCCTGGGCCCCAGCCCCAGTATATAGTGCAGAATGTAGCCGGCGGTGGGTGAGGCTGGCAGCAGGAAGCGGTGTTGAGCTCTCAGTCCCCTCCGGCTTGTCCGCCTCTCCCGGAGATAAAAAAAAAAGCGTCCGACATTCCCTCCTCCAGCCTTACCTAGGACAGACGGGGCAGCGGGCCCCTGCGCCAGGCTCTGTAGGGCCCCCTGGAGAATAGCGCTGAAGGCTTTGGGGCTAAACTGGGCCGGATCCGCTAAGCGGTGCAAAGCCGTCTGCGAGCGCTCCGACAGCTCCATTGTGAGCCGCGGCGACCTTCCACCTCACACCACGTGACCAGATCAGCTGAGTGTGGTGTGTGTGTGTGTGTGTGTGTGTGTGTGTGTGTGTGTGTATATATATATATATAATGATATAGAGAGAGCTGTGTCTTTTTTTATATTTTATTTAAAATAAGATTGCATCTTCAATCTGTGCCCTTCGGAGGACATTTAACTTTATTTCCTGTTCTCTAGACATGATAGGAAATGAGAAGAAATCTCTCCCAAGTGAGGCTAATCCCTTCACAGGTGACCCTAATGGAAGATTTCCCTCTATTCATGATAATGAGACATCTGTAACTGCTGGATTCTTCTGTAGGCCAGGTTCACATCGTGACAGCGGGAGTCTGCGAGTGCTACCCACTGCCACCCCACATGTAGCTTCTCAGTCCAAAGCAGAGCTTCCCTGGCATGTGTAAGCATTCTCCGCATGGCTACCTCACCGCCACTCTGAGCATAGCCTTACTTACACATAGCAACAAGGACAAATTAAAGGAAATTTACGAAAAATCTAAATATTATTAATAATATTATTATTAAATAGGATTTATATAGCGCCAACATATTACGCAGCGCTGTACATTAAATAGGGATTGCAAATGACAAATGAATACAGACAGTGACACAGGAGGAGAGGACCCTGCCCCGAAGAGCTTAGAATCTAGTAGATGAGTTGTAGGAATGATTTACCAGTGATCATTGGGTATTCATTATATTATTTTTACATTTCCTTTAAGGAAATCAGCAATGTCTCTTAACATAATCATTTAGTATGGGCCTGCTTTAGGACCGCTCTGGTATCTGCCCCCTCCTGCAATTTGCTGCAGGCTGTCTGTAGTGAGTGGGGCTGGTGTATCCTGCGTCTGAAGAGCAGGACAGTCATTATTTATTAGATCCAAAATTTGCATTTGGGTCCATGAACTGAATCAGCTGCAGGTGGCATCTTTGCTGCCCATTGCTTCTTCTATTGTGGCAATGTCACCCAACAACAACAGGGGCATAACTAGAAATCCATTGTCACCCCCTCCCCAAGAGCAATGCTTTAGATGTCCTCCACCCAGAATAAGTATTACCCCATTCACTCCATAGTAGATGCCAGTGTTGCTGTAACCTATAAGGCTCCAACAACTGCAGTAGAGGAGTAGGATAGTTATGTCCCTGAACACACATACATCTGCCCCTTCTCCAATACAACTAGAAGTCTCTCTTTTTGGGTTGTAAACATTTCAGTGAGAACCTACACCCCATTTCAGTGTGCAGAGCCCAGATCTGTATAGGGGAGAATTACCATCTAATGTAAAATAATTTCATGCCAATCATGTAATGATTCCAAATCCAATTCAGATTCAAGCAACAGACACAAAATAAAATAGGTCCATTAAGTTCCTTTATTATAGATATAAATATATATGAGAGAGAGAGAAGAAATAAAATAAATGCATTGAATACATAGGGCATTGGTGTATACATGAAATGTCTCTCTATAGGCACCTTTTATTTTAAACTTAAATAGAAAAAGTTGCACAGTAAAAGTTGCAAGCAGTGTACATTTGACTCTGTAAAAAGTAAGGAGCAGCACAAGGAGCCAATCAGTTTGTGTGATGGCAGAGAACATGCTGATAAGAAGAGAGGACCGATAGAGCGTTCTGTTCATCAGTGTGCTTCTTCTTTCACTGTGCAACCCCGGGCTGGAGGTAGGACAGGACCTGTAGGGTTTAATGAACTGCAGCAAAGAAAATAAAGCTGTGTAAATTTTACTACAGAGTGGACAAAAAAATTAAATCTGTCAGCAAAACAAACTTTCGGAAAAGCTTGTCATCTATTATTTATATTTAGTTGTTTGCCTGGGGTTCAGTATTAATGTAGCAACTCATTGTCAGCTTGTGTTTATTCCGCCGCCCTCTGTTTGCTGCTGAGAATAAGGTGAAATACATGGTACTTTCCAGTATTAGGAAGCATGCGACGGAGTTCCTTTCTTTCTGGCAATTGGCCTCTCAGGCCAAGAAGAAGCTGACAGCTTGGCTCCCCTTCATTGCACAGTGCCTGCGATCTAACACTATTCCCATCTTCAAATCCCTCCACAGTTATTGTCCCACTTACATTTCTGACGTGGTAAAACAATACTCCCCTAGCCACTCTCTTCACTCCTCCAATGACCTACTAATGACTTCTTCACTCATAACCTCATCACACGCACGGATACAAGACTTTTCTAGAGCTGCCCCAAATCTCTGGAATGGTCTTCCTCGTACTTTTCACATGGCTCCTACTTTCTTCTCATTGAAAAGATCATTTAAGATCCAGGAGACATAATCCCTTGGATAGAATGTTGCTAGCTCCCTCCACCTCTTCTAAAGCCATTTCAAAACTATATGGTTTTCTAAGAACTGATTTGGATTATTCTGCAGCTAAAATGAGCATGGTGAAATGGTGAACATTTCCCTAACTTGCCCATTACAAAAATTTTACAGATGTACCGAGTATCATGGAAGTCTATCCCAGCCGTACAGTACCGGGAAATGTTTTTTCACCTTTTTCACATAAATTATATTTCTTCAGAGACCATTACACCCGTCTCTCAGATTGAGATACGTGTTTTAAATGTGGGACCCCGGCAGCAACACTTTACCACAATTAATGAGAATGCCCAGTTACTAGACGCTTTTGGCACCAGGTGATCAACTATATACATAGGAACTTACTGAATGATATACCTTTCACTCCTGAATCGGTTATTTTTGGGTTGGTGGAAGTAATGGGTGTTAGGCTACATACACACGTGCAATCATTGTCGTTGGAAAGGATCTTTCATAATCCTTTCCAACGACAAACTACTGCACAATGCATGAACGAGTCTGTACATACAGCAGGATTCTGCTCTATGCAGAGGCGAGCGGGAGAACGACGGAGCGGCACCCTGCTGCGCGCTCTCCCCCTTTACTTGCATTACAATCATTCATCGTCCATCGTCTAGGATGGTCGGACGATGGATGACAAGCATTGTATACACGCCAGATTCATGCCCTATAATGGCCATAAGCCAATTATCAGATCTGTGAAACCCTCACCTCTTACCCACCAATCCATATCTCCCCTCCTATTGTGTGCGACTTCCCTCACCTGTTAGATTGTAAGCTCTTCAGGGCAGTGTCATCTCCTCCTCCTGTGTCACTGTCTGTAACTGTCGTTTGAAACCCCTATTAAATGTACAGTGCTGCGTAATATGTTGGCTCTATATATATCCTGTTTATTAAAAATAATAATATTAATTCCTGTACTTAGCTTGGAACGTCTTCTCAATGCCTGTTTTGTGACGTTTTCTCCTTTTTCTTTATCAGGTTCTAATAAACTCCTGGTTCCCTGTTTCCTCAAAGTTTCTTTGGCCATTATATGTCTTTTGCCTGATATACATTTGAATATTTTTTATATGCTTTCTCTTCAACTGAAGAAGCAAATCATTTGCGAAATGTGTTGAGAAGACGTCCCAATCTTCTTCTGTCTGAAACAAGATGAATTTATAGATGGAATCCTGGACAATTCAGGGGCTTTTAAGACTTAGGCAGGTTCTTCTGGTCTCTTATGTACCATCTGACATATCCACTGACCCCTAAATACTAAGGCATGCTGGGGCAAACAGAAGTGGCAAACATCAAGAATCAAATGTGTTATTTATTATCTGTATCATTCAGTATAAGCAAGGAAGATAAAGATGCAATATATTTGGCACCTAAAAAGTCACAGATATTCTATGCAGTGTTAGGTTGCAGTGATAAATTTAGGGGAAGTAATACCGCAACTTAAAAATAAGGGATGGGTTTTAATATTTCAGTATATTTCGCAAGTGTTCCTGAAGATTAAATGAGCAAAATCATATTACTATTGGTAGGTAGACATTTTGACATATTTTGACGTATCCAAGACTGGAGAAGATACACTTCCATCAGTGAAGATGGGTGATCCAGCAAACCTGGAATGGATTTATTGAATGTAATTTGCAAATATTTTCAATCCTAGACCAGATCCATTCCAGAATTGCTGGATCACCCAGCTTCACTCATGGAAGTGTATCTTCTACAGCCTTGGAGAGCTTTATTAAATCAGCCTCTCTGTATCATCAAGAAATCCCTATTCATAATAAGGAACATTGGAAACAGAAACAGTGTTTCTGGATCTTTTTAACATGGGGAATGCTTAAAAAAACTTTGAGGTCTTAGGGAACCCCTGCTATAATTATATATCCACAACACACAGTACATTAGTGTCACAGTACATTTTTGACTATTGGAATGTCACCATTACCAATAGTCAAAAATATCATTGGTGTCACTAAAACTGAATTGAGAAATTGATCAAGGAACCCCGAACAACCCCTGGAGGAACCCTATTGTTTCTCAGAAACTTGGTTGAGAAATACTGCTCTAACAGTACACGTTTCCATAAACGGTGGCTGGTTGGCAGTAAGGCATTTTTTATAAACACAAGCACAAAAATGTAATGTATTTAATTAATCAATATACCAATGTGACAGCATTAGTTTTTTTTCAAGCTTCTCTCTTCTTAAGTTTCTTTGAACAACACTCCAAAGCACAAAGGTAAAACTTCCACGCACATGAACTGTAGTGGACCATAATGCACAGTACCACACTATTGCACTTTCCTACTGATGCTGTGCTGCATCAATAAAAAGGATACATGTCCATAGTATGTCAATTGGAAACCCATTTAAAATGAATAGGCTGTCTTAGCACAATTAGCTGTATGAAACAACTTGCATTATTGTGTGTTAACACAAAACACAGGAATAAATCATATCTTTGTGAAATTTTCAATTTATGTTTACTCTACCACGAATGAATTCATGCTTCCCTGCCAGCAAAGAATACTATGGTCAAGATTTAGTAGAAGTAAAAAAATGCAGGGACACGTGTGACCAGTAGGTGGCAAGGTGGAGTCCACTCAGAATGCCCTTAGAGGTCAATTTACCAATCTGGCCATACACAACCCAACAACTGTAAGCATCATCCCATAATACACATACAATGTGTTTATACTGTCATACCTGGTAAATACTGAACAATCCGTTCTAGCAATTGATATTGTGACCTTTTTTTTGTTGGAAAATTTCTTTTCAATGCAATACAATTATCTTGTCCAGACAAAATAAAATTAAACATATATAGTATAGCTCTGTAATTAATGTACATTTCTGCACGTCTTAAAAATGTTGGAATTACAGAAAACATACCCAGTCATGCTACCAGAAATCCAGTGGGTCACTAAATTATTGTGCTTACTGTGCTGCACAGCTATATCAGTTACCAGCCTTGCCCAGTACTCCTTCTTGGACTATGTGTTATGTAGTGGAATAGAAGCAAAGTTTTTCTGTAGCCCAAACAAACTTATCGTTCTAGGGTTCCAACGCTGCCCCTACCGTATAGTAAGCGATTGTTGTCTCTCCAGGACAGGAAGTTATACTAGAAGTTTAAAAAAACACTTATGTAGCCAATTTATCAAGTCGTATTATGAAGTGTTCTAAACTTAACACCAGGACATAAATAGGGTCTGATATATCAAAGCTCTCCAAGACTGGAGAGGATAGACTATCATGGGAGAATTGGGTGATCCAGTAAACCTGGAATAGATCTCCTGGCAAAGATTTTGATGAACACTGATGAACTTTTAAATCTTTCCCTCTGCCCTTTCTTCTTATCAGCATGTTCTCAGCCATCACACAAAAAATGCATCAGTTGGGCTTTAATCACTGTTATTTTAGGTATTTACTTTATAGCTTGATTAACATTGGAAGTCTTAAAAGGTCCTTGGTTGACAGCCCTGAACTTTCTCAGCAACCTACCTCTGTAAGTCTCAAAGTGCTTGCCCAACAGATATTTTCAATAATCAAGCTTCAATCAAACACTGTTCCTGAAGCTTGTTTGGGACCTTGTGTGGGGTCTCCAGCCTTGAATAACTGCAGGTGACTACAGGTAAAACCCAACATGAACACAATACTCTCCTCTATCCACCATTGGGCTTGATTTATTTATCAATTACTGGAGAAGATAGACTATCATGGACCTTAGGTAATCCAGCAAACCTGGGATGGATCTGGTCCAGGATTGAACTAATCCAACTAATAAATAATTTTTAAAAAATCCATTCTAGGTTTGCTGGATTAACCAGGTTCTCCCGTTATTATCTATCTTCTCCAGTCTTAGAGAACTTTTAGAGAAGGAAGAAATTATATTTTACATTTTAAATATATCTACTTTTTGGACATAAATTTTTTTTGTTATTTCTACCTGACTATTACAGACCAATTGTCTAAACAGCAGTTCCGGTAGTAGCATTTTGTATCAAGGTGGTAGAACTGAGTATGGGAGCTCAGTAGACCCTCTGTGTGTGAACATGTTAAGATCTATAGGGCCCATTCACAATATTGGACAGCAGTAATCCAGCAACACATATTATCAATGTTTCTTCAATGCACTATGGTTGGCTCAGTGGCGAGGGGAGTACTTGTTTTAGGTTTTACCCAGAAAACAAAGTTTCTATGGAGTTTGTGAGGGTTTCCTCCCACATCCTAAAAACATGCATGTAAGTTAAATGGCTTCCCCTCAAGAATTGGCCTTATACTGTGTTAGTGACATGACTATGGCAGATCCATGATTATAAACTTTGTAAAGTCCATGCTGCAGAATCTTTCAGGATTCAGTATAATCAGAATAAGCAAATCTTGTACAAGGGAGGAGCCTGCACAACCCTGCAAGGCTGAAAGTAAGTTTGCAGTTCACCTTAAATACCTTCTAAATGGTTAAATAAACTCTATTCAACTATCCTGGACCTTTTAATATGGACGTATAGTAGTTCCATAAGTGCTGTGTAATATGTTGAAGCTATATTATTATAAAGCTATTGTAAAGTCTGGGGTTTAGCTCAGACCACAGCCAGCACGCTTTTCACCAAAAGGGTGTCACAAACACAAAACTTTATTGGAATAACTCCAAATCAGCTTGTTTTCAGCAACTCAGGAAGGAATAAATAATAGAGAAAAGGGATTACTTCAGCTTGGTGGTGTAAATGTCCATAGTCCATCAGAACATCCCCATGATAAGGATGATTCCAATACAAGTCTCTCGCCGGAGTCCAATCCCCAGCCTAGGGTTTCCACAGTCCATAAATCCAATTAAATCAAGTCAGCATCAACAGCTTCCCCTGTATCAGCAACACCACTTGCCAGCTTGATTCACCACAAGCTTGTTTGCAGGCCACTTCCAGCAATTCCACCTCTACTCCCTCATGCCCTTATGGGATCCCCAGCTTTCTGCTTGGCAGGTGCAATTCCTGGTAAGTACTTTGATGGATTGAAGAAGCCCACCCAATCCTTCCCCTTCAATCCAGAGTCCGGGTCCCCTGACAACCAGTGAAAAAACAGCAACATAGTTGCCTAACAAAGAAACAATCCCGAAACCCATTCCCAACACACCAGTTTAAAGGGAACAGCATCCATATATAGGGGAAATATATCTTCCGTCCAGGATCCAACCCAGCGATCCTGGACATATCCCCCCTTCTGCCTCAACCCGGAGGAGGTGGAGACACTTTGAACACGAGGCAATGTATTCTGGAAAGGGCATCAGCGTTCTGGTGTTCATTTCCAGGTCGGTGTTCCACTGTAAAGTTAAATTCCTGTAGAGAGAGAAACCACTTTGTTACCTGTGCATTGGCTGTCTTATTTCTCCTCAACCAAGCTAGAGAAGCCTGGTCAGAAATCAACCTTAATTTTCTCCCTAACAGGTAATAGCATAGAGAGTTCAATGCCCACTTGAATGCCAGGCACTCCCTCTCTACTACGGCATATATTTTTTCAGCCCCTGTACGTTTCCTGCTTAGAAACAATACAGGATGATCCTCTCCATCAATAACCTGGGACAGAACAGCCCCCAATCCCACATCTGAAGCACCAATTTGAACCACAAATTCTTGTGAAAAATCAGGTGACACCAAACGGGCCTTCGGCACAGTGCGATTTTTAGATCCAGGAACGCTTTATCTGCCTCGTCATTTCATTTAATAATTACTGACTTGTGGCCTTTGGTCAGATCAGAAAGGGGGGCTGTAATGGTTGAAAAATTCGGAATGAATCGCCGGTAGTAGCGACGATCCCCATAAAGGCTCGGACCTGTTTCTTGGTGAGGGGACGGGGCCAGTTCTGGATTGCTTTTACCTTGTTCACTTGAGGTCTCACCAGTCCCCTACCCACAATGTATCCTAGGTACTTTGCCTCCTCAAACCCAACTGCACATTTTTTGGGGGTTTACCGTGAACCCTCCTTTTTCCAGACTATCCAGTACCACCTGGACCTTCGGCAAGTGAGTCTCCCAGTTTCTGCTGAAAATTATGATATCATTGAGATAGACCGAAGCATATATGTGATGGGGGCGTAACAGCTTGTCTATGACCCGTTGGAACATGGCAGGGGCAGTCTGCAAGCCGAATGGCATACTGGATATATACATATATATATATATATGTATATATATATACATATACTGGAAATGACCGTCTGGCGTGGGGAAAGCATTTTTCCCTGGGGCCTCGTTGGACAAGGGTATCTGCAAATACCCCTTGGTCAAATCCAGTGTGGGGATAAAGCACTCAGGGCCTAATCTCTCTATTAACTCATCCACTTGGTGCATGGGATACCCATCAAACCTCGATATCAGGGTCCCGTTGGGTTTCGGTACCAACACGATGGGACTGGACCATTTGATTCCTCAATGATACCAAGTTCTAACATCCTTGTTATCTCCTAGGACACAGCTTTCCTCTTTTGACCTTGTTTTTTTTTTTGTCACAATATCATGTTCTATCAGATGGGTGAGCCCGGGTAAGCACAAAAACTTTGTTTTATTCCTCTGGAGGAACTCTTTCACCTGATGACTTTGAGAGTTAGAAAGTGTAGGGGCTGTTTTAACACTGTCAACCCCAACTTGGGACACGACCCCGGCTCTGGCCATGGTGGGAGCTGGCTCTCTATCTCTCCAGGGTTTCAGCAGGTTAATGTGATACAGCTGATAAGGTTTCCCAGTTGGTGTATCTTTTAGTTTTCTTCACTTACTTTTTCCACTACCTCAAAAGGCCCCTGCCACCTGGGCAGGAATTTACTTTACACAGTGGGTATCAACTTAGCTACCCGGTCCCCCACCTGGAATGGGAACACCTAATCCCCTCAGAAGACTGGCCAGGCTCGGGATCAGTATTTACCCCCAATATTTTTTGGGGGAAATTTCTCCATCAACATTTTCCCCGTTTCCCACTTGGTGTGGCTGTACTGGAATCTTTCCCTGTTCACTGATAGGGAGAGCATCCCTTACCCACTTATTAGGCATGTTTTCTGTTCCTCCTCCCAAAAGTTCCCAAACAAAGTAAAGTGTTGCCCCAATATCACCTTACATATCAGGTTTCTTACCACCCCAATAAGGTGAGTAACTATGCCCCAGCTCGTGCCGATCTGGATCAGCACGGTCAGGTATGTCTTAGTATCACCATGTATACACAATACACGGAGAGGTTTTCCCCCAGATGTAACGTCGCCAACCATTTTATCATGTACCAGAGTCAACATGCTACAGAGCTTTGGCCCGGACCTGGTTTACTTGCACCCTGCATTCGAAACTGTCAGGGCCTGTCTCGGAACTAGCAGTGCACACTTTGATTGTGCCTCTGTGGAATCCCGTAAGGCCGCAGCTTGAGCTGCTGTTGCCTCCCTAAGCGCTACCATCTGCGCCTCTGTGGCTTCTTGCTGGCTAGCCACGCTCCTCTGCAGCTGCACAGTGGCCCGTGCTGGTTGTTGCAGCAGCTCCTCCACAGCGAAAATTTTGGGAGCCTAGCCCTTTAAATCTCACTTTTCATTTATAAACAAAAAACTTTTTCTGCAGTGCTGCTGCCCACATTCTCCACCAGTTGTAAAGTCTGGGGATTAGCTCAGACTGCAGTCAGCACGCTTTTCACCAAAAGGGTGTAACAAACACAAGTCTTTATTGGAAAAACTAAAAAAACAGCTTCTTTGCAGCAACTCAGGAAGGTATAAACAATAGAAGAATAGGCCATCAGAAGGTCCCCACAATAAGGTCCAATAGAAGTCTCTCGTGAGAGTCCAATCCCCGGCCTTGGGTTTCCACAGTCCATAAATCCAATGAAATCAAGTCAGCATCAACAGCTTTCCCTGTAAGAGCAACACCACTTCCCAGCTTGATTCCCCACAAGCTTGTTTGCAGGCCACTTCCAGCAATTCCACCTCTACTCCCACTTGGACACCTGAGCCCTTAAGGGATTCCCACCTTTCCGCTGGGCAGGTGCAATTCCTGGTGTTTACATTTATGGACTGAAGAGGCCCACCCAATCCTTCCCCTTCAGTTCACTTTCTTTGTTAGTCAACATAGTTGCCTAACAAAGAAACAATCCCAGACTCCTTTCCCAACACACCAGGGATCAGCATCCATTTATAAGGGAAATGTACTTTCCATCCAGGATCCAACCCTGCAATCCTGTACATTATAATACAAGTTAATAAAATAATAATAATACAATTTATTCTGAATAGCATCTTAATGCACGATGCCAAGGGTCGGACAGTGTGCTGGAATAAATGGCACGTTTTTTTGCTGTACAATTAGCTAAATGAATAGACTGCCTTAAAACAATATAGAAAATAGGCCCTGAAATAAATATACACATGAGCACAGATTTTAGAACATTTTTAAAGATAAAAATATTATTGTTTTTCAGCTGATAGAGATGCTGCAGAATCCACCTTGATGAATCCAAGTTTACCTTCCAGATCCATGCTGCCTTTGCCAAATAATCAGCAGTGGAATATAAACTTTATTAAAATTGTACCTCTGTAGACTACTCTGGACTGTCTGGATTCTGTAGGTCATGATCCAACATGAGTTTACTCAGCGCAGATTTTGTACTGGATTTACTGGATTGAATTTGAATTTGAATGAGTCCAAACAAGATAAGAACAGTGTATTAAAAAAGAGTCCCTGTCTGATTCGTGTGTTGGCGTGCAAAATGAACTGCTTTAACGAACACAACACCTACCACAGCACAATGAATTGTATTACAATGTACATCAGTCTTAGATTATTCTGTGCTGGAGAACCCCTGGGTCCTTCTGAGTTAACATAAGAAATCAAACTCTTCCTTAAAGCTTCCAGTTCTAGAAAAGGTATTTTCTTTTTGTCTAGGTTATATAAGGATATTTTTCCTCTTCGTTAACTGTATAACATGAAAGGATTGCGAACTTTCAAATGATTATTATTTTTTAATTACCTCAAACCGGTGGCCAAAATGATTTCTAATTAAGCATAATTTGCTGTGATTGAGCGGGAAGCCATTTGTTTCACAATCTGTAAATGCCTCTCTCTTGTCGAGAGAAAACAGTAAGGATTTGTAACCGATTAATGTAATTGTTTTCATGAAGAATATACCCTTGCCTTTGTCTCTGCTGAAAAATGAGAGGGTTTCCTCGTGGCCTTAGGCCTGCGAAGGACGACAATGAATCAAGATTGTCTGGTGGGAGAGAGAAAAAAACAAAACTGCTTTGTGTTCTTTAAAAGGAAATATTGGAACCTGTGTAACAAATATTTGAGGGATGCTGTGGAGTTCATTTCAATGGGGCTACGGCAGAAATAACTAGTTATTACCCACAAAGGAAAACTTAGGTAAATGAACAGGGTTGGATGAGACAGAAATAAATATAATATTATTATATATATATGTGTGTGTGTGTGTGTGTGTGTATATATATCAGTGTGAGGTGTTATTCAGCCTTAAATTCAACACTGCTTGGCTTGCAAGTAGGGCAAATAGGGATGAACCATGTTGAAGGAAATTTTGACACATTTTGAATTTCAGCACAATTGTCGTAAAACATATCGGGGAGATGGACAAAATTTGTTTTCTGGACATACTTTAGAGCAGTGGTCCCCAACCGGTGGTCCATCATTTGCAATTTTTATATTTTTGTAATATTAAAACAAAAATTGTATTCTAATAAATTCTTATATTATGAATGACAATTTTCTCCTTTATATTGCACTAAATTCAAGAATTGTGCTAGAGACAGAAAAACAAAACAGGCGCAGTGTGACGTCAGTGTATAGTGTTAAGTTGTATGAGGCGACTGTTACCGAGCCATACTCTTCAGTATTGTTTCCACCATTACAACAGTCACCCCGCTCCGTGAATACCGATTCTCATCTGAATGTTTTATTTTGTTTATTTCTCAGATGTTCTTTTAGGTAGTTATGACCTTAACTGTGTATTTTCTGTGTATAACTGTTATATTTCATGGCATCAAATAGTTTGACTTTGATAACTATCATTTCTTGTTTGGTCTTAGACTGGAATGAAATAAACCCATAACGAGTGAGAAAAAGCAAACAAAAATTTTGCATTTCTTTAGTAATACCAAAGATAATGCAACTAATGATAATAGTTACAATAGTAATACTTCTCTTAGCTGATCAATGAATCAGAGCTTCCACAGTCCTTGTCAGGCACCATTAGGAAGATCATTATTTTACAAATGTATTTATCTCTTTAAATAAATGTATAATATTGGTCTGCAGGATTAAAAATTATGAATTTAGTGGTCCGTGAGATCCAAAAGGTTGTCAACCGCTGGAGTGTAGTGTAATGACATTACACTGAAGCTGACATTTAATCTGCTAATATTTTCCTCTTTTCTGCACAATGCTAATGAAGTTTGAACATAAATTTCATTACACTCATTTTAAATAATTTTTTAACCACATTTTAGATCCAGTGACATTGATTTTAAGTTTTATTACTATTATTATTGTTGTTAGGTGCAATGCCAATAGGTAATGGATGCTGGGAGGGTCCAGTGCTGTACATAATTTCCTGAATGTAGTAATGCCTATATGTGATAATGAGGGTCTATGATTGCAAGAACTCAAATGCAACACATGCAAGTGATGGGCCAAAGACAGTTTAGCTATAGTAGAAAGAATTAGTCCTCCAGAAAATAGGGTGGAGCTGCAGCTTTTATCACCCACTGAAAACATCTTCTAGTGTGCAATTAAATCAGAGCTATCTGAGTACAGGAGGAGAGCCCATAGAACTGTGCAAGACTAAAGGTAACGCTGAAGTGGTAAATGTCTCCAAAGGCTCTATTAAACTTTCACCGGTCTGTTTTTCTGCAAAAAAAAAAACCCTCATTAGCCACACTATTTGAATTTTTTTATGGAAAAAAAATTAAAGACCATGAGAATAAGAGAAAACAAATTCATCTTCAAAAAGAAAAGAAAGCAAATAATTTTTCTTCAAAATAGATTGGCCTAACCAGCTCAAAAACATAATAGAGATTTTGTGCTTAGACATCATTTGCTATAGTCAATTATTTTGTGACAACATCATTTTGCCAACATTTCTACAATTCCTATAAGTTAGTCAAAAACCTGAGTTGCCTAAAACAGACTCTTTGTCCAAAAATATCTGTTGATGGAGTTGCAAAGCAGGACAAAAAATCAAATGAAAATGAAGTCGCTGAGTATTCCACAAGACTGATTTCTCTTTATTATGTATCAGCCAGCAGACTGCAGCGGTTTGTAGAGCCCAGCAGGTACTGTCAGAGGTATGAGCGCACATATTTTCCACTCCAGTGTTTTCCTGACTTCAGGCTGAAGGTTTGACGTCTGAGCACCGGTTGTATAATTAACAGCTCAGGTAATTAGGGTAATTTGACTGGAACCGTGATGTCATTATTTATGTTGGTTTCGGTGAGGTTGCTAGAGAACTCTGACCAGACAGACCGGTCAACAGCCAGTTTATAGCTTGCTGCAAGATAGTGGTAATGAGTGAATGTTCAGCTGATCCTACCGGTTATTTTATTCACCATCACACACCTAGATTCTCAACATGAATATAAACAAATCTGAATTTCTTTTCAGCTAGCAGTATAAAAGCTTGTGCAAGCTCTAGATGGATGTCGTGGAAAACAAATGTCTGACTCATCACTCCATATCTGTTCATGATAACGATGAATGAGACAACCATCCTGGTGGATCCATTCATCCGAGATCTGTTGTTACAGGACGCATATGTTTGTGTGGAGAAAGGAGGAGACGTAATCACTACCCAATCTCTTACCAATCACATCTGCCGCCTGTACAGTCATCTCGCATGGTCTGCGAATTATTGTATTGCTACTGCATGTATGCTCATGGAGAATGGTTGTATATTGTTAATCATTTGTTTAAAATGTCTTTTGTTTAACATGTGTACATATTTTAAAGTGGAACTTACATGCAATGGCTTCTATCTTTTTTTCTGGGGCTCCCTGTTATGTTCTATTCTTTGTCTCGGGTTCTTCATGAAGTCAAAAACAATGAGAGGGAGAGAGAGGGACTTGAGGCAATATTACCTACATTAAAAAACAACTTTAAAATTTTTTAAAAAGACAGATTGTTGTACACAATAATTCCATACATCACTACATAAGTGTTAGCATTAACAGAATTTCAAACTTTTGTATATCACAGTGGCCGCCAACCTTTTCGGTTCTGCTGACCACTGAAGTCAACTTTAACACAGTCAGCTCCTGTAGACAATATTTTCTACAGGTAATAACAGAAAACAGAAATATATTCTTCTTGGAAGATTTCTATTGAAAAAAACAGTATGGAAACAATGTCTGAGCTGTATCAAAAGCCAAAGTTTAGATGAAGTTGGAAATAGATAAAACTCAATTTTTGTTTGCTATACCCTGCTTAAGATTTCCATTCACTTCCCCTCTTGCAGACACAACAGGAAATACAAAGAAATCCCATCCAAAGGGAAGATAATCTGCTCTTAGTTGTCCCCGGAACAAATGTTCCTAATGAAAGATTTGTTCTCTTTTTTCAAATTCTGTATTTTCCTTCATTTCTGGTGATAGTGGTCAGATGGAGAGAATGAATCTTTCTCATAGACAGCAATGAAAATAAATCTGACATAAAGCAGGGCACTTTACAGAACAAACTCAGTTTTGGCATCCTATGTGTAACTCTCAAGCTGCATGGAGTTAAGAGTTTTGGAGACTGCTCTGTGCCTGGACACTGCAGGTAACTATTTATTGAGGTTGATGTACTAAAGACATTTAGTAAATCTTCTCCAACATGTCAGCACCCCGGGAGCTTTAAGTATTAGACTGTAACATTCCCAAGAACACTGACAGCTGTTTTGGCTTTCCTGTTGTGTCTGGGGCCAGCTGATACATCTATCCGGTATTTACTGTACTGAGAAATGACACAAATATCACTAATTAAAAATAAATCATATTCCTCTAGCGGCTAGGCGTTTCAATCCAATACCCCATGCTGAATTGTGTCATGTATCTGTGCAATATTCTCTGTGTTGTCAGTTGGAGGTGGACATGTAGGGTCAGCCAATAAGCTTAGACTCCGCAATGAAGAAAATCCAAAGGAAAATTCTTTTTGGCATCTTCAGGCAACATCAGTGAGAGATCTGATTTTTTCTTTTCTTTTTGGCTATGGTTACAATGATTAAAATGAACGATGTGGACAATAATCGAGAGCTGGATTTGAAATGACTGGAAATGAAAAATGTATGAAGGTGGCAGATGGCCAGAGACTGAGTGGCAGAATGTGGGTGGATATTAATGAGGAAATTCCACCCACTCCTGACACATGTAATACTTTATATGATACTCGAATGGGAAGCTACGATACAAGTATCATTCGGGGAGAACATGAGGAAAAACATAACTAAGCAATAAAGATGTCAAATACAAACCTATGTTTTTGGGTATACTGTTTAGCCAAAGAAATAATAGATGTACATCAAAAACCAAAAATCAGGGATTTTATTTTCCCAAAATCTCATTAAAATGGGAATCTTGGACAAACTGTAGCAATTTTAAAGATGCATAGATATTATTAGTGGAGGCAAAATCACAATGGCTTTTGGTGGTTTTTCAGATTGTAATGGGCTTTAAATTACTTCTGAGGGTTACAAAAATTCCTTTCAATGACACTGGGACTGTTATTGTGCCAAAAACTGACCCTCAGCAGCCTCATTATTAGACTGAAAAAAATGAAAGTAAAAAAGGTTTAAATGTCAGTACACAATTGATGATTAGACACACAAGCACAATACAAAGAAGTAGTAAATGTACAAACACAAAGAAGTGTAGTAAACTAAATAACCCCAAATACATCCTCCAATAACACATAAAAAGAGTAGATGAATATATTTTAGCAAACTGCAAAGCAGAATTAAAAATTATTTACCAATTTGTTATTGTTTTTTTTAATGTTCTCTGGTGTATAAGGGTTTCATATTTATCAAGGAGTTTGTTTAAAAAATTGGGAATGCTAAAAACAAGTTGGTAAAGTCAAGTTTGCCACAGACCACAAATGGCAGACTGATGAATTCCCTTGATTAAAACATTAAACCAGCAATTGTTGAGAATCTATGTCTGTGGATACAAGGAAAGCATTCAGAACCTTTTTTTGTAAAAGTAGTACAGTATATATATATATATATATATTTTATATAATATGTTTGTACATATTTTGTGTAGAATAGGGAATGACAATATCACAAGGGTGTCCAACTGAGTTCTTGTCCCAAAGTTGCAATGTGAAGTAAGAGGAAACCTCGCATTAAGTAAGAGAAAATTCCCTTCTTAGAAACTTGTAACTGGGACAGGTGTTCTCAAAATATATATATATACAGGGTTCTCCCCAGGCCTTTTTAGCTGGGCGCACCACCCGGCACTTTTCAGCACCCACCCGGCTGTTTTTGGGTGGTTACTAAAGAGTTTGGTCACAATACAGGGGCTGCCACCCACCTACAATTTCTTCCCACCCGGCTTAAAAAAAATTTCTGGGTTGAGCACTGTATATACTTTATAAAATAAGACAAACATTTTAAAATGGAAATACCCAAATTGCACACTGTAGAACTTTTAGGATTAGGCAATGTCTTTTGCATCTAAAAAAAAGTAAAAAACTGCATTTCAAAATGATCTGTAGATCCAGAAAAAAAGGCTGAATATGCAAATATTGTTTTGTGCTGTGAGATCGAACCTGAGTTCTGTAAAGAAAAAAATAGATTTACATAGAACTTCAGCTGTACACGGCCATTTCTTCTGACAAGCAGTTGTCTGTTTTTTTTTTTAATAAATATCTTTAATATGTTTTCAAGAACATGACTATGCTACCGAACTATATTAAAATACTATATATATATATATATATATATATATATATATATATGAGTAAATAGCCATCAATTTGCATATTTGAATATTCTAGTCATCTTAATCATAAAATGACCCAACACCAATTTAAAAGGGAAATGAGGGAAATACATTAAATCGAATTTATAATAATAATAATAATAATAATAATAAATATCTAAAGCACCAACATATTACCCTGCTCTGTGCATTAAATAGGGGTTGCAATTTATGGACATATACAAACCATGACACAGGAGGAGAAGAGGACCCTGCCCAACAAATCTTACAATCCTTTTATTCTTCAGAATCTGCATTTTATAGAAAAGGTACCTCCTATTCTAGATCATATAAACTGCAATGGTTGGGTTTTATTTTCCAGATCAAAATCTCTTGATGAACTTACCTACTGTAGGTAACCGGATTGCTAGATATGTGGTTTTCCCTGAAGGTAACTTTTGTTTTCTTTTCATCTTGTGCTGAGGTTGAATTGTCCAGCTCTGTAACATTTTAACCCCAAGCTAAACTTTAGAAACATGTAATGTATTGCAGTTTACCAATGCTTAGATGATGTGGCTGCATTGATTTTCCTTTTGTATGTTTTTTTTCACCTGGTGATCCTCTGATAACACATTTAGGTCTCTATTTATAAAACATGGAAAGACTTTGTGGAAATCATTCAGCTCCATGATTTTCAATGACAGTAATAGGTTTCCCCCAGAATATGTTTGATTGTTTTATAAATAGAGCCCTTGGTGTCCTAGGGCAGCAATGCTCAATCCCTGTGTTTATTTCAGGTATTTTCCACCTGATGATACTGCTTGTAACAACCTTCTTTACCTATGAAAACAACACTAATTTATTTTACTGTATCTAGTAGGTGCAGCGCTATTACACTGCATAAAGTGCCTGGACTACAGAAACCCTCCTCTTCATCTCACGGGAGAAGGTTTTTGGTAGTCCACTGGAAATGATGATAAGTAATAACAGCATAATAAGACACAAATGTCTTAGGTATGGAAATTATGAGCTTGTTGCATGTCTGGCAGGATCAACAGGTATTTTTTAAACTTATCAAATACAAAATGACATTTTTGATAGTATATTTAACAGACGAAGAGGAGTACATAAGAGAAGTTTGTTGTTAGAGTTTACATTTTTGGCATTTTTGGTTTTGATTTATAGTTCTTGACCTCAGCCTGTTCGAGATAAAGTTGCTTGCTTACATCCATGGCCTTTATTTTGCCTTGTGACATCGTTTTCCTCTCCTGGAAAAAATTACCTCCTGGATTGAAGCCCAAATGGAATGAAACACTCACCATTGCTATAGTTTAACAAACTTGTTATGTTGCAAACTTTGACAAGGGAAAAAAAAGACAGCCAGGGACTTGCATAAAATACTCATATTTCCAAAAATGGATTTGTGGCAAGTCTACAATGACACAGGCCTAGAGCAACAAGAACACAGGGTGCTCGCTTGTTCTTTATACACTTCTTGTTTATATATAAGCAAAGTAATACAGTTTAAAGAATACGATTTATAAAGCAGAGCTTGCCGCAGTATTTCTCGGGCACACAGGTCAGTACATACAGGTCACATCTGGTGGAAGCTTGGACATGGAAAACCATTTCTGCAGTCATTCAATCTGCACATTTAGATCCTATTTATTGGTCCCCATTATACTTCATTCAACTGAAATTGATATTCAGATTTTTTATGTGGGTCAAGTTTTTTTTTAATACCGACCACTTGGACTTTTAGTTTTTAGGCAATTTGGGGCATTGCCTCATTCTCAAAAGGGCTTAGTTATTATTACAAATAACACATGCTATGTTTCTTACATTTGTAAATATTATTATTCTTTACTGTGTGATGATATTTAAAAGTTAATTTACAAACGTTTCACACAAGCTATCCCTCCTTACACTGGATCTCTGGTCTGTTTGTAAATATGTCCTTTTGGTTGCTCCTTCTTTTATAGTAAATTCCAATGCTCAATATGCATAAGGGCCCTTTAATAGAGAAAAATACCTTATCTCTCACTATCTATCCTGCAGACTTAAGCTAGGTACACACGTGCAATATTTGTCTATGGAAAACGAATGACTAACGACAGATCAACAATTATGCACGATTATTTTGAACGATTGTATTGTGCATAATTCCGTACATGCTGTAACGATATGATCATTCAAATATAATCCACCAATAATGTACACACGCTAAATACGATCGTTTGAATGATGCAGGAAGTGACATGTAAAGGAAAAAGTGTACTCTAGACCATCCACGATCACTGAACGACTGTACACACAATAGACTGAGAACAATCGCCGCCCAATCAGATCCGCCGGGACAGTCGTTGGTTTTCAGCAACAATCTTCATTCATTGGCGTCGTTGGCCAGTGGTTGTGCCCTTTTTTTGTTAACGATTATCAGACGAACGATCATTAGTCGTTCTTTCCAACGATAATTATTGCACGTGTGTATGCAGCCTTACTCATTGTAGGATAACCAGTCCTACAAAGCTGTCCTTTCAGTCAAATGGCTGCCCCCTAATCAAGATTATCTGCTGCATTGTAGGTAAAGTTCACTCATGTTGTTGTAGCAGAGGAGAATGGCAGCTGCTGTGGATTTTGGGCATAGGTTATAACTCTCTGTTTTAGACCCCTTGACTTTAGCCCCCTTGGTTGCCTGTATTGGCCTCAGCTTTTTTCCAGTCACTTTAAAGATTTCTAAACCACTAACTAGGACCAGCTAGGTAGATTCGTTTCTCTGACCAACCTCTAACTTATCAGTTTGCTCGTTTCTGAGACATCCAGACTCATATGTATGTACACCTTGATCAGCAGCAGCAGTTTCTGTATATTAATCAGTACAGGTTTATGATTTCATTGTAATTATTTCCAAAATTTTAAAACTGAACATGTTGTAAATATATAATAAAGAAGATTTCTGCTTAATTACTAAAGATTTGTTTCCTGGAGTTGGCTGGGAAACTTATTTCGGGAGAGTGGATCTACAGACACAGTAGTAATGTGGAGATCAGCTGGAAGAAACAATGGCTAATACATAGAAGATTCAGATACATAAGCTTTGTGTGTGTGTGTGTGTGTGTATATATATATATATATATATTTATATATATATATATATATATATATATACAGTGCTGCACCCTTCTACTCAATTTTCCTTGCCTGGAAAATTATCAATCAGAGCCCATTAAAATCTTTGCAGGACATTACCACATCTTTCAAAATATGTGCTTACAATTACACACAATCCTTTTATCCAATGCAATGTACCCCAATGCCATACCTTGCTATGAATAGGGGTGCCATTCAAAATAGAGTAATGCGTGTTTCATAATTGTTACTTGATATTTAGATTATCCTAGAATGGCAGGAAACCCAGATGTGCAATAGCAGGGGGTTTTATTTGAGGATTTATCTATAAGTTTTAAATCTTTTTTTCTAAACAGAGAATTTTTCATTTGGTGAAAACAAAAAGAAACAACAGAAAAATCTGTAAGCCGTCAAAAAATGTTCCCAAATCAGATACTAAATATATAGTCTGAGACAAAGTGCAATAGCGTGTCTGTGCTTTCAGTAGAATGATTGTGTGTATGTTTCCTAACAAGCAGAATGACTCATGTGACTCTAACATGTCAATTTATGTTCTAAAACTGGAACAAGACAAACAGACAGTGTATATCTTCAGAAACATTGTCACCAAGGAAAATGATAAATGATACACTAGCACAACATTATGTGAAAATGTGTATGTAAACAAAGAACTTCTTTTATTTGCTTTCTTTTGGTTTGTTAGGCTGAGTACAAATAGGCATTCACTGCTAATTTCACCAGCTAGGTTGATTGATATCACTATTGATAACACTGGTCAGCAAACATATATTTTCCAAACAGATTAAAGTCATTTTAGGTTATGTTTGATGCATAGACTATAAATATGGTATTGGTTTTGCTGGATTGGCTCTAGTTTTTAAAATAACGACCTCAATAATAACCTCATGAAAAACTAATAAAACATGAAAATTAAGCAAAATTAAACTAGATATGCCTACGTATACAAATTTAAATTTTTGAAATACTTAATGTCAATATATTCTATAATCAGTATATTTACAGAACTAATCACAAAGAAGTTATTGAAAAACTCCATTTGTATGATTTCCTTTTATGCTGATGATCAGGATAATCACACTGAAGGCTCCAGCAGTAGTCTGCCATCATGTGTCTATCCCATCTGCCCCGATACCTTTCTTCCATCACCTTTATATCTTGATGGAACCTCTCAGCTTGTTCCTCACTGAAATCGCCAAAGTTTTCCTGGAAATTTTGACAAATGAAAATGACAAATGGCTATGGAGATAGTGTACCTTTATGCTTATAAACTCATAGTAGCCCAATTATTTTAAGTTTAGGAGCAAGTTTTGTACCAGTTCTTCATAATTTTGTGCCTTATGGTTACCCAAGAAGTTCCTGACCACTGTGACATAGCTGTGCCAGGCAGAAGCTTCAGGATCAGTCATGTGAAATTTAAATCATTTATCAGTTTTCAAATCTGGGATCCATCAAGAATTGCTGCTTTTAATTTTTCAGCACTCAATCCAGGGAAGAATCTATAAATGTATTTGAAGCAATCATCGTCCTTGTTAAGCGCTCTAACAAATTGCTTTATTAATCCCAACTTTATGTGTAGTGGAGGAAGAATGATTTTTTTCTTTGTCAACCATTGGCTCGTTAATAATGTTCGCTGCACCTTTTTACATGTTTTCCCTTGGAGGTCATGTCACAAGTGATCCAGCTTTGCTCTACTATCCCACAAGCAGATGAAACATGGGTACTTTGTGTATCCACTTTGCTGTCCAAGTAGGAAGTTCACCATTTTTAAATCAATACATATGGACGATTGGTGTTCATGATAGCAAAGCTTTTGTAAGACCATTTGGAAATTTTCATATTTTTCTTTAAGTTTTGCTGAGTGACCAATTGGAATTGATGCATAGCAGTTGCCATTATGCAATAAAACATTTCAAACCTGGAGTGGAACTGTCTATGAAAAGCCACCAGTTTTCTGCTCGGTATTCTGGTACTCCCATATGGGCTAGTAGTCCAGGGATGGTACAACGGTACACAAAGTCTCCATCTTCACTGAAATATGGTACCTCTCTTGTCCTATAAATCGTCATTTTAACTTCCGGTCTCAGGCAGTTCTTTTCTTTTTGCCTGGATGCTAAAAGTTCAGATCATTGTTTTGACTGACTTAAGTCACATAATAAAGGATTGAGCTTTTCTTGGGAGAATTGCTGGTTTATTGAAACACTTCCTTCATATTCACTTCCACTGCTAACTCCTGGATTACACTCCAAACCCTGTATATCCTCCATGTCAGATACGGGAATATCAGGAAGTGTACTGAACACTGGTATGGGAACATCAGCACCATGCGGCACAGGTCGCCTTGCTGATTCCAAATCAGGGTACTCCCACTTGTTTTTCTTGTAATGATTGAAACCTTTTACATTGACAAAATAACAATCACTATGATGATTTTTGGGCTCTCGTCATACCATAGGTTTAGGTTTTTAGTTTTCTATTTTTCCACTGACGTTGACACTCTACACAACTTTTTCATACCATATGGGGAGCACAATACTTATCTTGGTCTCTCAGTTTAATACCAAAATATGCAAGATATGCTTGTTTCACAAATTTTGTAATGTTTCTTCTCTGTTTTTGCTGAGAATATTTACCACACATGTAGCAAAATACATTAGTGTCATTCAAACAACTTCTTGAAGAACTGTCATATTTTTTTCTGTAAAAAAAAAAGAAAATGTATGAATAAAAAGAAGGCAAATGAAAGTTTTGTGAAAATAATACATTTGATATATAAAATGCAAAACATCAGTGTAAATAAAGACTGATAATATTATGCTGCGTTAACATTTGTTGTTGGTAAAATCGTCTTTTCCGATTCCTGTACCACAAGAACTAGAGCCGATTCAATGAAACTCGTGTCATTTGTGGATTCAGCAGACCTGAAGTACACTAAATATATTATAAAATCCTTGGCAAGTGAAAAAAATGTTTTTTTTTGTTAAGCTGTGTAATTGATTAGTCAGGAGTCCTAAAATACTTCATAAACATCTAAAAGACTCTGCCCTTCCAATTGTTTTAGCAATTGGAATTCCATGTGATACAAAATTCACTTTCAATTGATAGTTACATTCAAGTCCAATCTATCTACAACTGATCATAGCCAAAAAAAAAAATGGTCTCTTATGATTGGCTGCTAAATTCCCTTCATTTCACATCAGGTTTGATCATTTTATGACATCTGTAACAATACTATTGAAAGCATTTTGTTATATCTGATCAGTAAGTGAAAAATATACCAGTTAAAATTAAGTGAGCTCTTAAGTTTCTTTGCACATTGCTTCTGCTTCACTGAAATTGGAAACAGTGTTATGATTCCTGCTAATTTCTTGCCTGTCAACTACAGAAAACCACCTGCCAGCCTTATAAAGATAAAGAAATGGCAGGGTATTGTAGTCTTATCACACATATATAGTACAGCGAGAACAGGAGCTGGGTCATGGACAGGATCACTAAGTAATAATTAAGGTAGAAAAGAAAATGAATGCAGCCAACGAATCCAAAGACTGGTAAACTGCAATATATTGCATTTTTATTCTTGGGTTTTTATATAAAAATTCCTTTTCAAGCCGAAAACATGTGGCTACACAAGTCTTTGCAAGAAATACTCTGTAAAATACTTTAAAAGCAAACAAATAAAGTTTGCGTTACTGAGAAACACCGGCAAATCACTATCTCTGGATCTTTTATGTTCGTGTTACAATCAAACTATTTAACACAGCTTTACAACAAGCAGGATTGGATGGGTGTGTTATCAGTCAGTAATGTTCTGTACACATACTTTATTATAGTTGCTGTAAACAAAAGTTAGTGGTCATTTCCAGGGACAGTTGATTGAATGATCAATATACAGACAGCGCTGTTCTCTTTTATGGAGGAGTGGGAGGTGTCCTGCTGCATCCTCCCCAATTGAAAACAGGACCCATTGTTAACGGCTATTAGTTCAGCGATCCAGCAGTCCAGCATGGAAGATCTGTAATCTCATTTACCTGATATTATAATGAATGACTATCTCAGTGCCTGTATAAGACCTTGGTTCCGTGGTAGGAGATGGACATGACGCAAAATGAATACAAAAACTGCAAAGCTGCAATGATTGCACTAACAAAGAAAGTGTGACCTCACGGAATCTGATGGTGGCATCTCAAGGTCTCCTATGGATGGGATCACCAGGTATACCAGGTCCTATTGACTTGTGCAGGCTGCATAAAATAAAAGATTTAACTCTTGACTTTTTAAAGATCCAAAAGCTGCAAAATGTCATGAATTGCTGCAGATGGATGCTGCAGATAAACATTTAAAATAGCTGCTACCAACATAAAGGGAATATGCGTTTTTATTTATTTATCTTAAGATGTGTTCTGAATTTGTAAAAAACAAAAAAAAACTTCTGCCTGTGCAGAAAATATACATTTTAAATATATATTCATGTTATATACATTGGGCCTGATTTATTAAAGCTCTCCAAATCTGGAGGGGATACATTTTCATCAGTGAACTGTGTGATCCAGCAAACCTGGAGTTTTTTAAAAGTATTTTGCTATTTGTTAGTAAATGTTTTCAATCCTGGACAAGATCCATTTCAGGTTTGCTAGATCACCCAGCTTTACTGATGAAAGTGACAGATACAACATAGAATAACATAGAAGGAGGAGAGGACCCTGTCCAGAAGAGCTTACATTCTAGGTAAATGATCATTATATACAGGATCTGCTTCCTGTTTTACATTGCTACCCAGTAATTATGCTTTTGCTCTTCTCAATACAAATCTTTGGGGTAATTAACTAAGGAATACTGATTGCTCACTTTGCAAATTATTGTTCTTTTAGATTAGTAAATGAGATAAGACAGTGTTAGTTTAATCATCCAAGCATGTGCAGGCCGAAATCCCTTTTTTTATATTATTATTTTATTAATCTTGCATGGAACTGGGTATATTAGGCAGAGTGTGGGGATGTTTTTCCCCTGGGCCAATACTAATAAGATATGTTGGGTCAGCCATAAAGATACTTCACCATTCAGACCTCAGACAGACAGCTGCTGGACCTTGGACCTGATTTATTAAATCTCCCCAAGGCTGGAGAGAATACATTTTCACCCGTGAAACTGGGTGATCCAGCAAACATAGGATGGATTTCTTTAAAGACATTTGCTATTTGCTAACAAATGTTTTGAATCCTGTACCAGATCTATTCCGGGTTTGGTGGATCACCCAGCTTCACTGATGAAAGTGTATCCTCTTCAGCCTTGGAGAGCTTTAATAAGTTTGGGACATTGTGTTGCTCTCAGCTCCCTGCTCAGAGCTGCAGAAGAAAGTAAGTAAGTAAACATATATTTTGCAAAGTGAACAGCATCTAATTCTTTGATGAATGAAACCCAGCCAGCTCATAAAGCTCACCCCATATCCCACCTTTCAACAGTGTTCATGGAAAAAGACTGGTTCCAGGTCCTCTTATTTCTGCTTTGGTATTGAGCGCCTACTTTGATTCTTAGTAACATGGATGCTGCATGTTGAGTCCATCACTGGGCCCATAATGGGTTCTAAATGTCCTGAAGACTTTAGGAGTGATATTGTGCAAGTGGCAGGCCAGTGAAAACGTGAGAGATCAGCTTCCGCCCACCATTCACTACATACTGAAGAGCTGCGCCATGGAGAATCACATTACAGTGGATCCTATTGAATGTACAGCGCCTGGTAATTTGTTGGTGCTATATAAATACTGTTTATGAATATTATTAATAATAATAGTAATAATAATAATAATAATAATAATATTTTATTTTTTTTCAAATGGGGAGACTAAAAAGAAACCAAAGGGTTCTTGTGGATGGTTAGAACCAGTTTTAATGGAGCTCTCTCAAAATAGTTAATTCACAAACCTCTATATTCAGCACAACAACAAAAATATGGCTTGAATAGGGAGAAAGTTATATAAAATATGAAATTCTGGGTTCTATATTTTCCATTTAAGATATTCATCCAGACCAAAAATGAACTGTGACAATTCGAGTACTTCCTCTTTTCTTTGGGGCAAACTGCCAAACAGCAAACCCCTTCCAGTATTAGATCACCAGAACATGAATATTATATCAGGTGATTTCTGTTTTTGAAGAGGATTATCTCACCATGAAGTCATAGGATCACTTCCCTCCACATGCTTTAGGCGTAAAGCAGATCTTTGTCTAGTTTCAGTATTGATACAGATAGATCTCTTTTTTAGCATTACAAAATACTTATAGCGCCAATCTATAACAACCATAGAAAACATTTCCTTGTAAAGATATAGGTTAGCATACCTTTATTCTATTCTTTCTTTGCGTCCATGGGTTCATTCCACCAATATTGCATGGAGTTGCATGTTCTCATCCGGTCTGATTTATTAAAGCTCTCCAAGACAAGAGAAGATAGACAATTAAGGGAGAACCAGGGTGATCCACCAAACCAGATCAATTTCTGGTTTGCTAGATCTCCCAGGTTCTCTCATGAGAGTCTATCTTCTCCAATCTTAGAGAGCTTTAATAAATCAGGTCCATCGTGTTTACAATGAGTCTTCTGCCTATTTCGGTCTTCTTTACCAAGTCAAAACATGGTGGTAGGGTATTTACCTTCTAAATAAAGTAGCAATATTTTTGGTTTTGTAGGATGTGAAACTGGCATTGGATTGTAAGAACTTTTGATGATTACATTTTTCTTAGTAACAGCTCATACAAAACCTGCAAAATTGGTTTTAGGTATTCACCTACCTTCAGATGCCTTTTTAGAACCCCCAAGTCACAGAAACAGTGGTACGATGGCTCAGAGGTTAGAAGTTGGCCTTTGCAGTACTGAATCCCAGGTTAAAATCTCAGCCAGGACTTGCTTAAGTTTCCTCCAGGTATTCCAATTTCCTCCCACATCCCAAAAACATGCAGTTAGGTTAATTGGCTTTCCCCCAAAACTGACCTTAGACTGTGTTAAATGACATATGACTAGGGTGGGGATATTAAATTGTGAGCCCCTTTAAGGGACAGCTAGTGACATGACTATGGACTTTGACAAATGACTGTGAATCACTACATAATATATCAGCTCCATATAAATACTAGTTAATATTAATAATTTTTGTACTTCCCAACATCTCCTGGTTGAATCCTTTGCCCCTCCTGCCTCTACCTTTTTCAAAGAATACACTAATGGGCTACTTATCGAAGTGTAAGAAGTGGAAGGAACCAGCTCAAGACTTCACCAGCAAGTGCAGGAATTTGCCTATTAGGAATTTGCACCCCTAATGAAGATGTGGGAAGTATGGCCTGCACTGCTTTATACCTATAGACAGAATAATTTTACTATGACAGGTGCAATTTAGTTTTTTTTTTAATGTTATTTGTTTAAAATATTACAATCCTAAAAAAATATTTTAAAACATTTTCCAAACATATAAATAAAAATCAACTTTCCTGGATTACTTACCTTATCAATAGAAATGCCCACACTGCTTTGAAGTCAAGTTCTACTTGTCTTCTAGGTTGGCCAGCTACAAATGTCATTCAACCGATTTCCTTTGGGCCTAGGCTCCCTTGCCACTGCTGCTGAAGAAGAAGAAGGACCTGTGACATTACTGGAATGGCCTAAACCAGAGTTTCTCAACCAGAGTTCTGTGGAACCTTAGGGTTCCTCCAGAGGTTGCTAGGGGTTCCTTGAGAAATTAGAAATGTGTGACCCTAAGGTCAGATTTTCCTGAAGACCTGAAAGTTATTTCAAGGGGTGTGGGGGGCATTTAAAACAAAATGTGGCTTGTTTGTTGATGGGTGAAGCAATACTACAGAGACTGCCTTGATTTTTGGAGATATGTTTATTTGATGTTAATTCAAGAAATACTCTGTTAACCTGATGCGTTCATTATATTCAAACATTACCTGTTCTTTTTTGTTTTTATTTCATTATTGTGTACAATTCACACTTTCTGTTTTTTTAATGAATAAAAATTTATTGAAATAAAAAGAAATGTGGAAAGGAGAGGAGGCTACCTTCAAGAATGGATAGGGTTTTTTTTAACAATGGTGTTTCCAAAATGTTAATTAAAAGTGTTTGTCTATTAAATGGATCATCAATATAACACATAAATTTGCTCAGGTGGACTTCAAGCGGACCTAAACTAAAATTTTTACCTTCCATAAAATGGTAGAAAACCCTTCTTTTTTTGGGGGTAGGGATTTAAAACACATATGACATGGATCCCAGGAGGTTTTTGTCCCAAGGTCAGACATGCGCAGAAGGAGCTTTTCTTTCAATGGGGTAAAAAAAAGCCAGTCTCACGCATGCGCAGTGAGTTTGGCACAAATTTTTCCATTTTTTTTAGGAAGAAGGCGGAAAAAGAGAAACGAAGATAGCAGCGCCGGTGCTGATAGCTGCACAGGGGTGGAGGATACCAGAAGAACGCGGGATCCGATCCAGCAAACCTCAGATGGGATTGATGGATCTGCGAAAGTAAAGGTGAGTGAGTTTTATTTTTTCAGTTTGCTAATAAAAGAAGAGCTTCCCATTCAGGAGAAAGGCATAACTGTTAGCTGAAAAGATTGGAAACATAATGTCTTACAATTCTTGCAATATATATATATATAGATCACCTACAGGGGTTTCCTTTCCCAGTAAAATGGAATTTTGTCTCAATTCATTAATTTAATTTGTTTGAGTTACTGAGACATTTCACAGTAACACTTGATATATAATTTTCTCGGAATATGTGGTCAGCCTTGTTGTCTCAATTGTGACCGGTCAGTCTTGTGACTACATAATCATCCCTTGTGATAAATCACAATAAGCACAATATTTCTACGATAATTAAATGTACATGGAAAGAGTTTGTATATTAATAATAAACAAATAGCAATGCAGAAAATAAAAGTCATGTCAAATATTTCCCTATTAGCACATTTACTGTCAGTGAGTGCTAATGTGGAAAGTGTCACCCTGAGACAGATCTTTAAAGTGAGTTTAATATGTTCCAGTCCTCCACCGCCTACTAATATTATTCAGCGATGGGTGATCAACGCCTTGTTTTTCTATGGAAATATTTAAATTGACACATTTTGTTTTCTGTCTTTTCATCTTCTGCTCTCAGATGAAGTGAGAGAGCTGGAAGATTAAAAAGAAAAAAAAAATAATGCAAAGCAATCATTATTTATTACAGATTTATTACCTATTCCTAGAGTATACAATGTAACAATAAAAAAATATACATAAAGAAACAATATAAAATCAACAGATCACTATTTTATTATCTGGGAAGAAATATGTTTCAGAAGGGAATGGTTCTGATTCACAGAGAACATGATCACTTCACAAATAAATAATAGTAAATAGATGAATTTGTTTTAAATCTGTTCACCGTAATTGTCCCAATGGGTTAGCAAACGTCCATATTTTTAAAATGTGACTTTAGGATTATTATAAAACAGGATTTATATAGTGCCAACATATCACGCAGTGCTGTACATTAAATAGCGGGTGCAAATGACAGACAGATACAGACAGTGACAGAGGAGGAGAGGACCCTGCCCCAATGAGCTTACAATCTAGAAGGCGAGGGAAGTAACACACAATACGAGATATGTAGTGGTGGGAAGTAGTGATAGTTTCAAAACACAGAAGAAGACGGGTAGGCAAGATTGAAAAAATGGGTTTTGAGGACTCTTCACAAAGCAGAAAGTAGGAGCAAGCTGAATAGGACGAGGAAGACCATTCCAGACAGTCGGGGCAGGACTAGAAAAGTCTTGGAGCCGTGCGTGTGATGAGGTGAATTGCAAATGATTGGATCGGTAAAGTGAAGAGAGCATATTTTACTTTGCAAAATTAACAACCTTTACATCTTCATAAATTAAACCCCAGTGGGTTGATTTACTAAAGCAAAGAATATTCACTGACCATAAAAATAAGTCAAACTGTGTGCACTTTGAATCTCCAATCAAGTGCTTGCAAAAATCTGCTTATTTTAAATTTCAATCACACATGATTGGATAATAAAAGTTACTTTTGTGAACCCTTTCCACTATACAATATAAAAAATATATACCATATAAAAAAGCTTAAGGATGTTTAAAGTGAATATCAGAGAAAAAAATATACATATGTAATGCGCCTGGGCACACAAACCACAACCAACTCCAGATATCCTTTTATCACGTTTTATTAATGTCATAAAACAAGACAAGGGTTAAACCCTCGGGGTTAAACCCTACCTCGGATTGTTAGTGACCATTCTTGTCTGCTGCCTGCCCTGACCACGGATTGTTCCTGACCTACCTTTGCCTTACCCTCCTGTACTATGCTTATCGGTCCGATAAGCATAGTACAGGAGGGTAAGGCAAAGGTAGGTCAGGAACAATCCGTGGTCAGGGCAGGCAGCAGACAAGAATGGTCACTAACAATCCGAGGTAGGGGCAGGCAGAGCTCAGGCAAGAGTCAGGTTTCAGACCAGGTCGCTATGGAAATGACAACAGGATTAGCATAAACCAACACAAGGACGCACCCAAGCACACTGTGTTCACAGAGGCTTATAGCGGGGAATGGTGGTCAGGACAGGTTCTCCTTAAATGGCCAGAGTGACCAATGACCTTGCACCACCTGGGGCCATTTGATTGGAGGGTAACTGAATCCCCTGCGGCCGCAGGGAATTCAAACTAACTATGTCCCGCCCCGTGGCGAGGCAGCCGAGTGCCATGCCCTCGGGGGGTACAAGAGGCAAGCATTGTAGCGCTCGCACCTCTTTCCACAGCACCCCTGGGACGTGCACTACTTTGCACATCCAAAGGAGTGCTGAGAACAGGAGTTTCTGTAATCACGCCCATAGAGATGCAAGGGATGCCGCCTGGCTGAACAGTAGTTTGGCCAGGGCGGATCCCTCCGCCTGCAGAGAGAGACATGCTGCGACCAGGGCAGCAGCCTCGGCCATGCTGCCCGCTGCAGCGGCGTCTCCCTCTGCAGCTGGGATCCCCAGGGTTGCCGCGGGCTCGCAGGACGGGTAAGTTCCTTAAAACATATATATCTGCAATACATGCACATTTCCTGATCTTTTAACCATTTTCAGACCCTGTAAATACAAAATGAAAGTCTGGTGCCAGAAATATGCTCATTTCCTAAGGCTACGTACACATGTCCCATGGTTCTGGCCTGATAATCGGCTCCGGGCCAATATCGGACAATATTCTGGCGTGTGTACAGCGCTGGTCATCCATCATCCGAACAACGTCCTGGGGGATCCACGGACGATGGATGAGGAACAATCGTAATGCAAGCGAAGGGAGGGGGCGCAGCGGGGTGCCACTCCATTGTTCTCCCGCTCCCCTCTCCAGAGCAGAATGGTGCTGTATGTAGAGAACTTGTTCATGCACCGTGCAGTGCTTAGTCATTGGAAAGGATTGTGAAAGATTCTTTTCAATGACAATTATTGCATGTGTGTATGTAGCTTAAGTCTTGTTGTAAGCTGACAACACACAGCATTTTTTGTGGACTGCGTAGGGTCAGTCCTGTCCATTTGTGATGTGCTAAACCCTCCCACTCTCTTATTCTCCACAACATGGACATTATTATTTAATTGCCCCCAAAATAAGGTCTGAAAGGGCTAATAAGACTCCTTAAAATTAGACAGCAAGTGTGCACAGGACACTGGGGGGTCCTGAATTTCCAACATGGTCAACAGAGTTTTTAGCATCATCATCATCAAACATCAAACATATATAATATTGTTTATTTAACACATAAAAAGTACTACAAGACATTCACAGTTAGGTTTTACATACACAATATACAATAAACTAATTAACAGGTTTTCCTTTGCATGTGGTATATAAGAAGAAATGTATGTGTGTAATATATAAGTGAATTTTATTTGTTACTATTTATTGCCAGCCCACCCTACTATAGAGTAAAATTGTGCCCATGTTAAAGCACCTAAACACAAAAAACAAAGAGTCACCAGGAGGTAGAGCTAACTTATTATAGAAACCTGAAATGCCTTTTTTGCAATAAATCCCTGGCTCCTGGTGGCTTTTTGTTATAGTTGTACACTGTATGGGACATGGGCCGTGTAGTGTATGTTCAGCACCACTGCACACAAAGCCAGCCACCGGTTCATCTGTGGCCATCCAAGGGCTAGAGAAGATCACCGTGCTCTCTGTAATCCCTTGCAGAGTTGGTGGCAAAGATAACACTTTTCTAGGATGCAGTGATGATAGGTCCTCGATTTGTTATTGTTGTGCTGTGGGCGGCTGCACACAGGTAAGTCATAATTTGCTGCGCATACTTGCTCATTATGGCAGAAGTTTAGTTCTTTCTTAAGTATCCAACCAATTGTGAAGGGAAACAGTACAATATTTTTTGGGTGGAGGGGGTAATTCTTACACTGAGTTTCTCCTTACTAATATTCAATGTGAAATAAGCAAACACTTTGCTAAATCTTTGGCAAATCACCTACCCTGTCTATTATAGGTTATTAAAACAGATTTAGAAAATAGTATAATCCCAATTACTAAAATCTCATGTAAGCTTTATTATGTAAATGTAATTTTCAATCTTTTTAAATCTTTGGCTTTTATGAAAATAATTCCTGGTAATCCTTTCCTGAAGGTCATTGTGCAGCCACTTCTTGTAATGAGGTGATAAGAAACTCCCAATGATATTCCTGTGTTTTTGTTCTAATAAACTTTCAATGTGTCAACACGTTGTCCTGGCATCTTCCACCATGGTCACCATTTGGAGGCCTTCCCTGAACAATGCAATGCAGCCCTTTGCTGGAGCACATGCATGCAAACAGGAAAGGGCTGGAGGAAATCTACTGCAATGGGATGCATTAAAGGTAAAATTGATACATTTTATATGAGACACAATGCTTGCAATTGCTACATCATGAAGTTATATTTTCCTTTAGGAGACCATGTCCTTATACCTAAAGCGTACCTAAACTCAGACTTTTCACTTTACATAAAAGGGTAGGTAACCCTTTAATGTAAGATAAAAATTCTGTTTGTTTGTTTTTTTTTATTAAAAAAAAGTGTGTAGCACCGCCCCCTATTTTTCGATCGCCTAGACCAGTGATTGCCAACGGGTGGTCCACGAGAAAATTTTGGTGGTCCGCGGCTCTTGCCGGTGCACCCCTGAGCAGGGTATGGAGAACAACTCCATTGGAGGGACGCATCGGCCAGAGCCGCAGAACACGTCCTCGTACAAGTCCCAGGCTCAGGGAAGTGGACGCCCTGTGTCCCTAAGCCTGCGATCTAAGCCTGCGATGGGAGAGTGGGCTATGTCACGATGACGTCACTATGATTGACATCCGTCTCTCAGAGCATGTGTGGTCAGAAGCCAGTGATTTTAGTGGTCCGGAGAACCAAAAAGGTTTCCAACCACTGGTCTAGGCAATCGAGAATAAATGGGAGCGTAGAGCCTCCTTGGATACCTACATCACGCATCCCGGGAGGCTCTTGGGTGCTCCTTCTGCGCATGCCTGAGGAGTCTTTTCGTCAAAAGGGAAAAAAAATGCCGATCTCATGCATGCGCAGTGAGATCAGCAAATTTTTTCCCATCTACGTCACCCGATCTTGCGCCTGAGTCAGGTGAAGTAGGAACAAGAACCTGGAAAAAGAGAAGATGACGGCGCCTGGAGCCCCAGCTCGAGGATGGATGTCGGGACGACGCATGACCCAATGGAAGAAACCTTAGGACAGATCGACAGCCCTGCTGAAAAAAATTTTTTTTTTTTGTTTTGAGGGGCTTTTGAGTTTAGTTCCTCTTTAGGTTCTCTTCCTTACCATTACCTGTAAATAAGCAGTAGAAGTATTTGCCTTCCTGCCTCTAAATATGAAACAAAAAGAACCAGTATGAACCAAAACAACCCCAAGTTCCAGCATAAAGCCTAGGTAATTTTTTATTCCCTATTATTATTATTATTATTATTATTATTATACAGTAATTTTAAAAATGCCCACTAAATATGCAGCTCTTTACAAAGTCCATAGTTATATCACTAGCTGTCCCTCAAAGGGACTTACAGTCTAATCCCTACTCCCTATACCCCCCCCCACTGCATCATTTTGACAACAGCAAAAAATGTCTTGATCATTTTGGACAAAAATCTTGTGAGTGTACAGCAGTCCCCCAACATCATTCATTAACCTGTTCTGGTGGATAAGGAACGACCACTGTGCAGTTCTCATTCATTCAAAGATAATTATCAATTATCCTACGTATGTACACAGCCTTAGTTCTTTGAAGTATCTACATATACACATATATCTTATTGCTATTTTAATGGTTTACATCTTAGAATAAAATTGAGTGATATAATCAATTTATCAGTTTCCATACAACAGATCTGGAGTTTATCCATGTTACCAACTCTAAGAAGTACAGGAAAAACAGAAAAAATCTAATATGTTAGATGTTTACATGCAGCATGTTTCCTTTTCTTTAAATAGTTTTTTTAACTCACATTATGTGTCTGAACCTGCTAAATAATCAACACTCCAGAAAGTTTCTTTTTTTGCTTGTTATAGCCCTCTCCACCTCTGGGAACATTTAATTACTGCCTGCACTGGCCCAGATTCTTTGCCCCTCTCTTGATGTAGCTGGTTGGAGTAAAGAGAAACATCAGCTGAGTGACAGCTCCACTAGGGCTACTGTTATCACATCCAAATTAGTGGCACCCAGCAGCTGTTCCAGGCCCTTTGTATATCTACACAATGGAGGATTTTACAGGTAAATAGCATACAAAAATTTAAAAAATCCATTTATAATATGGGATATGTCGTGGCCCGGCGACAGGGTCTCTTTACCTTTCTCCAGTTTAAATTATATACTGTAAGCCTAAAATATTCGTTTTCTTTTTCTTTTACAAAAAATGATGATTGTGTCAAAACCACATCTGTGTAACAGTTTTCTTTCCTTTATAGTTTACGGATAGCCCACAGAGTTACACTGAACACAGAAAATTGTTTTGTAAATGTATGATTTACTCAGTGAATAGAATACTGTAAATATAATTACTGCAAAATAACACACTCAGGTTATAACATTTCATGAAAACTGATTTGCATAAAACACCCCAATAAAATATGGAAAATGTCTTTTCCAGAGAAGTATCTAAGGCCTTATTATATTAGGCAGGGGTGTCAAACTCTGGCCCAGGGGCCAAATCTGGCCCCCAACATCGATTTCTTTGGCGCACCAAAGGAATTCTTCATATGAACTGCAGCTTGCCCGCCACTGCATTGAAATAGCGCCGCTACTACAATTCCCGGCATCACTCGCGTCTCTAAATCAGCAGGCTCTATGCATGGTGCCTATGCGGGGTCACGCATTGGACTGTTTTATAGACGCAAGTAATGCCGGGAGTTTTAGTAGCGGCGCTATTTTAATAAGGAGGAGGTTTCAGCCCCGCATTGGCGGCGTCTGTGATTTCCAGCACTTCCCTTCAGTTGTACTTTTCCTTGCTACTCCAAGGCATGGACATGAATGGTTGGAATTGTTATTATTATTGTTAGCCCATGCAGAAAGGTTACCATTGATATTTAACTCAGAAGGTTACAAATAGAGAAAGAGGAATAGGATTTTTTCCTAAATAAAATTAAAAAAAAACATTCCTATGCCTTTATCTATTATAGGCTTGTTACAGATGGAATGTGAAGCAAAACCTTTTTGTTTGCATATGAAAAGGTTTTATATCTAATTAGGAGGAAAAACTTCCTCAATTTTTTCAATAAATTTCAAGTTTTGCTCGCAAAGTTTTTAATTTTGGCCCTCTGTGTATTTCAAGTGAAGCTGGGTGATCCAGCAAACCTATCACTATACACTATATCACTTTACACTTGGCATCCCGTCCTGAACTGATATGGGAGCTCTGTGAGGGTTTCTGGTGGCTGGGGAAGTCCAAAGCCTTCTTAAAGCAGCACATTTTGCTCCTTACTTGGTCCTTCCCTGTGCACCATTACTGGCAATCCCATGGTAGCTTATAAATCTCATTGAAGAGGGTTGTCACTTGTGATCGGTCGTGTTGAGTTAAGCACAATAGGCCACAATAGCCTATGAATTTTAGCTGCAGTTTGTTGATTTCCTTAAAGGTCACAGACTGTTCAATTAGCAAAGTTTCCCTGTGCAAGGGATATTTCACTTAGCCTATTACATCAGATTAAGCTCTGCTGACTTTAACCACCCGATCATTTGCAAAGAAAAATCCTGTTTTTCATTTTATTTTTCCCTGCATGTGATTGGGTTTTCATGTGTGAATTTTCACCACATTTACCAAGCTAAGTGAATTATCCCAGAATTGATCATTCATTTTAGTAAGTAAACAGCCCTAATATATTAGCACTAATATATATATATAATATATAACCCTATTTTAGTTGGCCCCAACGTGTCAAAGTTTTAGAACTACTGGTATATTTATACTGTGTTATATGTTGAGATTTCAGGTGTGCTGGTCTGGTTACTATATTGTGACTTGGAAAAATAGAAAAAAGCCTGAAACAGCCCCGCCCAGTTTTCCTGTGGACTACAGAAAGGTGGAGAGAGAAGATATTCTGTAGTTTTACCATACATCCTGTCCTAGTGTCAGTACTGTTGCCTCTTATAAACAGATAAGCTAAATGAGTGATGTCACCTTAGGAAAAGTGTGTTTCTGCCAGAAACACCAGGTGGAAATAAAGGAAAAACTAATGTATTCACCATATTTATAGGCCAGTAAGCTGCAATATATGTGTTTTCTTTGGTTTAAATACTCTTTAACTCGTAAGCCAAAAATGAAATTGCATATCCTAGGTGTGGCACACACGACATGACATTCCCAGCTTACAATGGATATTTTACCTTTTGATTTGCAATTTGTAATGGATCTCTGACACTGAACAGCCCGATATCTCATTTGGGCTTTTAGTATCTCAGCCATTCCAGCTATTCCCCATCCCTTCTCATAAAGCCGAGCTGAGATTAGTCTGAGAGCAGCGCAGACACGCAGAACGCTCAATATATCCATTCCAATTATATCCAGCAGCTGATTTCTACTTAGTAATTGCTAAAGAAAGAAAAAAAAAATAGCACCGGGCTAATTTTGCAACAATCGACACCATCACCTTGAATTCATTTTCTGCAGCCACAAACGTTACATGTGCAGAGGAAGAATAGAAATGTATTAGATCAACAAAATGTTGCAGCAGAAATTTATCTTATCAAATGGCATTCCAGCATTTCCAATAAAGCAAACAAAGAGATGTAAAGCAGCTGTTCTCCTCGAGCGAAAAGAGCCTAGGCAGATCCCTTCGCCTCTTACTCTGCATTATCATAGGTGCTCTTACGGTATATGGAATAAATATATATTTTTTTTTTTATATATATATTTTTTTATTATTATAAATTTTACTAATATAAGGATTTATATAGCGCCAACAAATTATGCAGCGCTGTACGTTAAATAGGGGTTTGCAAATGACAGACAGATACACAGGATGAGGAGAGGACCCTGCCCAGAAGAGCTTACAATCTAAGATATATATTTGTATATATTTGGTGTGACAATTCTCCGGGGGAAAAAATGCATGCAGAAGAAATCAGGAATATTCTGTCTTCATTTTATTATTAGTTTATATTTATATAGCGGCAACATATTACACATACTCTGTTTACACCAATATTCTGTTTTCAGAATGCAGCCTGTAATTAAAACATGACATTCTCAACATGGTTAATAATATACACTTTACAACACAAATGACTATAATCTAATACATGAGAGGCAAGATCACTGCATCATAGAACAGACAGAGATGCTGAAGAAATCACTTTCGCTTTGGAGCCTTTGGGGGTTAGTTAGCAGTGGAAATGCTGCATTTTGGACCATTTATATATTCGCCAATGTTGTATTGACATTCCATGGAGTCAGAGATCTTAAAGTGTCATTCTTGAACACTGCGAGTAATAATTTAAGAGGTCGTATTATTAAAAATGAATAAAGGAAAAATCACATGGCCTTAAAACTACCAATAGCAACTAATCTGATTTTATCTTTTGTTGTATGGGGCAAATGTGTGATTGTTGGTTAAGGACAATTCCACTTTTTCCTCATTTTCCTCTCCTGCTTAATAAAGATGATTTAGTAAAACTGTTCATTTGAAGGAAGATTATTCAATTATCTTATTCAGAACAGAAAAGATTTGATCACTCCAATATCAAATTAGCAAAAACACCAAATTATTTAAGTGAATGGGGCTTAACTTGAGTTAATTTCTTAAAGAAGTGTCTCAGAAATAGAAAAGGAATAAGTAAAAAAAAGTCCATGTTGTTAATAAATAAAGCAAAGCTGTGTTCACTTTGTTTTCCTTTGCATATGATTGGGTATTTAAGCTTCCTCTTTCTTTTTTACCAAGGTGAGCATTCACTCTTTCATGCGAATAGTCCATTTTCTTTAATAAATAAATTTCACCAAGTCAACATTCACTTTTCACAATGAAATGTTTTTACTCCGTCAGTAAATCAACAGCGGCAAATGAGCAGATTATTAATCTGCATTGTAATTTTAATGCTTTAGGATTCTTTGACAATATGTTACTTGAATTCATGAACTGCAGGATATCTGATCTATTTGGTAAATACAGTGATGATCTGCAAAGGGATTTACACTGACAACAAATATATTTGTTTCATACTTCCAATCACTTAAAAGTGAATTTGTTCCATATAAAAACAAGACGCAATGTAGAAATCAATCATTCAGCTCATATTTTAAACAAGTCCAGTTTTCTTTTCCCTTTTAATGGTGTTATTAAGTAGTAAAAATGTTTACATGGTGTAAAGAATACACACCCAGCCCACTGAATATTCTTTGACATTGGTCGTTTTTATTAAAATCTCTAAATCTCCAATAAAATAGGCACGGAGTCTGGAGCCCCTGTTACATTGCATATAATTATTTAAATGTCTTTATGCATTACAGGGTGACATTAATCTGGACGTTGACACACAAGACAGAAAATGTGAGTTTATCCAAGCATGTCCAAACACTCTTTCTCCTGCTATAAATTCCTTTTAAGGAAAAGGGAAAATATAACACACCAACTTTTCCCTGAGCTTGATTGGATACGGTTTTGGTCAACCAGTGTAAGAATTAATTCATTTTTAAATGATTTAACATGTATTTCTAGCAAGTATGACCAAAAATAAAAAGCAAAAGCCAATCAGACAAATTTAGATTTGTCCTTTTTACGTAATTGGAAAAAGATAAACGTCCAACTAATATATACTCTAAAATTCCACCACTAGTACAATTGTCTGTGTGTATCATTTTATTTTGAATCAATATACTATCTTTGTGCAGATGAATGCAAATCAAATAACAAGTTTTGATTTTCTGCAATCGATTTGTAAAAAGAAAGATGCCAATAATGAAGTCATTATGTATATCATTTCTTTATGCTACAATATTCATTTGCAATGTCCTTTTAATAAATCAGACTGCAATGCATAATAAAAGTTTATCTCTCACTGAGTAACATTTTAATGTAATATATCCATAATGTTGGTGCTTAATAAAGCTAAAATTCTACATTTGTGGCCTTTTGTAGTTAATTACTTATATAAAAATTCTGTGAGAAATTGACACAGAATAGAGATAGAGACTAAAAGGTATATAATGTAAAACAGGTATATAATATAAAACAGGTATATAATAACATGCCACGCTCAAATAATATACAGTCACTCAGATTGCCTAAACTAAACCACTACTATCATTTGGCAGATACAAGATTATTACTAATTAGTTATATATTTTATATATATATATATATACATTTTATTATTTAATCTAAGAAACCATAGCGGTTGTAAGTAATAGTCTTTATGTATTATGAAAATACTATTTTCAATGTTTTTGTCATCTTGTTATTTCTCTGTACTTCTAATCTCGTCCAGCCTCATTCCTTGCTATACACAAGTGCTCCAGCATTTCTGATGCACTATACTTTGCAATATGCATTGGCATGGCCTTGACAATGAAGAACTATTAAAAGACAGGGACATAGCATTGTCACTCTGTAACAGGAAGTGTCTGCGGAATAGCTGGGTATTATTTAAATATAAGTTGCAGTATTATAGTATTGGAAATTATTTTTATTACATTTTGAATCCTATATGAGAATTTACATATATGAGGGTTATATAAGAGTTTACATATATTTTAACTTTCCTAACAATAGTCTATTGACATGTATGGGTAATGATTCAATAATGAAGGTTAAACATTTATTGATTTAGTTGGGAAAAAATGTACAAACAAATTAAAAAGTCTCTTTCCTTTGAGACATCAAGGGCCTTGAAATTATGCATGTGAGGCAGAATCAGTCAATGTGCAAAGACAATCTATTCAGCTGTGCAGACATTTATTAGATTACATAAGATTTAAAGGTGGTCTCTAAGCTCATACAAAAGACACAAACTAATGCAGCTCTGCTATTATTAATACATTATTAAATGTCTTGTTTTAGATAGAGACATTGTAGGTATATGAAACCTGGTTGCTGTTCAGCTGGACAGAAAAGCAAGAAGCAGTACAAGGAACCAATGTAATCACATGTAGAAAGGAACATGCTGATAGCAAGAGAAAGTAGAAAGAAAAAGAGAAAGTAGCAAAGAAAAGGTAAAACGAAGAGCAAGAGATGAGCTCATCAATCTGCTACTTTGCCCATCAGCGCCCAATAACAGTATTTGATGGGTCCAACACGGTCTGGGCTCAGATGAAAAGGTTGAACAATGCTGGCTGACAAACTAAAGGCATCTTGTGGTGGAAAATAAATACTTTGGGGGTACAGAATATATAATATTGCAAGCTGATTTTTTAATAGCTCATTCCTTTCTCGTTATCTTTGGCTGGAGATCAGATTGCAATAGGGCATTTTAGCTAAAAAAAAAGGTGTTCAATAAGCCTTTGAAACCTTTGTTCTGGGCAATAATAAGTAATAATTCTTTGTCACTCATAGCAAGCGTCCAGCTGTCAGTTCCAAAGTCCAAAACTGATGGAAAAATTCTGACAATGCAATTGTGCAATTTTCTGACTTTGTGCTTTAAGTAACAAAAGAGGATTACCTGTCAATATATTTCTGTATTGGTAATTTTAATGTTTGTATTCCTCTGTGTTAAAGAAGTATGTATTAAAGTATATTGTAGTTTAGTTTGCATTTTAAAGGAACTCTAATTTATTGAAAACAATTAACCCATCAAAGTGACAGATTTGTTAGTTTACCAAGCATTATTGTTAGCACTGAATTCCAGTTCTAACAATAATGCTTGTGATAAAGCACATTAGTCACTTTTATTAGGTGCAGAATGTGTTTTCTTGCTAGACTCGATAGCAAAAAAAAAAAAAGGTACAAAATATTACATTAAAAAAAACAAATGTTATGATTGAGAAATGTGTTTGCAGACGGCCATGCGCACATAATCATTCCCACATTTCTGAAGATACTATAAAGCATGCAGCTTTGGGAATTTACCCTTGACATATCTTTTCTCTCCACGTTAATGAAGATATTTTGTGCTTTTGTTGGCCAATTGAGGGCTTTATATCCAGAGGTCAAATAAATGGTTTTAATGATATTCAACATGATGGACACAAAATCTTTTTTTTACCTTCTTTTTATATGAACTATAGGAAGGATTGTTCTGAAATCTTCATTAACATTCAGATACCATTAGGCATTTGACTTTGAAGTACGACACAATGAAACGGCTAATCTGATTGGTTGGTGTGGTAGAATAAGCACTATGGTCTCAATTCACAACAAGAAGCTTTGCTCAGTCAGCTTTGTAGGTAGTGAAATTTTGCTAAGATTAATACAATTATATCATCATGTGTTTTTTATTGACCCTTGTATTGTTTAGCATGCAGGTTGTCACCCCTAAAATATTACTAGCTTCTGTCTTGTGATATGGAATGTCTTTGGAAGGGAAAAAGGAGTTATATAGGTGGTGATCAAAAAAATGTTTCTCAAATTATTAAATTATGACCAAAGGCTTTCCAAAATCAATTAAGGTAATGCATCTCGGTGACATTTATTTTTCTGAACTAAAATGTAATGGAGGTAACAAGATAAAATAAGCTTTGGTAAAATATTACTCCATCTTAAGGAATTCAGCCCTAAGTCAGACAATGCCCTCAGACACTTCTTTGGAGGATTTCACACAGCAACAAATTATCATGAGTCTAATTATGATGTTTGACTCATGAAAATGAGATTGCATGAGATCAGCATGAGTGGTTAAAAGAGTCTCATTCAAATGTCTTATTACCTTGTAATGGTCTTAATATTTGTAACTTTTGTAAGACTTTCAACATTTTCTGAAATACTGTATGACTTTGTTCAGACTGGCCTTCTGGTCCTTGTTCATGCCAGTAAACCTTTTCCTCAGGGGGGAGGCTTCAAGTAGCATCTGCCCATAGAAAATAGAAAATGGATAAGGGTGGCAGTAAGTGGTTCAGTACCACTCAACTTCTGCTCATTTACTAATGGTTCAGTGGTTCAGTACCACTCAAATTCTGCTCATTTACTAATGTGCAAGCACTGGTTTAAAGAATTTTGAACAGGGGTGGAGAGAGGTCTGAACTTGCTCTATCTGTTCCTAAAGTTTCAAAAGTTTTCAACAGCCAGGAGTTGGCTTGGTTCTTAGTTGAGTCTGGTGTACATTTTTTGGGTATCTCATACATGTGTTTTTATTTACCTTCCATTTAATGTGCTCCCTTTTAGCAGAGCCTGGAAAGGTATTTCCTTGTATTGTAGAAATTACCTCTTTCACTTTAAAACCATTTCAGGAATTTTTTTAGTGATAAATTGTTTAAAATTCTTTTTGATTCTTTCACAACTGGAGGTCCTTTAAATAAAAAGTACATCTCTGTAATACAGCACAATTCTCTGTGTGTTATTCCTTTTAATTCACTGCAAGTATAAAACAAATTAACTGTATTTCTGTTAGAAATATAGACGCCCCTACCATCCTCTTTGACATGACAACGCATATGGAGTCAGCCCTGACTACCTGATTTCTTGTAGGTTACAAACAACACAAGACCCCCTTTTTGTGTCACTATAGTTCTGCTTTACTTACCAGCTTTGAATAATGAAATTGAAGGTATTTATTTCTTTAGCATACCATAATGCACTGTAAAAAATTCACTCTGAAGGTTTCAGCTGTCACTGTACTTTTCTCTCCATGATGCATTGTGACAGCTGAGCCAGTAGGTTTCCTTGCAAACTTGAGCACCAAGATTTGCTATCAATGTGATCACGTGACGGAAAACCACAGGAGTTTACACTCCCAGTTCTAAAAGGGAAAGTTGGTTAACGTTCTTTATCTGTGCCTAAACATGATAATTAACAGATTGCTGCTGTAAATAGATTAAACTACTGCTCAGAATGTCTACTCCATGGCCCTGATTTATTAAAGCTCTCCAAGGCTGGAGAGGATACACTTTCATAAGTGAAGCTGGATGATCCAGCAAACCTGGAATGAAATTCTTCAAAGTCATTTGCAATTTGCTAGGAAATGTTTTTAATACTGGACCAGATCCATTCCAGGTTTGTTGGAATAGGTTCTATGTATTCAATGCCACATTCACTGCATAAATTGTTTCTATGGAGGGATATAGGTTTTACAATATGACTGGATAATATTGGATAATTTAATAAATTAGCCAACTAGTGAAAAAGAAATACCAGGGAGTCTTCCTTTCATTAGGGTTATCTCCTTATTTAAATGATTGTGAGCAGTTGTATTTTGTACCCTCATTGGGGACACTTTGGATAATATTAGCCGAGGTGAATTCAGAAGATCCACTAATTAATGCAGTTTTTAAATTCTCTCTCCTGTATTTAAATTTGGGTGGGCACACAGTTCTGTATGCGCTGAATCTTATCTCAGAAGCTTCAACAATCTGCTTTGGCTTATTAGAGCTAACTACGTAGCGGTGGTAATACAGCCAGGAATTCAGGTAATTAAATGCAAATAAGCACTTACACTGCTTCACGTTCTGAGGCGGCAATGTAATGTGAAAGAAAATGAGGCCGCTGGTGTCTGCATGGTAAATCCTTAGCACGGATCTGTTTTTTTATTTTTGTCACCGATGGGTTGTGTGTAAACGTTTCTCAAGTACCACCGGCATCTCAGACAAGACAACAGATCAATATGCTGCACATCTGTATTCCCTGATAGGCTTCAATACATAGTTAACAATGGCTATGGAAGCAGAGATGGACCTAACATGATCACATAAGTAAAAAAAAAATTAGAATGTCTCTGTACACAAATAAAGCTGGGGATTTGATGGATAAATACAGGTGAAGGTTACCTTCAGAGAAAAACATGCCCAACCAGATACATAGGAAGCTTATATTATAAGCAGATCTTAAAGTCTCTTCTTGTACTAAGAAATCAACCATGGCCTTTTCAGTACATCCTACATCCCCCTTAAATATGGAAATATACCTGATTAAGCATGACCTTTTGTATTTAGATTTAAAATGTGCGTATATGTCTGTCTATATCTCCAGACCTCCTGAACATTTTAACACGCAGGTTTTGAAAGGCTCAGGTTTGATGGAAGCATATTGGTTTGATGTTTGTTATAGCCAATAATACAAATGTCAAATAGATTGCCACTGGAACCACTGCAGGCTTTCAAATATTAAAGTTCCCATGGATCAAGCAGTAGTATATATGCCAAAGAATTTTAAAAAAGTAGCAGCTGCAATCACTCCTTATACCCAGCATGCCAAGCTGGTCTGAACCAGGAGCAAATAAAAAAACAAACAAATCAACTCCACAAATCCAATAAAAGTTTTACTTCTTTATGAATTTAAAGATGGGGAATCTCATATGGCAAGGGGTATTCCTAGGGTTTGGTTCCAGGATATGTACACCTGGTCTTCTATTAGGTACCCCAGGTGTTACATTAAGTGCCCTAAGTCTCTTCTGCATTAATTGTTACTGCCAACCTAAAAAAGGATCTGTAAACCACTGATTAACCTTAGCTGAACTTGATGTCATTCATTTGTATTCCTTTCAGTTTCATTGATGTCATCACAATTATACATTTTTTTTCTGTAAAAATATTTCAGACCAAATCATTTTTATTAACATGAAATATATATCAAAACAGATATCATTCAAAGAAGATTTTATAATACCAGCAAAAGAAATTCCAAGTAATAGCTTACGTTCACAAAGCCCAGTTGAGAAAAGAAAGTAATAAATAGATGGAGGGAACGTAGAAAGGTGAAGGGAAGACAAGAAAAAGATTTACACACTTGAGCAATTCTATAAGACCGATTAATAGAGTTGGAAAAACACATTGAGTTCAAGAAGCTTCCCAAATTGTCCCGGGTTTTTTATGAACCAGCAATGGCCCTGCATACAACAAACTGGCTGTCCAGATTAGGAGATCAATCAATTTGCAGATTACCAACCAGTCCTAGTTTAATTACAAACTGCAAAATGGTTTTTGTTTGGGCATTTTTATATTTGTTTTATTGCTTAAGATCTGCAGCAACTAAATGGAAACAGACATCAAGGAAAGCTCCAATAATATATTGTCCTGTTACTGGCTGTGTATGAGCAACCAAAATGTGATTCTTCTCTTTAAAGTTCAATTCTTAATAAAATAACACATGCAGTATTGTGTATTACCATATGATATATTCTCATTTATGTGGCTCAAAATTAATTTTCCCAATTCCTAAATGTTTTACTGTACATATCAGTTGAGTGTACCATATGTAATTATATTGGCAGTTTTGCTATATTTTGTATGTAGAAGAAAATTCATATAATTACTGGACAGGGTATCACTCTATAAAAGCTTTGGCCTGGCAAACATTTGGTAGAAAAAGGTGCACTGGACAATTAGAATCCCCAGATATGTCTTGTACTTTGTGTAAATGCCCCATCAGACCTTCATTATGTTTCGTTAGTGTACACATGTGACCATGTAGTATTTCCTATGTTAACATGCAATTTATAACATAGAGCACCAAAACGTTTAGCATGCGCATTGCAGTACATTGGAGTACAGGTCCACTGATGGCTAAATGGATAGTGCTGCAATATATTGCTCAAGTGCAGTGTGTTACAATTGTGTGCCATAAAAATGTGAAGTTGATCAATAAATTTTATCTAACCTTAAACATGTTGATGTAATTTTTAGGGACTCTGGTAGTGAGATCTGCACACCGCAACTGCAATGGATTGTCTCTGCCTGCTGCATATTTTCTTATATAGTATAGAAGATGGAGGAAGAGTGGGAATAAATATATAGAAAGCTAAAAGCTAGCTAAGCTCACAGTTTCATTGATAACCAATATATATATATATATATATATATATATATATATATATATACTTTTGGCCACTTTAACTGCATTTGTTGGCATTTCCAACATTTTTTAAATAAAATCAAAAAAATTTAAATTGCGGGTATCCGTACAAATGATGTTGTAGGGCTGAGGATCACATAGTGAGCTAGGAGTTCATATATGTCTATAGCTTCATTTCTATCAGCCCATATATTGCTGCATATGCACATGCCAAATGCTTGCAAGGCTGAAACAAAGACTTTTTTACAACAGCAGTGCAGCCGCTTATTAGGCCACATGAACTGATGAAAAGGAACAAGTCTGCTATGATTTTGTATAGGAATGAATGAAATGCATATCCTACACACAGAACATGTATTGTGATTAGAAGATGCAAGGAGTAGCATCAGGATATGAACAGAACCTGGCTGCTTTGTTGTGTGCAGCAGCTTCTCTGCTGTGTGTTACTCGTTATATTATGACTCACGATGAGGGCCTTATTGTCAGGAGGATGTGCTGCCGCAGACATTCACTTGCTCCTCCTCTGTCAATTTTGCTGCATCAATGTCTGTGTGATGATCCATTGTGCAGTGTTATTTTCTGTGTCTCGCAGGAACAGTCGCTGAATTGCTTGTTGCTTTGTTGCAGTTATTCATAAATTCAGGGGATTTGCATCCCACACTTCATCTCATCTTCATATTGTCATTCCTGTTCTGCCTGTTACATGTTCTATAATTGACATATTCTGAAATGTACTAGAGGAAAGCATGCATCCCGATATGAGATTTAAAGGCCAGATGTGCTTTTATTGTTACTATTATGCATTAAAAAGGCACAGAGTATAACCGGGTATTGATATTCATATGTAATGACACTGTAGAATGTTGATGATCCCAGGAGTACCACATTTCTTTTTGGCAATCAGAATACATTTTTTGTTTTACCTGTTACTGAAAATAAAACTGAGCTGTGTAAAGGTTTATTTGTGCTCCTCTGGATTACCTGCAGGTTTAGAGAGCTGAGGATGCAGCTTATGTATTAAGACATTATTTTTTTTGTCTGTTGGTTGATTGCAATAGGCATACATTGAATTCATTCAACAGACAATGTTTTTAAAACCTGGCTAATTATGGAATTATTATCAAAATTGCTTTAAAAAAGATTCATCATGCATCTTGGGCACAGGAAACTGTATCCATGTATATGTGTACACAATATAATATATATATGTATACTATATACTGTAAATATATACAAATTCATACTTATTACATAGTATAATATAACTACAGGTTGTCAGGCTAAATATGCAATGGGTTTGATTTACTAAAAGGGAATGTTCACTTAGCACTTTATTCTTTACAATTTTTGCTCAATGTCATTTTGATATTGTTAAATATTGTACAAGCTATATATATCTATATTAGGATGAATATTAAAAACAAGTTCCACAAGTATTCAAAGTACCAATCAACTGCATGACAGCTGAGTTATGATACATTTCAATTTCAATACAAGGAGAAACTGGTTTTGGTTATAATTTAAGGGTAACCCATCAGTAAGAAAAAATGATGCCTAATGAATTTTTGATCACCATTTTGGTTAAATATTAATCTGTAAACACAACCTTAAATGGAAACCTTTTGATGGTTTTTTGATAATTTTGACCTTATTTTAGTCAAATTGATGAAATATTTTGCATAATGAATAACTAGACTTAGTTGTATTCACATCAATCATCCAATCATATACAAGCCAAATTCCAGCCTGTCTTTTATTATCTCTTCTGCATCATTCAAAGTAAGCTTATCTTTAATTAGTTTATTAAGCTATGTGAACATACTCTGGTCTTTTAGTAATTTAAATGAACTGCACTCTCTGTTGTATACAAGTGGATCATATTATTAAACTTGTAAAATCTAGGATGAAATGTCAAATGCACCATGTTTTTATTACTATGTCCTAATGATAAAATGGTAATCACTACTATCATTGTTGTTAAAATAATAAAGCTAAAAGGCCTATGACAAATTTTTTTATTTATTTAAAATTTGTTAATATGAATTTTATTTGTGTTTGGGAATATGTCTGTGGTGTGTGGGTATTGCGTATCTAAATATATTATGCAATAAACTTGCCCTAAAATAAACTATAGAGATAAGTGAATGATAATTTAATTTGAAAAATATAGGATTTAAGGTCAGACGCGATTTGCTATTATTCATGTTTTTAAAGCCTTGATTGTTCGTCCAAACTGATGTGAGAAATTTGTACAATAAACTGTGTGTGTCTGTGTATGTAATGTAAATGGCAGCAGCTGCCCAAAAGATAAATGGGAGCTGTTGTCCCTAAGCTAAGGCTTGTTAGCCTCATGTCTCTCCCATCTATCTTCGTATACGGCTTGCGGCGGCCTCTCATCGAGTGCTCAGTACCTGTCTGTACACCTGCAGCATTGTATACTTCCTATGGGAATAAAGGAGAAGTATATAACATAGGACCTTGGTGCAAATCATACCCAGGTCCTTTACATCCCAAAACATATGAAGCTTGTGTATTCCAGTTTTTAAAAACACAAAGTAAAGTGCTTTTTTTAAGTACAATTACAAGAAAATTACAAAATTACAGAGAAAGAAGAAGGTGTGAATGAAAAGAAAGCATTGTGAGCACACACTTAAAAAAAAGTTTAACTGTCATGGTTGGGATTACTTTCCTAACAGACCCAGGTACAGTGATTCTTTCTTGTATATACATACAAGTCATCACAATTAATAGGATATACTATTAAAAGATAGTTATTTTATTGAAGTTATTGTGTTTTTTCTTTTTATTACTATTATTTTAAACATATAATATTTTTTCATAATAATATAGCTCATTAACGCTTGTTTCAGTCATTTGTTTTTCTTATCATTCCAAAACTCCAAACATAGCTATCGAAGAAAAGGAAACAGTTGAGCATTTTGTAATTCTGATAATAAATCAGAATACATATCCTAAAAATATAAAAATTCAGATCACATTTAATAGAAATGGTGGAGTGCAGCCAGCATCAAGATCATCATACACACCTTGATTGTTGCATGGCACAGATTTATACCTCGTCATGTTTAGGTTTTCAATGCAGATCACACGCTGAAAGAAGCTTGGGTAAACAAAAGGAAAATTATTTCTTCAATATTTCTATCAGCTGTACAGCAAGGTAATAAACATTGTATCTGTGCAATGTTGATGACTGGTATGCTTTAAATGAATTTTTAACCTTTAAATAAATCAGGCCATGCCAGCCGTACAACCCGTATATCTTGATTTAGGAAACGTTCTTTAGTTGCCTTTAGCACAACGGACTTTCCATAAATGCGCAGTCATTCATACATGTGACATTATATTTACTAAACATCCACATGTATTGCCATCATCCACAGTTTGGAAAACAACTACAAATATTAGCGTCTGGTGGCCTACATTAGCAAAATACCTCGGCGTGACAAGCTATGCACACAGATCACATGGAACCTGCTAGTCACATAGTACATCTTTAATCATTTAAAGGCACAACCACTGTTTCCTATGAGAGGAAATGACAGCCATGTTTAACCACACTAGAAAGACTAGAACAATTCAATGTGAAAGATCTACAAAGAAGCAGCACACAAACAATGAGGCCTGACAGAGGATCTCACCATGTGGATTCACTTGCTGCAAAGATGTATGCTACCTTTCATCTCTTTGGTTTGTACTTGCTGCTTTTAACTTGTTAGTAGCAGAAGGAACTACTGAATAACATGTGGCGTGCTTATCCTGTCCAGATCCGTCTATCTTTCTATCCATCTACCTGTTATTTTTGTTATTTTAAAGCACCATCATTCTCTGTAGAGCTGTACAATGTACAATATAGATTTAATTATCAGAGGTAATTAAAGAATACCATATAGACAATAATGGATAACAATAGATTAACACTTCATACCTATACTATAGAAATGTCC
>NC_092862.1:131492856-131557987 GCF_032062135.1 Pyxicephalus adspersus
AAAAAAACACCAAATTATCATATTAATTTTGCTCTCTACAAATCAGTCTATTGAGGTGGCAGGTGACATATGTAAATTAAACACTCAGCCTTCGAGTCACTTAGTATTCTATGCAGATGCAATGAAAATGCATTTATTCGGGTATTACAGACAGTGTCTGGTAAAGCTATTATCACTGTAACATTCACCATAAAATAAGTGAAACTGTTTTTCCATTTTAAGGGTCAAAACAAAAACAATCCAACAAGCAGCAATTTACCAATAATAAAAGACATGTCGTGAAATTAATATAAAAAAGGCCGTCTGGATATTGCCATACTGAATAAATATCTATATCTGAACTGCTATAAATCCGTATAAGCCTTACATGTGATATTTATATAGTATGAGCGGTTCATCATTTTTTAAAGATATGTTAAAGAGTATAAGTAAATGAGATGTGGGTATTTATTATAGTGTTGCTCATATTAGATATATGTTTAGTCTATAGGCTTTGTATTAATTTACAGGAAAACAGATGATATTTTCTCTTTCTGCCACTGAAAAGCATGTGGCTACTTAGTGCCATTCCACTTGACTGGATAGCAAGAAGGCCAAGGCTAAGTCAATGGCAAAGGGTTATTGAGGACAGTTTCCATGGTAACAAAAAAACACTGACCATAATAAAACACAAAAGACAAGTAAGCAAGTCACACCGCCTACCTTATTCTGAGAAGCCAAGCTGTGCCTGACAGGCTCTAACGATAAAATGCAACTTTAAGTTATTTCTAAGATCCAGTATAGGTGGCCATTATAGATTACTTAGTAAACAGCAGAAAGAATGATTGATGTTAGCTGGTTCCCTACTATAATCTGCGACAATAAAGTTTTTTTCTCAAATAATAAATGATGGGCTTGTCTGTAAAAATACTACTATTAGGAATAATATTACCAGCAACAAAAGTCATATGATTATGATTTGTTTTGGATTGTTATTGTTTTAGAGCCATAGATACACATTGATTTGCCAAAAGAAGTGAGAATCTTCACCCAAAAAATGTAAATCTACACCAACTAAGCATAAATAAACACTGTCTTTAAAGACCTGTGTGTTCATTTCATTTCATTGGGTCTGATTTATTAAAGATCTCCAAGGCTGGAGAAGATAGGCTATCGTTGGTGAAGCTGGGTGATCCAGCATATCTGGAATGAATTCCTTAACCACCTGAGCGTTACACTGAGGTCTAGATTTCTGTACCAAAAGTGATCCACTGTTTTTCATGACAAATGTTTTTAATCCTGGGCCAGATCCATTCCAGGTTTGCTGGATCACCAAGCTGCACTGACGAAAGTGTATCCTCTCCAGAGCTTTAAAAAATCAGGCCCTCGGTGTCACTGTCTGCATCTGTCTGTCATTTGCAACCCTTATTTGATGTACAGCGCTGCGTAATATGTTGGCAATAAATAAATACTGTTTATTATCAATATTAACAATAACAAGTACTGCTAAAGGAAATTCAATCTTTGTCAAAAATAGAAAAACCTCCCAAAAATACCAAGGGTTCCAGCAATACCCAACAATTAGTATTATATTTTTTTTCTAAACAATAGTGAAAGGGAAGATTTAAAAAGACAGTAAGCAAATAAAAATCTAATCCATGCAAAAATTTTAAAAATTAAATAAAAAAGGTCAGTTTTTGTTCAATCAACCTCAGTAAGCTCAGTGAGTGAATGTTGGGCTTCTTTAGTTTTGCCTTCTACTCCTATCAGTTTGTTAAAATGTGCAAATGTGCATGTTGCTCAAATTTCCTTATTTTAGATGATTTTTGGGTAACTGTTCCCCTAATCCCAACAGTAACGTGTATTTACCTTAATCATCCATTCATAAGCAGGCTCATTAATAAAACCTTTCTGCAAGTTTCCCAATGATTGAAGTAACCACCAGTTTAGTTTTCATTACCTCATGCTAGCAAATTAGAGACCCAAATGTGACCGGTTTTCCAGTGGACATTTTCAACAAGGGAACATCGATGGAAAATTTTGTAAGTTGGGCAGAAAATATTTAGGCTGGCAATTGATGGGGAAGGAAAACATAATGCATTCTTTTTTTCCAACATTCGCAAGGCATTAGTGGCTACTGAAAACAGTATTAAGACTCCACAAAACTTTAAAGAACCTAGGGGAATGATGTAATTGAGAAATCTGTGAATGGAAACAGGAGGGCTTTTAGATTACTGGCTGTACACGTTATGTTGTTTTAAAGGACTGTCAACTGTGTTTATGTTCAAAGTCGGGGTACTTGTAGGCCTCCAAGGAGCCAAAGTCCAGTCAATGTTTTAAAAGTAGACTTTCTAGTTCTGAACCTTGGGGGCAACATGGAGAGGTTGTTTAAGTGATTCTGGAAATTTAGTCACCTGAATGTTTATTCTGGGAAGATGTAATAATCAGAGCAAATAAATTATCAGCAATTTAACATCAATTCAACAGCCATACACATAGCCTCCAGCGCAGGGGTGCATGCTATATTTGTGTGCTGCTATCGGTCACAGATGGCAAAGCAAGCTGTCACTGCACAGTTACAGGCAAAATGTGCTAGTGCTTTGTGCATTGGCGTGTCAGCCTGTAGTACTTGGGGATACGCAGCAAAGGGTGACAACACTTCTCTTATATTACACTAAAGGGTAGCATTGTCGTTCTATGTCAGGCAGTACTCACTTGCTCACATATTTAGCAATTGCTCACATATTTAGCAAGTAATAATTTAAAAAAAAACAATGAATAAAGTGAATGAAGCTGTATTAGCGCACAGCAGTGCTTGGATAAAGTGAATATTCTACAAACCTGTCCTGAAATGTTAACTATTAGTACACAAAAAAATGTTCCGCTGATGATTTTCATAGAACTTTACAAATTCTAAAAGGATTTTCCCACACAAAAAACAAACAGCTTCCAGGGGTGAAGAGGGGCCTATCACTTACGATTGAGTAGAATTAGAAGGGCCATGTAAGAAAGCGATTATACAAAGGTTTAAACATTACAATAGCATGTTATAATAGCAAACCTTTAAATAGGAAATCCAGAATGTTTATTTGTTAAACAATGATTGAATAAATGTATAGATGTTTTTTTCTGGTCCTGTCATTGTTAATTAGTGATCTATGCATCACTAATTCATAATGATTAGCATTTCCATTTTGCAAATATATTTTCTGGATGTTGAAACTAAAGATAAGTATTTGGTTACTATAAAAAAGAGTCCCTGTGCGTTTGTCCTGTTTTCATGAATTAATTCTTTCTTTCTTATCAGTGTAACGGTGAAAGAAATCCCTGACGTGTAAACCATCAATACACAATAGCAGAGTGTTAGCTGCTCTGTGTCCTATTCACTGCTCTGCAATCTTATGTGCATTCTCATATATAGATTCTAAAGGCTGCAGAGGTTGATTTACTAAAGATATAGTGGAAGTTAACCTAGCAAAGGGAATGTTAGTGAATAAGTTGCAGATGTGTTCACTTTAAACATCCAATTATATGTGAGAAAAATGCAGTTTTTTTTAAGTACTCTTGATCAAAATTGGGTATTTAAATGTGAACACAGATTCAACTTATTTCAGCAGGTGAACAGCCCCTATTTTCTTGATTAATCAGCCTCATGTTGTCCCTTATAAAAAATCCTAATGAGATTCAAATTTGTGTGCAATGAATACATGAAGCGTGGCCTTAAAATCAAGGTTATAGACTTACTGGCCAGTTCAACCCTGGACTGACCAGTCCATTCCCTGGAGATGCAGCAGAGGTCACTTACTGGATTTGCACAGCATCAATGTATCGGTTTTGGGATTATGCCTATTAGAGTTGTAATACATGTCTGGAAATTGTTTCCTTTTTGCACATCTCAGATCAGGAATGGATTTCAGAAATGAACACTTTTTTTTTTACAATACTGCAAGTGTACCATTGGATGTGTGTTCCCAATTATTGTCAATGATTTAGGCATATTGCAATAGCAAGTAGTTTAGAATGAACCAAGCTGCCTTTTTATAAATGCTTTTGTGTTACATTTACCCAAACTGTACACATTTGACATCAATTTATTAATATGAATTGTGAGTAAAAGTTGATTCAAATATTTTCTAGTTGAATAAATGTATAAATTGTGGGTAAATCTTGGGTAAAACATTTCAAAATAGTCCATTAAAAGTCTGATTAAAAGTCAATTATCAATAACCTATGTTCTAATTGCAATTAAAAAAGTTACCTTTATTTGTTGTTATGATATGTTTATTTGTCTTTGTCTGTTATACCTTTTATGTGATAATACAGAATATATGTATATGATTAGGAAGCAAACACTTTAAATCTGTGATGTGATACAAAGTTTTTTTCTTTTAATGATAGTATAAATAATATAATAAACACATTTAGCCCTGAGTAGTCACAATGACACATTCTGCTGACCTATATTCTCATGATTATAAACCCGACAAGCTTCCAGCTAACCAACATAAACATTCTTAGATCATAGTCAATGCACGTACTTCAGTACTTCCCGTCTTGTTCTTGCACAGCTATAGTCCTGGCAGTCTGGATAAATAATCTTCATTAGGGTTAATAACATATATGTAGTGCATAAGCCATCTGACTAGAAGCAAATAAAAATCAAAATGATATTAAATAAAAATGTTTTATGGCCAGATTTAGATTGCCTGGATAAATCTAGCAGGCATTTATTTATTGAAAATGCAGAAAAGTTTACTGTGGTTGTATGTGCATAAACAGGTGCAATCATTTACATGAGTAGGTAGAGTGATTTTAATACAAAGCTGCCAAACATTAACTAAATCTAAAACTCAATATTTCACTTATCGTGTAGCTTAGGTAAAATTTTTTTGAAACGATTTTTTTGAAATACCAAAATAATGTCTTTATTTATTTAGAGGGTGTTTTGTAGTATATTTCAGGCAGTTTATTTATTTTATTTAGCATTCTTTTGTGTATACTTTTGATCTTTATTGTTTTTCTTTGCCTTACATTTTTTATTTAAATTTCTACTGTCTGTTGATTTTTTATGTAAAATCTTAAAATAATGAGCCTGATTAGAGGTTGTCTTTTGTGGCACAACAGGTCCAGGATAGAAGAAAAAAGATTCAGTAAACTTTAAAAGCTATTTGTGGCCAATTGCACTTTTGAAATCCTTGTTTTGCCTTTAATTATAAATTTCTCCAAAATGTCCTGATTTTTAATAACATTCCATGCAAATAATTTCACCTTTCCTTTTTATGCATACAGTTTGCAAACCTTTGTTTTGTAAATTAGTATTTTAGACTGCACCCATTCAAATCTATCTAATAAATAAGGATCTTTGGATTTTTGATATAAAGCATTGTACTGTAGTAATTTTTGTATTTAGTTTAAATAAAGCCCAATGATTTCTTCATTTGTATATCAAAGACATTATTGTTATTGTCTACTGAGAAGGGTTTCATGAGCAAGTAAGCCTCATTTTGCCAATGAAGGAAAGTACTGACAATTTAGCTACGGGAATAGGTTCATTTGTAGTTAAAACTAGAGTAGAGATGACGCTAGATAGGTGATAACATCATTTTATATGATGGGCCGCATAGCAAAATCCTTATAGGCCTCACTGGCTTTGCAACCTCCATCTAGATGGCAGTTCCTCTATAGAGACTCCATTTAAAATGCTAAAGTAAATATAACTTCAAAAGGTGAAGATTTGCTGTACAGAAAGGTAGGTGAATATACCCCCTCAAAAAAAAAAAAAAACTTAAGGAGAGCCATTGCACTAGTTATAGATCTGCATTGGATATATTTACAGGTTGTGGACACAGTGAGTACTTAACACTAAAGGCGCCTTTTTCAAAGCCCAGCCACCACTATTTTTATTTTTTGCAAAAAGTTTGTATTGCTGAACTTTGCTGAAATTTGTATGCTGAACTCACAATTCTTCTGTTGTAATTGCTCACTTCAACCTCCAGTTATGTTTCCTCTTCCCAAACATAAACAAAGCTCTACACAAAAAGGATAAGAGAATTTGCACAAGGCCCAAATTGTCTTGAACCCGGAAGAGGATGAAGGGACCTGTCTTCTAGCAGCTTTAATTTCTGTTTTAAAATCTGCTTACCGCTGGGTCTGAGGATCAATAGAGAGCTGAGACAGAAACTGGTGCCTACAGCCTTAGAACCTAGAGCACATTTCAAAAATGTGAGACACGTACTCTGGGTGCAGCTAGTAACTCCCATGATGTCCTCTCTCCAAAGCTTTTGCTTGGTTCTGAGACCTGGGACCTGCAAAAAATGATGAGAGGCATGTGCTCTGGGTGCAGCTAGCAATGCCTATAATGTTTCTTTACCAAGACCTTCCTTTTGATCTGAGCCCCATATTGCTATGGTGGTCACTATGCCACTGTTGCTGTGTTATAAGGTACATCTAGAAATGCTAACTGCATGTAAAATATGTGAAAAATAGATCATATAAGGCACTGCTATCTCTTTCCAACCACTGCTCCCACCACATCACTTCTGTGCTGATCACTGTTCTCCTTGTTGGAGGGAAAGTTGTACCTGAGGACCTGCTGTACAAGGAAGTCCCTGCCTCTGTATCATTCATTCTGTGGATCTGTTGTTCATGCATCTCTTCTACTGCTTCTTGATCATTTCGAGTTATGAGATCGTCAGCCATCAGGATGAATGAGGAAAGACCTACCTTTACCAAGATGGCCACTTTCACATAGAGTACCAATGCAGAACACAGGCATAGAAAGTCAGCAAGCAAAATAAATAAATAAAAAAGAGGAAAATGCAGTTGCAGTGAACATATAGGTAATACTATAGTCCTTTTGACACGATACAAAATTTCCCTTAAGAGAATATTGAGTTGACCTTGTCAATCCTATTTAGCCTATTACCCGCAAAATGTAAATCTTGGCCATACTGTTATATAGATGAAATTCAAGAATAGAAGAAAGTGAATACAAATGTCACAATAGCAGGTTCTCATTTTGGGAAATGTGGCTGATTCATTCTACTCATTCCTTGCAGGCTTCTAAAATAAAAAAATCAATTTCCCAAGTAAGTCCAAAATCATATTTGTGGTACATTATAAAACCAAGAAAACATTCTCTTTATTAAAAAAAATCCCAAAATGAAACAGAAGACTGTGATCCGTCCCTATTCACAGCTGAAACATATGTTATACCCAGATCCTCGTCTGCTACGCGACTCCAGTGCTGCTTGAAATGTAAAATGTTTAAATGCTCCCTAAAGACTCATCTGTTCCATGGCTTTTACTCTGCTCATCTGTAATCATTACTTCTACTGTCTTCAATACCTACCTTCAGTAACTATTGCCATTTTCTCTTATGCACAGTATATGTAAACCTAATTATTACAATTATTTGGCTTGTAATATAATTCAAAAGTCATTTTTAATATGCAGCTTTCATTAAAACAATGTCTCATGATACTACCTAAAGGTTTCTTGCTCAGGCATGTCCTGTAGGGTGACAACAATTTCCCTTTCACTGAACTGCACTTTTACATTGTCACCCTATCATAGGGGCTCCTAATGAAGAATACAAGTGGCCGTTTCAATACACAATACACAGGTATGATCCACCATTGTCACCTGCAGAAAATTTACCCTGAAAAATTCCATACAACCATTACTGCTGCTTCACAGAGACTGCAGGGGATCGACAGCAGAAAGCTCATTAAATGTTTATTAATATAATGTATGTAATATTTTATTTAGATGTTTTGTAAATAAATATTATTGTATATTAAAATATAGCATTAAATTACATTTACAACATCAAACTGATTAGAGAAAGTTGGAAACATAGCTGCTAACATGGGCTGATATCTGAACAAAGCACAAATACATCGGGCCTAAGAACATATGAGACGTTTAATTCATCATTTTATGTAGACAATACTTATGCAGGCCAAAGCTTTGTTGTATATTGTTCACAATAAATAATCCAAGTCACCCCCTAAAACATTGATACAAAAATGAGTAACTGGAAAAAGACAGAGACAAAAAGGTAGAAACAAAATAAAAAAAAGGAATTAAAAGAAGGATAACAAATATGAACTGCATTTTTTTTCTATTGTTAATGACAATTTAGATCAAACCAGGGACATTGTTCAATTTTCATGAAAAACAATTTACCGCTTTTAGACATATAAATCCAGACAAAAATCAACTGCTCAGGAGGTTAAATAAATGTATTAATTTACCTTATCAGTTCAAATAAATTATTTTGTTAAGCTGGCCAAAATGTAACTTGAATGTCCACGTGACATACAAACCATTTATCATTCTTATTAAAATGTAATTCTTTTACACAACTTTCTATGAATTTTTTTTTCTTTAAATTATCTACAGATTCAATGAAACACAAAAGGTAAATAAACAATAAAAAAATTCAGCAAACATTCAATGGTGATGAATCAATCTCGATCTTTTAAAACGCATGACGGTAAGATTTGTGACATTCTGCAATCATCATTAAAATTTGGGTAATATAAAATAACAAATAACTTGTAAGATCGGTACAATATATGTACTGGTTATGTGACCTTATATGAGAATAGAAGAATTTTTAGAGACGGAAACCATAAAGCAAAAACAAAAGAGCATTTTATTGTTGGAGATTTACAACATTATTTATTGGGGTATATATTGTTTTTTATTAATCACGCTTGGTATGAGACGACAGTCCGATTGTAAGTGTTTAAGCTATACTGAATTTTTCTTTGTATGTAGGAAGTCTATAAAACGACAGATGTCCTTTGCAGCTGGTTTGTATAAATATTTGCAATGGTTTACATGAGAAAGTCATTATGCTGCTTTTCAAATGTTTTCATTCGGGTAACTCAAAGTATATTTTTGTAGCAGACTTACAAATATTGATAAGAGCAGCTTGAAATAATTGCATAATTGCTCATTATCTTTGTGATGTTATAAGGCTGAAAAACAAGCTGATAACGGGTATAGACAATCATGGTTTTAATGTATATATGACGTAAATATAATTAATTCAAGTTATGAGATTATGTATTTATATACAAAAGACAAAGTGATACAGCATAAGGTAGCATGTTAAAATGAAAAATGTCAGATTTTCCACTCGCATTCAGAGCAAAAAATTGTACAATTTTATAAATAATAGCACCATAACTCCTAATTGCATTTACAGAAATGCGTTCTAACAAAATTAAATATTTTGTAATGTGTTCCAATTAATTTAATGAAATATTGACATATCTAATGGGTTTAAAAAAAACAACAAAAACAACATTACCTACTATTGTTTTAATAGCTTAAATGTATTGTCTTAAACATGTAAAATTATATACCAATAATTTATGCCATATTGTTAGTGCAGTGACATATACTTGTCTTTCTTCCCAGACTGCATACTTCTTCGAAATCTAATGAAAAAAAAGGAAAAAAAAAACACACAGAGGATACAGATTATAAAAAAATGAATAATACAGTTGAAGATTATTGCTTGGAAAGTGGGATGTATATACATCTGGTTACAATATATATTCTCTTTAGGCAAAATGGTAAGTGGAGAAATTCCCAACTGAAAAAAGAAATAACAGTATAAAGGAAAGTAGCTAGAATTATATATATTTGTGAAATCATTGCTAAATGATTCTCCTGTTATTGAATATCTCAGTCCTCCGACATAATGCAGTTAATCTTATTTTATGCTCAGTGAGAATCTTTTGCCTTTCAGAACACAAGACAATGACAAAGGGGACAATGAGGTCCCAGGGTCTTGTCAGCACTGTTGATGGTCTGGAGTAAGGATTAGGATGGACATACACGTGCTGCCTATCAGCAAACGGGGGAATGATTTAGGCCTCATTTACCAGGAACTGGGGCAAGTGTGAGCCTTTAGAATCCTATTACATAATTGTTATCTGTTTAAATATTTCTTATGAATGGTACTGAAGTTCTGGTATCAAATAAATTGTCCAAGACTGATCTGAGGTATTGCCAATGGTCTGGGAACATTTCAGCAATGTGAATGTCATCAATTATATTATTCTATTTTTCCTCCTGAAATTGACCAAGGATCAATTTGGTCAGATGTGAATGGCCAACTATATTTTAATCTTCTGTATTATTTCTATTTTATATATATATATATATGTGTGTATGTATTTATGTATACGTAGCCAACAGATACAAATGGGAAACAGATTTGGGCAACATCCAGTAAAAGGATCAAATTTATTGTGGCAACACCAAAACTTATCCAAACAATAACCCTCATTAGCACCCAAATCAGTCATCGTTTTGAACTTGTTGGCTACATATGAATGAATTAACTTAGTCCTGCAATACTTTGTATCATTTATATATCATGTCAATCTGTATCTGTCCCATATTAAAAAACAATGACAAAGCTGTTGTGTACACCATGTATGTGTATATATATATATATATATATATATATATATATATATATATATGGCTCTATTTCCCTTCACGGTTTGAATGTAATATGGTAAATTGGCATGCTTAAAATATACGATAGAATTGAGATTTTCATGTTTTTGGGCCAAATTGACCACTTAGGGCTTTTAAATACATATGCTGTGCTGGGGGTATTTTTTATGTCAAAATATATATTTGCTGTGGCTGATACCTGCTAACTGTAAAAATGTATTGCTAATTACCCCCACATACATGGTCAATATTTGCACCATCAGCACAGCTGAATTGCTTGCTACATGAGCACTTCATTGTTTAGTGAGCTGGTTGCCTTGTTAGATTTTTTGCTATTTTATTTCATTTTAAAAGTAGAATTTGAATTTGAAACAGATATTTGTAGCTGGTGTTCTACCTAAAGGCAAACGGATGTGAGGCTCTGCAAAAATCATTCCACTTGCATAATGCATTGTTCGACAGGGAATGAACAGCCGGGTCTACATGCCAAAGAAAGAGCTTCATTGTGTAATACAGAGGGAAATAACTGAAAAATTAAATGGGAGATTGTCCTTGTGGATGAAACAATTAATTTTATATATCAAGGCCATTATTTCTGTGTCTTTTGTGATATTGATCATTTGATAATGGTGTATTCCACAGAAACATCATTCAAATAAGTAATAATTTTGTGCTACCTTTGTATATAACAAAGCATCTTGAAAATAAAAGACATGTTACACATGTTATTGATCATTCTTTTTTTATCATAAAATTGTCTCAAATTGCTGGTTGCACCATCCCAGCAAACAGCTGTTCCCCAGGACTGGCAAGAACCCACTATGGGTAGACTGGGCCAAAGGTCCAGAGGTAATACCCTGGAGGAAGGTCAAACAAGAAGATGGTTAGCAAGCAGAAGGTTCTTCCATAAAAGACAAAGAGAAATCACAGAGCAAAGGTAAGTCAAGAGACAAAGCTTAATGCCATACACGGGTATCAGACCGCCAAACTAGGGATTCACAGGTTCCAAGAAAGTCCATGGTGGAGTGGTCGGATGAGGGAAAGTCCAGGTGTAGCAAAACCTCCAAGTCAGCAACAGAAACAGAAAATTGCACCCTAAGCAGCCAAGGCAACTAAATGATATCAGGCAAGATAGTCTGTATCTAGGTCAACTTTTTGGCTTCTGGACAATCGGGCATGAGCTATCAGGGCCTGAAGGGGTCTGATAGAGTTACAGGATCAAGAAGGGAGTAGATCCTTCTGCCTGTATTCGGATGTTCATGCAGTGCAGTGTGGAGAGTGGAGAAAGCTGTGTAGCTAGAAGATTACAGCTACTTAGCCATGGATGGGGCATTCCCGCATAGGCTCAGGGGGCCCAGGCTGGCCGCCGGATGGCAACCCAGGAGCATCAGGGCTATGTTCAAGTTTATGCATTTTTTCCTTGATCTGGCTACTTCTGAGCATCTGCCAGTATATCTAGCATCATACTCGAATGTCGGAAGGCTATATAAACATTTGAAAACAATAACTCGACTTTCTGCAACTCAAGTAACATTAAATTATCTTCTTACTGCCTTCAGGCTGTTGATTTAATGACTGTATGGCTTAAATTTAGCACTGTGTATAAGGAACAAAGCATGCTGCATTGAATAAGGAAAATTTTAATAGTAAAATTTATTACAACAACCACATAACTAGTAGGTAAGCAAAACAAAATGGCAATCAGTTTAAACAGGTAAATGGAGTATCTGTACAGCAAAAACTCTGAATTCAGTAACAAATACTAGAGGTTGTTGCTGGATTGAAAATTAAATGTATCAGCAATTCCAGCAAAATTATATGGAATACATACATATGGATATATTTGGAATAGCATCACAAACAAAACATGTAGCTGGATAAGTGACAAAAGACCATCATTTATTTGCCCTAAGTATCTATTGTGTGTACAATATCTACGAACGATCGTGTCGTTAACTCTATGTGCAGGATCGGTGCTATACGATCGTTCATATATATCGTGCATGAACGTTCGTCGTTCGTTTTCCAACAATAATAATTGGAAGTGTGTATGTAGCTTTATTCTTCTTCCGTTCTCTGCATTAGATAAATAGAGCATCGAGGAAGTGTAATTCAAACAAACTCTTTGGAGCAAAGTTGCTAAAGTTGATAAAAACTCAAAAGCAGGTATGTAACTACAAGGCCTCTGAGAAATATTACTTCTGCATTCCTGGGCTTTGTAGGCAATCAAATTGTAGCATAAAGAGAAATTCAGATGTCTGTATTGGTTTACATTGTAAATAAATACAAATATGTATTTCTTTTTTATTACATAACAATATCTTTTATATAAGTCAAATTGTTTTTTTTTTTTACATTACTTATATATTTTATTCAGAACTTGGTACACTTGGTTCAATAATGATTAATATTGATGTGTTTAATTGCTATGCAAGAGAAAAGTCATCACAGGTTAATTACTAAAAAAGATGATGAATGGATATTTATTTCTTATTGTAATTATAATACTTGGATAGTTTAAATAATTGTAAGGACATAAGCCTTAAAAAGCAATAATGAGAAAACTATTATCTTGCTTCATCATTTCATTAAATAATTTAAAAAATAATGTTGCTCTTACTCTAAATTGGTGCTTGCAGGCTGTGTGTGGTGTGTCTGACAAGTGTCTTGCCAGGAATATGTGAGACATATCAAAATCAATTTAATTGAGGCCAAATTACCTCGAATCATTGCAAGTACCGAAAGGCCAGACATAAGGCTTAATATGAATAAATGATATAGACATATGAACATTTGTGTGAACATAGCTGAGAACTGTGTGAACATCGCTAACTATGAAGGAGCCCCTATCCTTCAAATGAGCTGCTTCCATTATCACAATTGGCCTGATTTATTAAAGCTCTCCAAGGCTGGAGAGGATAAACTTTCATTAGTGCAGCTGGGTAATCCAGCAAACCTGAAATAAATTTGGTCCTCCTTTGAAGAAATCTATTCCAGGTTTGCTGGATCACGTAGCTTCACTGATGAAAGTGTATTCTCTCCAGTCTTCCATAGTTATGTTTTAATTCACATTCATTAACCTATCACTTTTATTGTGTAACTTTCCATTGCTGATCAATATGAACTCATCCTAAAGCATCCCTATAGGTCTATATGATTTATTTATCATTACATGCTTGACAATTTGATGACACGTCTTAAGGTGCGTACACACTTCCAATTTTTATCGTTCCAATCGAACGACGAACGATCGATTGGGCAAAAAATCGTTCATAAAAAAGTAACCAACGACGCCGACGAACGAGGAAAGTCGCTGGAAACGAACGACCGGACCGGCGGATCGGATTGGACGACGATCGTTGAACATCGTTCGTATGTACGGTCGTTCGTTGATCGTCCATGTTCAGAGCATGCGTGATGAACGAACGTCCGTTCACTTTCCTATCGTGCACATAGTTCCTCTATCGCTTAAACGATCGTATCTATTGTGTGTACAATATCTACGAACGATCGTGTCGTTACCTCTATGTGCAGTATCGGTGCTATACGATCGTTCATATATATCGTGCAGGAACGTTCGTCGTTCGTTTTCCGACGATAATAATTGGAAGTGTGTACGTAGCTTTATGTTCGCACTTACCAATCTCACACAATTGTGAATTTATTGTCTCTTTTTATGAATATTTATCTGTCTTGACTATCTTTGCAAATATTGACGTTATTAACATATTTATGAACATTATTGTACCATCTATACAGTTGAAATATCATTGTATTTTGTTACACAGTCATTCAAATGGTCTCAGTGTATCCCCTGAAGAAGCCTACTGGCGAAACATGTTGGGATTGAGACATTATCCAATCCTACCTTAATACCATCTGTGTAGGCAGCTGTTGTTAAGTGATACATATTCCTTTGTTAAATTACATGGGATAGCCTAATTCTTATTATATGTGTAATGCACAACAATTGTATTTTCGCTTACTAAATGACATACAATTTGGTTTGCGAAATACAGTTTTGACACTTGCCACCAAAAACCCAGCCTTCTTTGTGTTTTCATATTTCTAAAGCTGGTTACAGTTATATAATGTGTGCGATCACCTTAAATAATCAGTTCACTCAAAATTAATATTTATTTTTGATGCTGCAAGCATAAAGTATCTTTTTTTTACATTTCTTGGGTACAACATTGGTGATACCTGTAAGCAAATTGCCTGGTTTTGCACATCTACTGTGACCATTATAAGGGTTTTCCACTATCCCTGGTGAATTTTTTGAAATTGTTTTATGTCAGGGGGAATGTAAGGGAAAAAGCTGAAACATGAAGTTGGGGAATATTTAGTAGCAATCATAAAATAGACTCTTCTTGTATTGTTGAAGATGTTTCATAGCATGTCCAAGTCAATCTTTTATTCCAGAGTACCAGGAAAATATCCCAAGTGCACTTTTTCGACATAAAGGGCAAAAAGCATGAAAGAGGCCATCTACATCAAGCTGGAACAGGCACCTTTCATATATAATACCATATTTCATCTCTACCTCTGTGATTGAACAATTATTCACACCTTAGTTAGTAAACGGAAGGACTAACACCTATACAAACCTCCTAAATGCAATAGGATAGGACTGAGCAACTGGAACAGTTCCATGACTTTTTTACCCACCATCCAGACAAGACATGGACCATCTTTAATATTACAGAACACATTCAGATGAATGATGAACTACTACAAGAAATACCATGACCTTGATGAATGATTATAAACTTCAAAGCCATAAGGGTGGGGAAATACCTAAAACCTTTAGGAGGAAAGGAACAATGTTAGGGAATTACAGCAGGGAGCTCTTGCCAATGGAGCATTGAAAACATATTATAAAAGTGGCTTGCAGTCTCTTCATGGTCTGCTTCCTAAGTGGACCCACTCATTCATGCTAAAATGCAGGATAAAGGTAAACAAAATACTTACTTTTACTTGTGTGTTGATGGGGGTGGTATTATTTCCTGCAGACAAGATCCGGGGTATGATGAGCATTTACTTTTGTTTGAACTGACTCCTAAATGTGAGTTGGTTTGGACTTATCCTTTAATGTAAATTTCTATTTAACTTTTTTTTTAATGGCTAGTTGCCTTTTAAATGTGCATACCATGTAGGAGTAAAACAGCATTCAGTAAGCATGGTTAACAACCATTTAAACAGACCATAGAAACTTCAATCTGTAAAGGAGCCTCAGTAAACTGTACATGGAGAAGTATTGTATTGTGCACCCAGGCCTCTTTATGTGCATGCTCAGAAGTTCCATTGCTACCCAAGGTGCAAGATATCCTAAGTTGGCAATTGTAATAGAGACTATATGCTTTTATACTAAGCATATGGAAGCACATGGTACTGTTCTACTGTACTTTAGTTCGAGAAGAACTAAATGTTGATCCTGTGCCCAAAATAGACAAGAAGAAAGCGGACAACTAGTCATCTGTATTGCATGTGGTCTTCTTCCCAGATGATCCTTTCTCCATTGCTAATTTACTATGCCTTGCTCTGCACTGGGTTTATGTATGAAGGTGGCCTTCTCTGTATATACAAGGCTTTTTTTCCTTATATCAGAGCTGCTCCCTGATGATTGATGATATAACGAAGCTACCAGGGAGTCGAAAAAAGCACAGATTCACAAAATAAATGAAGGAGAAGTGGGGACATTTGTTTAAGCTTTCTCTCCAGCAAAGAGGATAGTGAGATGCACGATAGTTATATCAGAAAATCTCACTTCATCTCTGGTGAAACTAATAGTCAGAGGCAGCAGTGCACTAGATGATCTCACACTGCAGATATACAGCAATGGGGCTCAAGGCATAAGAGTGTCTAGATGCAGGAATGACACTGGTAATTTTCAGGATACAAAAGGTAATTAATAAATAAAATTTCTAGATGCTCTATAGAAAATAACAAATGTTCAATGTTTAGGTTTTCTTCTAATAACTGTAATTATGCATTATAAAGGGAACTGAACATTTTTAGCAATACTTGCATACAATCTTCCAAAAAAAAAAACTACTCCATTTGGTATGTACTCTCTTGTCTTCTGCCCTACTTTATTTACCATTCAGTAAGGACTTTGGCTGCACTGCATGATATAAACCCATACACTTTTTTATTAAATATGATCAAGAAACTGTGGCACAGCAAGTAAAGTGAGGAAAATTCATTAAAAAGCTATATTTCAGTAAACTTTAAAGATGTTTAGAGATGTGCACACACTAAAAATTTGCCAACGTTTCCCTTTAATATCAGTTGTAAATGGTACCTTCTGGAATTTATTGCTCAGATTAGAAAAAAACTATATTCCTTGATTGCTCTGCCTACAGCATTCTAGGGAGCCATTCGCATCCCTTATGTAATGACACATTTGTGTGTTGTTGCTGGCGCTGTGGTAAGACTCAGCTAGAGGAAAAGATGCAGAGAAATCAAATGATAGTGTTCCATTGTCTGCTGATGTGCGGGTAATAAAGGATCCTCAAGATGAATTAAAGATAGTGAGGATGAAATCACAAAGCTTCAAACCTTCTCCAAAATCTCATCATTAGTACTCAGATCCATCTGTTTACCTTGTGGTTCCATTAGCTCTAACATCAGCAATAAACTTTGGTTGGCAAATAATTCATATTTGAGAGATAATGTTGTTCTTGACCTCCTCTGTGCAAGGCACAAGGCATTTTAGAAAAACGGAAATCACAAATGAAATAAAACCTTCATAAAAAAAAGAAAGATGAAATATGTTTCTTGCTTTCTTTATAATGTACAAGCTGACTTTAAAATGAACAGTGTGCCCATTGCTGATATTTCTAATATAAATGACTGCTGTATTCCCAGCTTCACCAATTACAACATAAGGGCTGTGGTTCTCTTGCATGATTTCCTAATAGAAGGTGCAAAGGTGAGACATTTAAGCTCCGTATACACGTCAAATTTTTCTCGCCCGATAATCGGCATCGGCCAGATATCGGGTCAGAATCTGGCGTGTGTACAGCCGAGGTTGTTCATCATCTGTGGATCCGCGCAGCAGGGTGCCGCTCTGTCGCTCTCCCCCTCCCCTCTCCATAGAGCAGAACCGTGCTGTATGTACAGCACTCCTTCATGCGCTTCTTATCGTTGGAAAGGATCGTGAAAGATCCTTTCCAACTACAAGAATTGCACGTGTGTATGCGGCTTTAGACATTCAGAGAAGGTTAACTACTGGAGATCTCTAGAGATACATACAAGTTCCAGAAGGTAATGCAACTTATATAGTTTATCCAATACTATACATTTTAGCTGGACTTGCTCTTTAAAGTGGACTTTGCATCAATTTTTCAATGCATTCAGTCTAAATGAAACATTCAAGGATTTATTACCTTTTACAGACATCACAATCAGCTATTTATGCATTCATCTGCTTTTCTTTTCCAAAGAATGCTGTGGTAATTTTAAAACATAGCTACATAAACTAAAATTAGTTTTATTTTATTATTATTAATTTTTTTTTTTTTTTTTGCTTTACATAATCGCATGAGCCCAATTTACACCTTTTGCTTCTAGCAATTCACAAACAATGCTTGAAGCTGTGTGTCTTTTGAATGGTTCAGATATGAGGCATGATTGCAGCACCAGGGTCTATAGGATCTGCAGCCCTTACATCCAAGAAGCCCGGAAGTACAAAGAGAGCTATACTAATCTATTCATATATTTAAAAACCTGCATGACAGGTGGTTGCTTTTGCAGTGCAAAAAGGTGTAACTGACTTAATCTGGGTAAATTAGAGCAGAATTAAACCTAAAAAACAAAAATGATGAGCAGGCAGCTCTTTATTACAGAAGGTACATTACATTAATCTTAGGTGGAAAAGTTAGGTCATACCATCTGGCTTATCAAGATGGTTGAAGACCCAAAATTGGACCAGGGAAAGTTGGTGCCAGAGATGGAGCAAGGAGAGATGATTTCAGTTCTACTTTAATTGTACTCAGAGATGGGCTTTGATTTGCAAGGTGTTGACCTGGAACACATATGCAGGTCAGAATTTGTGACTTAGTTTTCTGTATACTTATATTTGGTAGTGAGTTACGAGGTGGTAAAGTATGATATGTAGATGTTAGTAAAGCACCTGACTTTGCAACCCCTAAAAAAGTTAGTGATGTCAGTTTCCATATTTTGATCATGACAAGTACTCTTTACTTTGGAATACCAGGGTTATTTTTGAAACACTACAATGTTTTACAATGTTTTATTATTGGGATGGTCAGCTTGGATGTTAAGCAACATACAGGTTAATATTATTGCTTTCTTTTTGCTTGATATTCAGTGTCTAATTTGCAACTCAATTACGTCATTTTATATTATGTTATATTTATTTATTTTTATTATATTAAGTGTCATAAGTGTTATAAGTGTCTATATTTTTTCTGGTGGTTGCCAAAAACCTCTGGCCATCGAAGTGGAGGACAACCATTAAACAGACTGAACAGGCAGCATAACCAGGGACCCCAACAAAAAAAGGCCCAAGAATCCAGAGATTTAGGAATCATAGTTTAACTCTAAGACACGACAATGCTTCTAGAGAACTATATCCAGATGTGTGCCAAGAATTTTCATACATCTTGATTTTCCAATGTAAACCAAGCTATCCTGATTTTAAATCCATCAGAAAAAAAACGAGTTTGCACAAAATAATTTCTTAGCTGCCCATAAACACGACCGCAACCGAAAATTTATTAAGCTGAATGCAAAATGTATGAAAGGCATTATTACTTTCATATCTACTCTGCCTGAAGATTCTAACAAGATTTTATGGAGGATATTTTATCTATTTCTTTCTCTCTAATTCTCAGCACAGCAGGTGCAATGTGCAATACAAAATGTATAAATAGAAATACATGTAGCAGACACAGCTCCCAGATCCCAGCTCTATGAATTACTCCATATTTATTTATATGTTTTTTTTCAGTATTTTCAAGTAAAACACAAAACTGAAGGGTGGAATTAAACACTGTGTTTTTGAGGTAAAGATTTTAGCCAACAAAAAACAGGATGCATAAATATTTATAGTACAGTCCACCCTGTGACTGATGTTTCAGGGCTGGAAAATAACACAGAACCTTTTTGTCAACTACTGCTTTTACAAAACGTAAGTTTCCTCTGTGTAGTGTGGTTACCATGTGGTGGATAGATACATTGCACCATTGGAAACCACACAAATGTAATTAGGGCCTCAGTGTCAGAAAAACCAGGTTGAACCAGGAAATATTTCATATTTTTTATATATTGCACAATGTGTGCTTATAGTAAAAACTCATTTGAACACCATTTGCAAATAAACTGACCACATCAAACAACGTCAAATTAACTGCAGGAAACAAAACTATTACTTAAATTTTTATTTTTTTTTAAAGTGGACCTTAACTTAGAAGTAAAGATTCACTAAAATTTCACAAAAAATTGTTACTAATTGTGCCTGTGCAGAATCAAGAAAGATTTCTTTTATCAGTATTTTTATTGGTAAGATGAAAAGTATTACAATGAAATCAGAAGTATGACCACTTGATCTGCAGCAGGTTCCAGGAATTTAAATACAAAATTTCTAAACACCTCTCATCTCCATTGCATTGACCTTACAATCTCTGAACGCTGTTGGAGGTGTGATGAAGAGGCGGGAACCATGCTCCATATATTCTGGTCTAGCCCAGCCCTGGGGCCCTTCTGGTCTAGGGTGAGTGAGATCATCCAAAGACTTGAAGACTACTTGGTACCTGATGACCCTCCATTTTTTCTTTTACAACAGCTCCCTATCACATGAATTTCACCAAACTTCTGTGGTTGGACATTTGATAATTGCAGCCAAAATAAGCATCCCATTGAATTGGAGATCATCCTTTTGCCTCTCTATAGCCAAATGGACTTAACATTATTAATACACAGTATTTATATAGCGCCAACATATTATGCAGCGCTTTACAAAGTCCATAGTCATAGTCCTCTCAAAGGGGCTCACAGTCTAATGTCCCCACCATAGTCATATGTCATTAATACAGTCCAAGGCCAATTTTGGTAGGAAGCCAATTAACCTAACTGCATGTTTTTTTGGAATGTGAGAGGAAACTAGATTACCTGGAGGAAACCCACACAAACTCCATGCAGATAGTGTCTTGGCTGAGTTTCAAACCTGGGACCTAGCACTGCAAAGGCCAGAGTGCTAACCACTGAGCCACTGTGCTGCCTGTATTGATGAGGTAATCCTCATGCAGGACCTCACCACAGTGATGAGAAGTGGGAGACTACCTGGTTCTATTGAAAGTTATTTGCAGATTCTCCAGATTATAGGAGATATTTGTGTACACGAGGAGGTGAGCCTCCAATATAACTTGTACTGATTTTGCCTTTCTTTATAGTATGTATTTTATCCCAAGTGATATTCAGTTGATCCTGTCTAATATTTTGCCATTTATTGAGCATTTTGCCTTATGTAATATAAGTGTTGACTTCTAGTAGTTCCAACTCTTCTTGATGTATTGCTGTTTCCTATTTGTGTCTGTACTCTTGACTCTTAGTCTTACTTTTAATCTTACTCTTGACTCTTTAATTTTACTCTTAGTAAAATGAAAATAAAGAATGTTAAAAAGAAAAAAGTTGGAAGAATGAGGAAGAAACAACAGTTATTAGGGGAACAGTGCAAGACTGGTAAGTAATAACAAAAAGTTCAAGAAAGCTATGTGCTCATCCAGCAGAAAACAACAATCAAATATAAACATAGGAAAAAACAAGATTGAGAAAATAATACATACACAATATGTTGCAGGGGAGATCACAACCAAGCTAAATAATACCCAAAAAAGGGGTGAAATTTCATCACAGATTAGTCTGAACCCCGAAAGATTTATCTTTTGTCCTGAATTACACCTGAAACATGCCAGGGCACTGCCATTGCCCACAGACTGTGTAAAATATTCTTAGCCATCAATGCTGATTTTTGTCAATTAATATTGTGCTGCTCAGTTAGCCTTGCTGGAGAGGGATATGTACCACAAAAAATGCAATGCCAAAATCTCCCGGCTGCTGCTTTGGTGAATTTTGTGCTTTTTACATCTATTCCTCTACTTCTTGATCACTCATGTTCTACTTCTACAATTTCAAAATTTCTAATAAAAACTAAACAGAAAAGATAAGGTCAAGTATGTCAACTTTTTTAGATAATAAAATAATAGGTACTCATCAAACTATTTAAAATCAAGATAATTTTAAATTGTATGCTACACAAGTGTGTAGCATGCACAGTCACATGGAGAAGGTCACATACTTCCCCATGCACAGAGCCCCAGTCTATTATCGAATGCTCCACTGACATGATTGGCTTAATTTGTGTCACTGCCAGTAGATATGGGTTGTCTGTATTAACTGTAATTTGTTCTAAATGGGCAAAGTGACAACATGTCTTTTGAAAGCTTTACATTGTAGCCAGGTATGTTGGATTTGTTGCATTTATACATTTATAGATTTTATTGGATTTGTTGTAGGTATGTTGCACTTTCAGAAGTAGATGTTAGCAATGGCACCACTATTTTTTCAGGAAAATTTCCCTTTAAGAAGGCAGAACAGTAGATCTAATGAAGAGAAGTAATCAATAAAATTTTGTCCTTTATTTAGTTTACCAGCATGTTTGTATTGTAGAGATTGATTCCTCGCTGACTTCCACCCCAGGAATGTCAGTGACGCCTAATACTATTTTGGGACATCACGATTACACTTTATGAGGGTCATGTAAAGAGCAGAGTACCAGATTCTGAAGCTGAGCTTTGTGGTGATATCTATTTCCAAGCTGTAACAAACACACAATACTTTGGCTCTGTTATAGGTCCCAGCATAATACTGGTTGCTGACTTATGCTTTACAGCCTTCACACTTTTAAGTAAGGAGAGTGTTATGTACAAAAAGTGTTTGTAAAGTGTAGGTAAAGCTAAAAATAATAAAAAAAACAACTGTGGATAAGAATAGAGAAGATTTAAAACAATTGTCAGTGTTTTATTGTTGTCTTAGTAATCACTGCAGAAAATCACTGCTCTATTTGGAATTGAAGCATTGTCACTAAAAGTGATGGGAAATCCAAACTTTTAGATTTGTCACCAAATATAGATAATCTTATAAAAAAGAACATTTAAAAAGAATGCCCCTGACTTCTTCATGTTGTGTCCATGTGCCAGGAATCCCCTGAACAAAATTCTTTTCTTTGTTGGGTTTCAAAACATATCTATTACTTGTGTCAGAAATTCATAGCTGCCCTCTGTATCTGTGTGATCACAAAGAATACTTCTATATCTTATCTTGCACCACATTTCACCATAGATTATTAAGGAACAATCGGGCCAGGTCTGACACCAAGCTTTGCAACAAAAAGGCAATTGGTGTCACAAAGTGGAAATTATAAAGCATTTTTAGCAGATCAAAAGGTTATTTTATATACTTTCACTATCTTTAAATGTACTAGTCTTGCAAATATATACAGGATATTTTCTTCATTCTGACATATGCTTTAAGTTTGCTAATAAAGGGTATCAAATAAACTCTTTTTTGCAATGATCAAAGGCCAACACTAGACAAAACTCCATTACTGCTGTCTCAAAGCATATAGTTTTCTAGAACATATGACTAGAACTCACTCAGTTGGCTGCTGTTTGATAAAACAAGTGGGTGATTTTTGCATCTACCTAAAGTTCATTACATTTGGCAGAACTGATCCTTATACGGTTCATCTTTGTGTATGTATAAGTTAGGTTTTCATTCATGTCATTAAGGCATTTCTCCTTTTTCCTCCTAACTCATTCTTAGGCTTAGCATAGCATTTCAAGTCACGGATGGATACCGAGTAATGAAGCTGAATCATGGTTTTCCACATGTAAAAGCCAATGTACACACAGACTAATGACGCGCAGTTACAGTCAGCTGAGAGTTATCCCTGCAACCAGTATGTGCTCTATACTTGCAAAATTGTTCCTTGCATGTTAAATAAGCAAAGGATCCAGTTTATTAGAAAGTACAACATTTGAACATTTTTTTAGATATAAGTGGTGCATCGAACAACTGAAGAACCATGGACATGTATGCTTTATAGGTGTACTTATTGCAAAAATACTGGTGTCAGCTTTTAGCTGGTGCTAATATTCCAATCATGATCTGAACATTTTTCTGTGTGCAGTGCATATAAAATGTCCCTTATGGCTAAGCACAGCATGCATGAAACACATTAATGTCAGTTGCTGTTAGTGTGCTGTATATGCCTTATGAGAAATAAACCCATCATAGAGCAATTTGGAACTCGTTTCTTCTCAAAATTGTGTATTAGTACCTAGCATGGGCTAGTATTCAAGAAATGACCACAACTACAGCCAAATTTTCCCCGGCCATAGCAGGTGGGCCCAATATAGCCCAAAATCATGAAAAAAGTAGAATAACTGTGTGTAAAATGTAACTGCTCAGATGAAAATACTACTTAATAGAAGCAAATGTTACAAATGTCAGCTTGCAATGCTGACCAATAAAAAAGACTTTGCCTAATTTTTATAACAGACGGTAATTACAAAGCAGGTTAGCTTTACCATGCAATGTTGTGCACATACTGCAAGCTGAGTTAGCCAGCTGTTTATGTGCAGCAGTTCCTATGAGCCAATGTAAAGTGTAAAAGCAAAGTTCCTTAACAATGTGGCTGAAAATAGACTAATAAAAGACCCCATGTGGCAGATCAGCAGAAATGATGCGTGAATGTTTCAACGGCTGGCTGAATTACAAATTCACTGTGCAAAATACAGAGTAAGGCTGCTTGCAGAAAGTCAAACAATTTTTTTACTTCTTAATTTTTCTTTCGGAGGATAGTTAACGACAGTTGTGAGAGACTCTGGTGGAGAATGTACTTCTTAGAACTTCATTTTCTTAAATCTCCATTATAAGCTTTAAAAAAGTTAGAGTTCACTAATAAATCACTCTTTATAAAGAGTACAAGAACAGCAGCATAGCATCTCAAATGAATCAGGACCTGCACCTCTCTTGTTCTGAGGGAATGTTAGTCTTTTGGCGTTCCGGCAGTGTTCTGATTCTTTGTGCGTGATTGGCTGGAAGTCAAAAATGCAGTCAATTGCTGAAAGAGCTAAGCCCTATAAAAGACCTAGACAAGTATCACCTTTTCAATTGAGCCTTTAGGAGATCAAGAGGTTTTTTTTTTAACTCTGATTGAAAAGTAGTCTGTACAGGAAATGCATGTTCTATTACCTACGTTATCATTAATCAGTACTGTGCCACCAATTTAATCTCTGATCCCAAATGACCTCAATGTATTGTCCTGGGAACCCAAACTTGAAGAAAGTCAAGAACTATAATCATTTGCCTTGTTGAAATGACAGCATGTCTTTATCAGTCAATAATTAACTGGACTGAAACCAAATGGCTATAAGACAATGACATATAAGATTTACATGTGTCAAATCGATTTTTGTTTTCATTAGCCTATATGTCATAATAGCAGATAAAGCAATATGGATGTGTCACCTTAATATGTCTAGAAACACTAACAATAAATCTATTATTTGCTCATTTTGGTCTGTTTAATATATACAATTGAAAGCTTTTTTTGGTATATAGGTTTATTCTCCTGGACTATAAAGGAATTACTGTCAAGGTTGTGGAGATAGAGAAAAGGGAAATGACTGTATAGTAAAGCAAAAGACGCATTATTATTATTATTATCAATAATGACCTTTTAAATGAACAGAAAGTAGGAGGAAGACAAATGTGATGAGGAATACTATTCCAGAGAATCAGCACAGCTCTAGAAAAGTCTTCAAACCGTGCATGTGATGAGGTTATGAGTGAGGAAGTAATTAGCGGGCATTTGAGGAACGAAAAGAGCGGATAGGGGTGTATTTTTCTACCAGGTCTGAACGGTACGTGGGACAAGAGCTGTTGAGGGATTGGAAGGCAAAGCACAGGAGCTTGATTTTATTCTAAGGTGAAATGGAAGCCAATGAAGGGAACTACAAAGAGAGGCAGCACAAGATGAGCAGTGGGAAGGAAGGATAAGCAGGGTTGACATCATTCCATGGGATTTCAATGCAGCAAAGACGTTATCGACAGCAATCTAGAAGCTGAGAGTATTTTGCCAGGAACAATGGGTATTTTTCTGTACTTACAGCATCTTTAAACGGCTAACACATGAGAAATGTGCATGTACAGCAGATATCTACTGCATTTCATTCTTTTTATTTGCTCTGATATACACTGTGAGCATAAATGTACCCAGCTTTAACTATAGAACCAGGTTAAGGAATATTAAAGCTAAAATAACATACACATACTCATTTGCATGATCATGATGTACATTGTTACTCATTCTGTGATGTACCCACCTTCTGAATATGTAAGAAAAAGCTAAAATAACAATTTTGACAACCACAATAGTTAGCTGTTTTTATGACTCATTGTTGTCCCATGTGAAAATTGTGAGCAACAATGATAGTCATGTAAACTCTGTAATGGTTCTTGTCCAATAATTGGGTAAGGGCTGATGTTGGACGACAATCTTGTGTGTACAGGGTTCCTCCTCCATCGTCTGAACGACAAAACTGGAAGATGATGGCCGGCGATCGATCATAATAGAAGTGAAATGGAGAGAGTGCAGCGGGGTGCCACTCCCTCATTCTCCCCTTCCCCTTCTTATAGAACACAAGGGTGCTGTATGTACAGCATTCCTTCATGCATCGTGCAGTCGTTAGTTGTTGGAAAGGATCATGAAAGATCCTTTCATATGACAATTATTGCACGTGTGTATATAGCCTAGGAGGTAAAAGCACAGTTTACTGGTGATGTAAAGGACAAAGTCTACAAAGACAGTAACTATTTCCACAGATAGGATTAATTTTCATTTATTTTATAGTGGTATTGAATTATAATGTATAGATTTCTCATTAACTATTGAAGGCATATTATTATCTTTGCCCAACAAATCTTGATATAAGGTATTAGCCACACAAGCCAAACTGAACTGCAGGCAGATAGAAAAATACAAAGTATTGCAGCTCTGTATTTGATATATGATTTATTCCATATTATTGTCATACAAGAAGTGTAAGTATCTGAACGTGGCTTGGCTGTTTGTTATATCAAGTGCACCATGTAAAGATTGTGGGTTTCTTCTTCTGGACTATAGCGGAATTAGTATCTAGGTTGTAGAGATAGGGAGAAGGGAAATGTCTATATAGTTTAGCAAAAGACAGATGCGCAGGGTTAACACCATTCCTTGAGATTTCAATGCAGCAAACGAGTTGGGTTATCAACAGCATTCTTGAAGCTGAGAATTTTTTTGCCAGGAACAATTTTTGCCTGGGTTTTTCTTTTGTGTAGTCTAGCCACTTGCCTGGAGTTCAAACACCATAGTAAACCTCTGAAAAGCATATAGTCTAGATCACTGTTTCTTTATCTTTTTAGCATGGGGCAACCCTTGAAATAAATTCCAGTTATCATTTCTATATCCACAGCTCACAGTATATTAGTGTGGTGGTCAGTAGTAAGAATGAGTAGTTGCCTACCCTTTTATGTAAGGTGAAATTTCTGAGTTTAGGTACACTTTAACCAGTTTAGAAAGTAAAATTAAGTTTCCACATCAACAAAATTTCACCCCAGTGAAATCTGGGATTTTGTGAAAAGATCAATTTAAATTCTATTCATTTAAAAATTTGAAATTCTATTTATTTTTAAACTGATTAATCAATAACACAAAAGTGACTGCTTCAATTTAATGTCATTCAGTGTGTTTTGGATAGAGTGAGAAGGCGGTAACGCTCTACTGTTGATAGATATTTTGAGTTGATCATTTCATTTTGCCTTTGTCCTTTAAGGCGTTGTGATTTGCTTATCATGGATATAAAATTGGATGCCATGCACTTCCATTAGTGGACCCAATTTACCCTGAAGCTCATCCTGGCATTGTGCAACATGTATTCCCAAGGCTTCAGCATGTTATCAGACAATGGCTGTTTAACCTCGTCATTATTCCAGAGGCTGGCAGCACAGAGCAGTGCTTCACTGGCACTGAAGTGCGTTCTGGCAAGAGGAAAATGAATACGTAGAGCTTGTGTCCCCTGAGGTTTATTCTCTGGAGGAAACCTCTTTGTGTAAGTGTGATGAGATGCTGCCTCTGCTGACAGCTCTACAGTCCATAAATCCCTAGGGTAAAAAGAGATACTGTAGGAGATATTGCTTGGAATTAGAACCATCCATTAAATATAAGCCCGAATCATTGTTCTTCTGCTTTCGCATCTTTTTTTTTTTTTGTCACAACGCTACCTGTAAAAATTATCTATCAAAATAATTAGATTTTTGCCAGAGGAGAAATGTAGCAGGTGGTAAAATGAGCCGTCTGAAAACTTTGTCTAAAGAAACAATAAAATCTACTCTTTGTTTCCAAGTCAAATGCTGTGAGCTTTCAAAACTCTTCTTGTTATAAGAACATTTAATTCTGGTTCAACAAGGTATTTTTTTGTGTTCATTCAGCATGTTGGTGAAGCAAGCTAGATTGATGGTTTTTCTTCTACGTGGACCTAGAACTTCTGTTATGTGCTGGAAATATGGTTGTAAACGGCCTGTAAATTTTTATGGGATTTGTTTTCAACTAATAAATCAAAAGTATAAAGTATCCAAAGGAAGAATTTTTGTCCATGTAATCTTACCACTGTAGAATTGAGAAATAAAAGAAAACCGCTTTTTAGTTGAAACTTTTGTCCATATTTTGTTTAGCTTTTAATTTCCACCCCCTTCACCCAAAAAACAAAAATGTTGTAAAGCATGACTTAAGCTACGTACACACTTCCAATTATTATCGTCGGAAAACGAACGACGAACGTTCCTGCACGATATACACGAACGATCGTATAGCACCGATCTTGCACATAGAGGTAACGACACGATCGTTCGTAGATATTGTACACACAATAGATACGATCGTTTAAGCGATAGAGGAACTATGTGCATGACCGGAAAGTGAACGGACGTTCGTTCATCACGCATGCTCTGACCATGGACGATCAACGAACGACCGTACACACGAACGATGTTCAACGATCGTCGTCCAATCCGATCCGTCGGTCCGGTCGTTCGTTTCCAGCGACTTTCCTCGTTCGTCGGCGTCGTTGGTTACTTTTTTACGAACGATTTTTTGCCCAATCGATCGTTCGTCGTTCGATTGGAACGATAAAAATTGGAAGTGTGTACGCACCTTAACCCTCTCCTTGCTCCTATTTTTCACAGACCAGGATATTATTCCTGTGAGCTCAAGCTATCATGGATTTGTTACCTGGGAGTGTCTTTGCACCAATCTCAGTTTCAAAGAGAATATCTTAATGAAGCCATGAGCCCTGTTCTCTACATCAATGATAACCTTCTACTACCAGAGGAAAACAGAGGAGAAAAAGACCACTGAATTATCAAAATAAATAGTAATGGGAAGAAATGGGGGGAGGGGGGGGGGCTTAAACATGAAGTTTTCTTTCAAAATTATATCATTTTTATTTATGTGCAATACATTTTATAATGTCAATCTAAAATAAAACCATTAATTTTTTAGTTTTGGATGGAGTGTTAAAGATTTAGAATATATGTCATGTTTTTTTTTTGTGGTCTGTGCCCTACAATAAAGATTTATACTGTTTACTGATCTTTGTCACCAGTAAGGTGAGGTGATCCAATAGGAAATCCAAAGTATGAATGAATGAATATTAATATTTATGGTTGTCTCCAAAACAGAAAAATAGGAAGAAATAGCCCGATTGCGGCACTTGTTTTGGTCACAACTGTTTGCAATTTCCCCAAACATTGTAACGCATCATAAAATAAAAATTCTATTTATATATGTAAAAATATAGAAGAGAACAGCTTTGTGAAAGGTTTCATGGTCAGCTGCAACTTTAGCTACCCTAACCACTTCCTTTGTATCTTGCATGATGTGCAAGCACATCTGTATTTAAAGTGCACGTAAAGTCTTCTCGCCCTAAACATGTTCAGGAGATGCAAGTGCTGTTTTTTTTTGTGGGTAAAATGTCATAGCGTAAAAAACAGTAATATTTCAATAAAGACACCTGTTTTATTATTAGTACAAACAAAACCTTTATATATAAAAAATACTATAATTAAATGGAGATAAAAAATATCTTAGTGCTGTAAGGGGAACAATTTGAATTTATCATTTCTCTGATATCAGGCCTTAATATCAAAACACTTATCAGATTAAAAAAAGAAAATATCTAATAAGCATGTTGTTTGTTTTCAGCTGAACAATTGAACATGTATTTAATATGGATGTCAAGTAAATTGTTTTGTCCACTTGGAACAGTGGTCACCAACTGGTGGTCCCAGAGAAACTTTTGGTGGCCCACAGAAAAATGTGAACATTATTTGCAATTTGTATGTTTTATTAATAATAAAACAAATATAATATTCTAATAAATTTTTATTTTCTGAATGACAATTTTGACCTTTATTTTGCACTGAATTCACAAACTGTACTAGAGACGGAAAAACGAGGGAGGCGCAATGTGACGTCAGTGTAGTCTCAAGTTGTATGAGGCAACTGTTACCGAGCCGTACGCTTCAGTATTGTTTCCACCATTACAACAGTCACCCCGCTCCACAGATTCTCATCTGATTATTGTTTTTATTTGTTTATTTCTCAGATGCTAGTAACTAAGTAAGGTAAGTATGATCTTAAGCGTGTATTTTCTTTAACTGGTATATTTAATGGTATCAAATAGTTTGACTTTGATAACTATCATTTCTTGTTTGATCTTGGGTTCGAATGAAATAAACCCATAATGAGTGAGAAAAAGCAAACAAATATTTTGCATTTTATTAGTAATACCAAAGATAATGCAATTAATGATAATAGTAACAATAGTAATACTTCACTTAACCGTGAGCCGATCAATGAATCAGAGCCTCCACAGTCCTCACCATTAGGAAGGTCATTATTTCGCAAATGTATTTATCTTTTTTAAAAAATTCATATTAATGGTAAGCAAGATTTCAAATTATGAATTTAGAGGTCTGTGAGGTCCCAAAGGTTGGTGACTGCTGACTTTCAACCCAGTGTTGTAGCCTCAAAGAGAATTAGGCTATTGTGTTCTGTCCACCTGTGTGGAGGTAAGACAAGACCTGAGCCAGATCCTTCACACGGTAACCTTGGCATACTGGCTTCTGCAGTAAGTCAGTATGATAGAATAAGAGGCCTTAATTGGTGGCCAGTAGAAAGAAAGCCTCCTACAATGGTGGCTGAAATTATACCTTTATAGGCAACTAAAAATATCACTGGGGTCATACAGCTGGCTCTACCATGTGGTTTTGCCCCTGAACTATTCAAATATCTTCAGATAAACTGGGCTTCCAGGAACCCTGATTTAGAATAGTTGGTCTATGCTATGTGCCTACATGTCACATCAGAATGAATGATATACTTGATGGCAGCTTGTGTCTTATGAGAACCGTGCAATACTGCTACAATCAAGGCAGTATCACGCTGCCTACTGCACTCCTTATCAATGCCAGTTGAAGAATGGCTTAGGTGGCTTAGGAGAATTATTCGAGACATACATCCAAGGATATACATGTAATAAAGTGGTCCACTTTAGTACAGAAAAGTGTAAAAGTACAGAACAAAAAAAAATGTGTTATGGTAACTATATATTGATAATACTTGTAATATTAGTATTTCATTCATCACCTCCTTTTTTGTATTTACCTTTTTTTTCTTCTTTAAATTAACAGATCAAACTGCTCAGCGAAAATTACAGTTAAACAGACAAGCTGTTCACAAAAGGTGAAGCTGGAACAAGCTTACAATTGACAGCTTTTATTTATATTGTTTCGAAAGAACAAAAAAGTTGTAACATCTTAGAAAGTGTTAGCTGTAGTTGGATCTTAGTTTGTATAGTTAAAACTACCATGTCCAGGATAATAATAATGCAGTGATTTCAGTGCAATCAACAGTGTTGTCACCTTGTTACAAAAAGTAAATAACAGATCTACTGCCAGGATGAACAGATACTCCAATCACATAACAAGGGAACACAGAAAATCTTTAATTTTTGTTAGAAATGCTACAGAAAGACTGCATTATGTGTCATTTTTTGTTTGACCATAGTAACATAAATGAACATCAAGATCAAGATCAAGTTAAAAAAGTTCAATATAATGACCATGATGTAATAAAACTCTCCAAGACTGGTGAAGATAGACTATCTTGGGAGAACCCAGATGATCAAACAAACTTGAAATGGATCTGGTCTAGGGCTGAAAACATTTGCCAAGCATTAGCAATGATGTTTTAAGATATCTATTCAGGTTTGCTGGATCGCCCAAATTCCCCCATGATAATCTCTTTTCTCCAGTCTTGGAGAGCTTCTATAAATTGGTCCCAATGTAAGGTAAACAATACGCTATAGGTATAATAATACCAAAGTATATCAATAATAAAACAAGTAACAAGGTATATCAATAAAAAGCAAGATAAAATACATCAGGTCATGTAACCCCTATATATTTACAAACTTCTTTAAAACTAACTCTGAATAAAGATGTATTTTACTGATAATATTCCCGTGCCCTAGTTTATTCTCAGGCACAATAAAAGCTCAGCATTAGTTGATATTAAATCTTTAAAAGACATTTTCTCCGCCATTTAAAACATTTATTTGTCCTGCAAGAAAGCTCAGCTCCACATTCTCATTTGCTGCCCTGCTAGTCTCAATACACCAGACAATTTTAAGGTAGTAAAACTCCCAGTGATGGAAGAATGACCTAGATACTCAGGCTTCAATGTTGGTAACAAAGCTGAATGTTTTTCTTACTATGTTTAATTTGGATTGTATAGTACAAATATTTTGGGGTAAATTATGTGAAGTATAATCAAGTGATTTCATTGCAGATCTTCACAATATTTGCTGAAAAGTCTTTACTGTTTTCAGGAAAGTTGGATATCCACTCAGATACTCTGGTTTAACAAACAATTTGCGTCTTCAAAGGTGAACCATGTAAAAATTTAAATAACTTTGAACAAAGTTCATTCTTAAGCTTTGTGCCACTAGCAAACATTATAGCAAAAATGGGTTTTAGGTACTGTAAGTGGTGAAATTTTGTCATGAAACTTGAAGCATGTATATGTTGATCTACGTCTTGAAATCAAAGGTCTTCTAAAGGAACACATGGATATATTTTAAGACTTACACTGACTCATTTTGGCAATTTAGTAGCAGCTACAGAAGATACGAATGTATTGCACTTAACAAGAGGTTTGCATTTAAAAAATTCAAACAGGTTGTGATTCAATTGTGCAGTTGAGATATTGCAGTATTTGAAGCTATCTAAAGCAATGTTTGGTAAACTATAGGTTGGGACATAAATTGGGTTGAACACACAAAACAGTTAGTGAACACACTAACTAGGGCTGACAACTATAATGCATGGTGTTCCACTTTATATAGTTTTTGTGTTTGTATGATCCTTTGCACTAGAATAATGAATAGGGGGGCATTCACAGTTTTACATTATAAATAATTTGTATTAACATTGTATTATTTTTAACAGGTGCCAATCCTTCTAGAAATCTGGAAGTCCAATGTGAAGCCATCCTTGTGAAAGCTAAAGCTTGGCCCAAGTTGGATCATGCAACAGGACACCAATCCCAAGCACACCGGCAAATCTACAACAGAATGGCAGAAAAGGACAAAAATAAAAGAACTTTAATGGTCTATTTAAAATTCAGACTTTAACCCAAAAGAAATGCTGTGGCAGGACCTAAAAAAATGATAATTTTTTTTAATACCGAAAACCATGTCTTTCAATTATTACTACTAAAGGTGTTTCAACAAGCTACTGAAAATCATAAGGTGTATTTGATTTTTCATATAGGCTTCTGCATTTTGGCTTTTTTGTTAAATAAATAAAGATACAGTAGAATCTGTTATGTGTTGTTTTACACCTAAGATTTAAATAATTTTAGAATCTGATAAGGAGCAGATGATTACAACCTTACACCCAGACCTTACAAGTGAAGGAGGGTGTACTTACTTTTTCATACTATATACTTTACTCTCCTTACCATAATAACTGTCATAAAGTTAATTATGGCTATATGAATTAAGGTAACATTTTGTGTAGGTTTTACAATCTTGCCATTCTTTTAGGCTTTCTTTAAGTACACTTTTTGGATTAGGTACACATTTTTTACAAGACACAGATTTTCCAATATAAGGCTCTTCCATCACAGAATGTTCATTATTAGGATAATAAAGGTATGTACTGGATATATGTTAATGTTCAAAAACACGATAGTTAGTACAGATACAAGCTTGAGTTTGTGAAGAATCGTAAAGTAGGAAAGCAATACCGTTATACTGAAGGAACAAAAAAAAACAACATGCAGGAAACGCTATAAACTCTTGGAGCCGTAAAGCAATTCTCACCACCAATAACGTTCACCTGACATAGCACTCAGACTAAACTTTAAGCTTAGATTACAACCTACATACTATTTACACAAACCTAAGTTTGCTTAACATAATTGCAGTGTACAAGTGGATAAAAAGTATCTTTACCATCTATGTATTTTACATCTGAATTTAACTTTTATAGCTTTTCTACAGGATAAAAGCTACACAAAAAACATTTCAGAAGAAGCAATAATGTCATGGTTCAACAGAACAGAAATTGCTATGTATGAGTACTTAAAATGAAGTTAGTAAAGTTTTTAGAAAGTACAGTTATCAGTATTAAGAGAAGATACCAATCAGGTAAGTCAGACAGAAATTCTATACCACAATGACAGCTATAGGCAGACACCACAAATGAAGGAAAAGTCCATTTACGTATATATTGTGAGAGAAATATGGAGTTAAAAGCCAAAAGATTAAAGATACTGGACCATTACACCTATATGAGCTTGTGGGGCATGCCTTTCTAACATTAACAATAACATGGAACCCCCCCATGCTTTCTTCCGAGAATGCGCTTTCTAGAAGATGTTTGAATGTAGATTTGGGGTGTGCAGTTGGAAATTTGTGCCCATTCGTAATTTTAGTAAAGAATATCATTAAAATAATATTAATAAAAGTAATAATAGTAATATTATTTTAGACAGTGCCATCATATTTCTTGAAACTGTTCAAAATTTGAAACAAGCCTGGGTGTATAAATGTTACACAACATGATTGTCACAGTTAAAAATAGAACAGCAATTTTCTGCTTTGATAGTACCTAGTTCCCACCAAGATTGCTCGGTGCTTCCTGGGCTCCTCCAATTTCTGCTTTCGGGGGTGCGCGGTTTGGGTAGCATGGAGCATATCGGATATCTGATGGCCCAGTGGTGAAAGAATACTGGGATAAGGTTTCCAATTGGGTTTCAACTGGGCTACTTACTTCCCTCTCGTCCAATCTGGAATTGGCTTTCCAAAGCAAAATGGACTTGCTTCTACCAAGTACACTAAAAAACTAAGCAATCATATATTGTTAGCAGGCTGGAATCACACTGGCTAAGGCCTGGAGATCCTCTAACAACTCCCTTGTATCGCTGTTTCTGAAACTCAAATGGATAATGGTAAATGACAAACTCACCTGCCATTAAAGACATTCCCCATGCTTTCAAACTTACCTGGAACCCATGTAATGACTGCTTATCTTCTTCACAAGGCCTTTCCTGATGTGGACTCCCCACTCCCTAAGCACCTACCCCCTTATTCCCTCCCTTAGTCCTATGAATGTTCTTCAATATATACAGGTATTTGGTTTGTTACTAATATGATTAGAATATGATTCAATTGTTGATTGTTTTTCCAAACAGTTACACTATGTATGTTCTTTTTGCACTCATTTCCCATCCCATTTCTCCCTCCCCAAAATGTTGTTGAATAAAATCCTATTGAAGTAAAACCTACAGAAATTATAGGAAGTAATAGAAACAGAACCCTACGAAGTATGTAGCTAGTGGAATGAGTTGGTACAGAGGATCACTACAACATAGGTGAAAAGTTTAGTTGAGTGATGGCAGCAGGATAGCTAAGCTATGTACACATGTCAGATAATAGTCACCTAAGATGAACGTGCTGGTTCCCGGCAAAAATACATTATGGCGAATTAATGACGAAATGGGATTACCACTGTGCACTCCAATGGAGAAGAGCATAGTTTGGCACAGCTCATTTTTTCTCCTCCTCTCTCTATTAAACAGAACATCAATGAGCAATGTGTGTTTATCTGTTCATCGATTACGAATATTTGTTTCTGGTGACAACCAACTGATGTTCGTTGGACATCTATACAAAGTTTAATGTTAATATGGAGACTAATATGGTCCATAATGATGGTCAGAATGTCAGTAGATTGGAGAAGAAATGCTTCGTAAAAAAACATAGCAGGATCAGGAGGTTGATAGGTAACTAAAATTTGGAGGTGGTAAGGGGAGTATAGGCAGGCACAATAAACTTCAATGGATTTGAGAAAGAGGGAAAGGGCATGGAAGTGAAGTTTAAGGAAGCACAATTTATGGAGGAGAATTCCAGCACCACCACCATGTCTGTAATTATTTAGAAGGTCTGGCGACAATACACAGTTTAGACCTGGTCAGATGGAGTCAGCCTGGTTTCACTAACCCAAAGAAAACACATTGATAATAAAAAGACCAGAAGAATTTGTTACAGACAGAACAGACATTCCAAAGTGCACCAGATATAGATGGGGGGAGGAGTAGAGAACTGTGATATACTAATAAGGTTAGCTAGATTGCAGCTGTTAGCAGGTGAGGATGAGATCTGTAAGTTACAGAGCTATGCTTAGCATTGGCAAGAGGAAGAGAACGTGATCTCTCAAATAAGAAAAGGTTCTCGTAAACAAGATGTGGTGAGAAAAGAAAAGAAAGGAGAAAAGTGAAGTGTCAACAGATAGAGGTTAGAGTGGGCTGATCTGTATAAAGACAATGTCAAAAGTAATATAATAGTTAATTAAAAATAAAACATTATAGAAAAAAGAAGCAGGTCAGGGCTGAATAAAAGGTAAGGTTGCAGATAAGTGAAGATTGTGAATTTGTGAAATTGGGTATTGATGTTGGAGCAGGAGACCTGGCTCACAATCTGGGTTGCAATGTGTTGCAAAGGATTTCTATTGATGGAAGGACGGGGCTCTGTGATCCAAGGGAAATGGAAAATGTTGCTAATTTTTTTACCATCCTACACCTAATGTGTGAATTGAACTGGGGACTAGCAGCACCAAGGTGCAGGAAATTTGCACATGCAATTTTACAATTATATAATATGAGTTCATAAAACGCTGTATAAAAAAGCAGGTGTTTCCACTAATGAGTGCTAATAAGGCTGTAGAAAATGTACAGATGTGTGATAAAACGTTCTTTATATAAAACTGTAATCCAGTGGTTCTCCATGCACAGTCTGTTTACTACAGCTTTATTTGGGGAACAGTAATCTTCCACAGTCAGAAATGACGGTCTTAGGTTACTAAATGGCGATAAACATGGTAAACCCATTGAAGGGACTATAGCCCTATACAGTCATGAGATGTTAGATCACTTTGTTGGACAGATGAACGAGGAGTGCTGTACACATAGCGTCATTTTGTTCAATGGAGGGGAAAGATCAACAGAGTAGTTTTACATGTGCACTCCTAACTGCCAAAAACAAAACCCCATTCTACAACCATCAATCCAGGCTTGCCAACCGGTGGTCGCTGAAAATTTTGGTGGTCCATGGCTTTGCCTGATGTGCCCCTCAGTGGGGACAGAGGAGGGACGCTGGGGGGGGGAAACACAGCGGCGAGAGCCGCAGACCAGGTCTCCTGTACGGATTGCAGGCTCAGGGCTCATTGCCAGGATGGGAGAGTGGGAAGGTTCTGGCATCATCACTCTGGGGCAAGTTTCTTCCCCTTTGAGTGACACACGGCTTCCCGCGCATGTGCCGCCCATAAATGTAATGGTCCATAGGTCCAAAAAGGTTGGTGACCGCTGTTCTAAGAGGTAAAGGGAACATGTAGGTGCTAATATTTTTTCGATATTTATGTAAAATAAATAAATTTATGCTAAACAAGCAGTGCATATTAGTTTAAAGAAATCAAATTCTCATTGCATTTCTTGGAAATGATCTGTTTTTCTATCTACATGAGATAGACCTCTGGAACTTCTAATATGTTTCCTACTGGCTCACATGAAGTTAAAATTTTATGATTATGATATATCTATCTTAGCTGTTCACATAGCAAAGTGAAGAAGGCTCCTTGCAAGGTATATTTCACTTAGCTTTGTAAATAAAATGAAGCTCTGCTGTCACATAAGGATTGATTTACTAGTGGAAATTTGGGATGTTCCCAAGGTGAATTATTATCTTGCAAGGAAGAATTCACATAGATTTCAAATAATACCAAGTAATGAGGTGATAATTCACATTACAATGAATACCCAATCACTTTGGTAAGTGAATAGTCTGGATTTCTTTAGTAAGCCAATCCCTATGCCTGCATAGTGAATCTCATAATCGACAAAATATGCACATATCACATTTTAGTGTTCCACACCCTCACTAGTCAAAGTTCTGGGCACCAAAGCTGCTGCCAATTTTTCTTGTGGTAATCCTCTTCAGCTATTGGATCCATTCAGCCAATGGTGGCACTTCATTGCATGCGCACGATTTACATCCTCCTGCATTAGTTTTTCTTGTATTTTGTAAAAAAAATTCTGGACGCAAGGGGCCAAAAAAACAAAGCATGTTTTTGTTTTGTTTTGTTTTTTTACAAAAAAAATCTTGCTTTTTTTTTTTTAAGTAAATTCTATTTTATCGTGCTACAGTTTATCAAACATTTTCGAAACAAAATAGTCTAAGCAAACCCGGAAATGCTTTACAGGGCCTATTGGCAGGAAATGGGTTAAAATATGCTGCTAGGAGCCACACATACAATAGTTGCTATGGCAACCTTTATAATCTGACAGACAATTCTGGCTGACATTTTTTTTTCCCTGCAACCTTCACAAACTCACTAAAATGCATTCAATGTGCAAGGGAAAACCATAGAAAATGTATGCAAATATATACGCGTTCTGTGACACTATCTATCATCTCGAGCTGTGATAGGTAGGATGAAGAACAGCTCATGAATAACCTGCAGGAAAAAAATAAACATATAGCCCGGTAATGATATCTGCGGGTGCAGGTTTAAAATAAACCGATGAATCTAACCAAGAGAAGAGACACCGAGTCCTCACCAATACAAACAGCTGTACCTGCAGATGGTGCAAACAGTTTTTTATATCAATTCACCTGCAATGATTCAAAGAGCTGAGGTCACTAAACCTCTTAGATTGTAAGCTCTTCGGGGCAGGGTCCTGTGTCATTGTTTGTATTTGTCTGTCATTTGCAACCCCTATTCAATGTACAGCGCTGCGTAATATGTTGGCACTTTACAAACACAATTCAATAATATTAAAATTATTATTAATAATAAAATAATAATAATAAATACAGCGCTCTACTTATTTTTTGTATAAATTTAAAATGACCAGGTAATATAATTACATTATATTTTATGAACTCAACAACCTTTTATCCTGTGAATATGTAAGTTTCCGTTGTTTCGTGCATTTATTATCACTTTATTTGTTGTGTTGCTTCTGAACAGAAAAGGAAATAAAAAATAAACATTGTACAAGAAGACATAAAGTTTCACCAAAGGAGCTGATGAAATGTTAGCAAACTCAGATTAGGATCAAACATGCCTATGCATCAAAAACTACTGAAGACAGGACGTGATGAAAGGAACCACTCAATAGTTAATGTCAACAATTGGCCTTCATAGGACATTGCAGTCAATAAATAAAAGCCATCTTATTCCGAGGGCTACAAAATTCACCCTTCATCAGGGCTAGAAGAGCGAAATAAAATTAAATATAAAGTCTAAGTGAATTTTGTTAATAAATGTACATGGATTAAGTGCTGAAAATTGTTAGAAAATAAAAAAATATTTATAATATTTAATATAATAATAATAAAAATAAATAGTATAATCAAAATCTTACAGTGGTAAAATAATCATAACATTATATTAGTGTAATAATACATGGCAAAATATACAATCAAACAGTATGCTAGAACCTGAACTGATATATATATATATATATATATATATATATATATATATATATATAGTTATCCAAATACAAGAACATATACCAAATGCCCACCAAAACCCTCTCTCACTCTTCTAAATACAGACATGACAATTTTCCTCCAACACAGATATAAGTAAGCATAATTTTATACATTTTAAATTAGGTTCCACATTACTGACAATCCTTTTTTATTTTTTGGGAATTGGCCCCTATTATTCTGGCCCATAAGCTTAACAGGAAATGAGGGGCAATCTCTTTAAAAATGAAGTAATATGTTTCTTAGGCAGTTGCTTTCAGCATCTTCATTCGAAGATTTCCTTGTTATTCCTGTATTGGTGACAACTACAAAGTACTTTTCCTCAGTTTCAGTCTCAAGGACCATAGTCATCACGACAAATAAAAAATCATCTTAGCAGATATCTGTAAAGCAAAAACGTGAGGGGTTTTAGATACACTTTAATGTAGAAAAGGAACTGGCAGCCTACCCTTATTATTATTATTATTATTATTAATATTATTATTATTATTATTATTAATAATAATAATAAATTAATTAATTGATAATAATAATAAACAACCATATTTTTTATAGTGCCAATGGATTACGCAGAGCTGTACATTAAATACCCTTAAATAATATTTTGTGGAATCAAGAAGACTGACCACTTCCTGACTTCTTTTATCTCTTACAGGATATAATAGAAATATGCAAGGCACAGTCTCTGACCATCTACCTTATAGTGGGTGTCCCCACTTCTAATTTCAAATTATAAGTGACTGTTAAGTGGTTACAACCCTCAGTGTCTTTGAAAACCTGAAATATTAGTTTGGGGTGGACCAGCTTTTTAATGTTCTGCAGACAAAATATACATTCTGCAGATTGTAGACACTATTGCCAGAAATGTGTGTTTAGTTACTGGAGCTTTGCATTGTTTGCACAGCTCTCCACACCTGCCAGTCATTGGGCTCACATCCTGCTTCACCTTCCACCAGCAGTGATGTACATACACTGACATGGACAGCTCCATAATGTTCAACCAACATAAATATATCAAATACATAACACAAAAAATGGCTACTTTTTGCTGCAGCTAATCAAAGCAGTGAAATCAGAGCAATTTCAGTACAGAAGTGGAGCATGTAAAGACTGAAGGGAAGGTCAGGGTTCTTCTTTACATCGATCACAACCACAATTCAAAGTTTTTTAAATAAATTTTGCTAGTCCTTTAAAGCAGAGTTTCTCAACCAGGATTCCTCCAGTGGTTGCTATGGGTTCCCTCAACAATGAGCAGTTTGTGACTTTTAGGTCAGTTTATGTGACACCAGTGATCCTTTTGGCTATCTATAAGAGTGACATTCTTCCTAATGGTCAGCAATGTAAGAGACATTCTTCCCACTGACCACCAGGATAATATACTGTGAGCTGTCGATATAGGAATTATAGCAGGGGTTCCCTACAACCTGAAAGTTATTTCAAGGTGTTAAAAAGGTCAAGAAACACTGATTTAAAGTATCTTGTAGACAAAAGAATCAAAGTTTTTAATGTATTTGTTCTTTAGATGTCTGTGTCCCTTTTGGAAGATTTTTCTTTGCTCACTGACTTAGAGAAAGAACATGAAATGAGAGGAAATTCTTCCTGTAAAGTAGCAGAAATACTCATGCAGACACTTGACACAAGCATCACTTTTATTCCTGTTTCCATAAAACTTAAAGATTCCTCCACTTTCAATCCGGATAACAATGGTCACCTAGATTAATAGTAAAAGTGATTCTCCCCAGCGGGGTCACAGATTGCAGTAAAACCAGGGGCTGTAGCCCTTCAAGAGCTTTGCTCCTTGAAGAAAAATAGGCGTTTGATTCTAATATGACGGCTATATAATTTATATTTTCTGGTATTTTAATGATTTCTTATCAGATGTATACTTTAGCTCTGTACAATCAGTCTGTAATTAACCCACTACATTTGGTAAATGACATTAGCTGGTAAATACAACATGTTACTTTGTATCTCTTCGTATTTTCCATAAGTAATGTTAGGAATTTATAGCATTGAAGGGAAAGCATTCCTCATAGCAAATGGAAATGCAATCATGGGTGTTGACAAATGGTTTCTTTAATAGGATAAGATGAATATTTGGGGTCTGACGTTCCTGAGATGCCTCTTTGTATGTTGGAAAAGGCAACAGACAGCAAATCATTACATTTGTTACATGAGCAAAATCAGATCGAAAAACCTTCCTTACTTTAACAATTTGCATACATTTATTTATGTCTTCACTTAATAAAATAATTGGGAAAAGGTTGCAGCTTGAGCACCAGAAAAACATTTTTTGTAATGTGTAACTAGTTATAACATAATAAAATAATTCACCCTGAAGGATTAGATTACATAAGCCTTTCTTGACTTTTTTAACATAGGGAAATTCTTAAAAATACCTTTCAGGTCTTCATGGAACCAAAACTATATTTACTATATCCACAGATCACAATATATTAGTGTGGTGGTCATTGGAAAGAATGCTTCCTACGTTGTTAGCCATTGGGAAAAATGTCAATGTTACAGATCAAAAAGACAGATTGCCAAAAATGTTGTTGGTGTCAGTTAAACTGACAAAATGGCACAAACTGCTTATTGCTCAAGGAACTCTTAGTAACCTCTTAAGAAACTCTTGGATTCCAGGGAACCCTGGTTGAGGAACACTAGATTACAGTGACCCTGTGGCTTTGCAAGCACAGAAAAATGGTGGCCCAAGAAAATAAAAGCTATTTCATTTTGTCCCATGCTGATCTATCGTGTAACATTGTTTTATTGTACGATTAGTATCATTCCGATTCCCTCTACCATGAATATAAGGGAAAAGCAGGGGTACATTGCAAATCTCTGTTCACACTCCCTGCACCCAGCACTGGCAGCTGCAAATTTCCATATTTCTGGAGCAAATTTTTATTGCATAATTTATGTTGATTATTGCTACTATTTTTATGCATCCATACTTCATTCCACCCACCGTGAAATCAATTTCTTACTTATATGATTCAAAATTCATAAGTATAGTATTTTCTGTTTTTCTTTGTATAAAAAACAGGTCCAAAGACCAGATCATAAATTCCTGCGCTTCTGTAAATTACAGAAATATAAAAAAAAGTCTTTGTGTAGCAGAATTTAATTAGTCTGCTGAACAAGAATTCTAAAATCTCAATATTCTATTTGCATATTATTTCAGAAGCCCATTGTGCCAAGGTGGTCAGCTCAGACAATTAAATGTGAGGAAAGGAGAGGGAAAACATCAGTTAAATGTATTCCATGTACAAAAACATCTATGCAAATGGAATGTTCAAGGTGAGTAAGCAGAGGTTTATGACCCTCTTATGCACTAGAAAAAGGGGGATTAGCAAAAATACACAAAATAGAAAAGGAGAAACAATATTGTATTAACATGAAGAAGTTTAGGTGAAAAAGGGAGCAAAATAGTTGGAAAGTCTGTGGGTGAATTCCAAACATGTATGGCATTGATACATTGAACTTTATGTTTTATAAAGAAGCAGCCTTGGATTATGAGATTTTTCAGTGTGAATGGAAACCCAAGCAAACGAACCTAAGAATAGTCCTAGATTTGTTCTTTTCTTTAGTGAGCTTACCTTGAATATGAGAACACATTTAATGAAAGTTATGACCCTGTATTTACATGGTGCATTGCTTTTCGGCTTCTGTTAATAGGCACTATTGTGTTTGGTTGGGATGTAATGATGCAAAAGCGTGTAAATCTTTGTTCCATACTGTATGCAATAGCATACAGGTAAGCGCCTGTGTCGACAAACATTTGTTTGAGTCAGGTTTAGAATTCCCCTACTAGTTAATAGGAATGGAAAACCCAGTTGAAACAGGTGAAGTGAAGATCAGAAGGAATTCAAATACAAATTGTGTGCACCTCTAAATGAACTGTGAATGAGCTCTGAAGCATCACAAACTGATGTCAAACTGATGCCACCGACACATGCCAAAAGCATTAAAACACGGGCAGAGGTAACCACAACCACAGGCTGCAACTAATTACTAAATCTTCATTTAATAGATCTTCAAATGGTATTCTTTATATGAAAGCTGTGGTAGTACCTGAAATTGACATGCTAATAAATTCTTAAAGGTGTCAATCAGAAAGGAGTGGTACAAGCAATGGAAGGAGCACGCTTTTAAAAGGAGAGGGTGGAGTGATAAAGAAGTGAACTCATTAGTTCTCTTAGATTGTAAGCTCTTCGGGGCAGGGTCCTCTCTTTCTCCTGTGTCACTGTCTGTGTTTGTCTGTCATTTGCAACCCCGATTTAATGTACATTATGTTAGCCCTATATAAATCCTGTTTATTAATAATTAATAATAGTTTGCTGCTTTTTCTTTCACCATCCAGTCACAAGCTGGAAAAGGAATAAGTGTAATGACTTTTGCTCAAAATGGACAGAGTTGTGTACATTTTAGGATTGGCTGGGCAGAAACACAAATCCTTTGGCAGGTTAAACAGCACCCTTACCTATTTAATGTACAGCACTGCGTAATATGTTGGCGCCAGATAAATCCTGTTTAATATTATTATTATTATTATTATTAATAATAATAATATTATTATTAATAATAATAATAATAATAATAATAACACTATAATAATAATAATAATATTATTCCATCTGTGCATTTGAGTGTTCACCTGGAGTTTCAACTTAAACTAGGTAAGATGTTTGAGGATGTTACGAGTTTGTGATAACAAATATTATCATAAGCAGTAGCATAGATTTATGAAGAAGAGATGTCAAACAAATCAAATTTCTTTTTACAAACACGTAAGTGGAAATTTGAACAATGGTCCTCAGGCTGATGGGTAAATTTAGACCTTAGAGCAAGCAGTATGGTACCAAAATGCCCAGACAATGCCCTAGATATAGGTAAATATGGAACTTAGGAGGTGGGGAGGGGATGGAGGAGAGGTGGAATTTTTTTTAAACTTATTCTTACTTTTAAAGCAAAACTAACTTCCACTTTTAAGGATACATGATCAGGGGGGTCATTATTGCAGAAAGGGACAAGCGATGTCCCTTCTGCAATAATCCCTCCTACCTGGCTGATTGCTCTGGGTATCTGCCTAAAAAAACTAGCAGCTATAGCTTTGATTAGCAAAATACCTTACAATCTTCGTTTCCCCTGCATGTGTCAGGAATGAACTCCTGTGTGCCTATGCCTTATGCCATCCTGGCATGGGCAAATAAGATGGCCAAAGACTGTAAGGTCTGTGAAAATATGGAATAGGCTCCCTCAGGAAGTAGTTTCAGCAAGTTCTATAGATTGCTTTAAGAAAAGCTGGATACTTTTCTAGAAGCACAGAATATAACTGGGTATAAACATTTTAAAATAAAGATAACTGAAACTGTTGATCCAGGGAACATCTGATTGCCTCAGGGAATCAGGAAGGAATTGTTTTCGCCTGTTGGAGCAAATTGTCTTTTTTCAACATAACTGTCTATGTAACTAGAAGAAGAGCTATAAGCTCTGTATGCAGAACATGTTTGTAACTGTAGTTCCAAAATAAAAGGAACAAGATGTGGTTCAAATACTAAACTTAGATGGCTCTCCACATTTGTAAGGAATACTTAGCCCTCTCTCTGGTCTACTGCTCTCTCAACTGTACTCCAAACTGCTTTGACTGGCTGACCTGGACCATGCCCATGGCTTGAATGGGGAATGTTCCAATCCCAGTGAGCTGTGGAAAGTGGTTGCTTTGGTTGTTGGTAGAGAACTGGAGATGGCCCATAATCCCTTACAATGAGCTGCAGGCAACTAAATTCAGCAGCACGAGGAAGAAATGGTGGTTGTCTATGAAAACTGCTCCTGGGTGCATATAGGAGCACCAAGCAGCCACTAACCATGTGGTTTTAGACCAATGTGTAAAAGGTTTTATTGTTTATTATTATTATAATTATTATTAACAATAATAAACAATATTTATATAGCACCAACATATTACGCAGTACCGAACATTAAATAGGGGTTGCAAATGACTGTTACAGACAGTGACAGAGGGGGAGACTAGTACCCTGCCCAGAAGAGCTTACAATCTAAAATATTTATTAAGGAATTTTTATTTACATATGGCTTATGTTAGAGCTTACTGGCCCATGATCTAAATGTAAAAAGATCTGATACAATACATAATAGAGAGACAGAAGGATAGAAATGCTTACCTTCAATTCCAACCCCCAATGCAATATTTTAGAATATGTAAACCCAATTAGTATACTTTCTTTAAATGTACAACCTTTGTTATAACAAAGGTAATGTTTATTGTCTTAAAATCTGCAGCTTTATTAAAAAAACATGATTTTGCCATAAAGGGCCTGGTTCAGGCACTTTCTGGTATAGGGTGACAACAAACCTTTTCCGGTCTGCCTTTTGTGCTTATACTTTGTCACCCTGCCACTGATTCGGAAGAAGGATAGAACATTTGAAATGTCATGAACAGCGCTGAATTTCCCTGTGTCACCATGTCCACTTCCGTTATTGCACATTTCCCAGCACGAGATAACACATGTGGGTGAATGAGCCCTGAACTCTGTACACAGGTCATAGCAGCGGTAAGTGACAGCATGACAATCTCTCCTGCCTTAGCAGATATATTCTAAAGTCAATTTTTCTGTATTTATATAAAAGACCTCAGAAGCAAAATACATAAAAAAATAATACAAAGAACAAATTAATTGTAATTGTAATTTCAATCAGTATTTGCAGCAACTGGCGCCTTTCTTTAGCTGCCTCCTTTGAAATCCCTGTTTGGGGCACAGCAGCTTCATTTACAATCATTCTGTGTGAGTCATGCAATGCAGAATCAGGTTTGTGGTCCTAAAAATAGTATTACGGCTTGTTATACTGGCCCCTTGGAGGGGCTCTCCTGACCGACCAGACTACATCACGGAGCTATGAGACCTAAGCCACAATTTATGAGCTTTAAAGAGACCCTGTCATCAGTCCGTACATTTCATTGATAATCTTCCTGTAAAATGATATGTGTATTTAGCATATATTAGTCAGGTTTTTATCTTTACCTAAGTCGGCCTTGTATAGACATCCAAAAGCCCTTTACTGGAATCCATCCTATAGCAGTGTTTCTCAAGCAGGGTGCTTCTCAGGTCAGTTACTGACATCTTTTTAGCTATCTGTAAGCAGGGGTGTAGTGAGGCGGGCACGGTTGGGAACGCCATGCCCTTACTTTTTTGGGGAATGGGCATGCGTGCCCACTCTTATTTTGCAAAGAATTCTTTGGTGCCGGGGCTCTGGCCAGAAGGGGGGCGGACCGGCCATGTCTCCCCTATGGAATTGCTAGCTCAGGGCGGTGGGTGGGTTGTCTCTTTGAACAGAATCCTCCCACTCTCCCATCGCAGGCTCAGACCTGGGCGGGTTTTGGTATCATGACCTCTTTCTGGGGCAAGTTTCTTCACCTTTGAGTGACACATATCCAGGGGTGTAGTGGGGCGGGCACGTACGGTGCCCTCCTCTTTTTTTACGACTACACCCCTGTCTGTAAGGGTGACATTCTTCCCACTGTCCAGCAATGTCAGAGGCATTGCTTCGTGCTGACCATCATGTTAATACACTGTGAGCTTTAGATACAGTAAATATAGCAGGGGGTTCCCTAGAACCTGAAAGTTATTTAAAGGTTTCCCCTTAAAGAAAATTTGTGCTATAGTATTGCCCTTCACTCCATCTCTGGCTGTTACTCAATAAAAAATTGTTGTCCATACTTACAGTAATTTCCTTTCCAGGTGGCCCATCATGTTTGGGTCATTTTAGACTTGTGGCTGTCCACAGCATTGACCCTGTTCCTAACTGGTCCATTGGGAACCATTGTGTGCCTGTGTATGCCTATGGTTGTGGTGGTTTGTGGTGCAGTTTCTGAAAGCGTCAAGTTGCTTTTGGTTGCGCAGTTGCTTTTCCTCCTCTGAAGGAAGAATCAGACCCCAACTTTACTCAACCGCATGACAAAGCCATTGTTCACCTGCATAGGGGTTGGAGAGGGGCGGCTGGGAGCTGTATTTTTTTTAACTGCAAATCTGAAAGGGCCTTAAAGAGGAACTATACTCAAAAATTTAAAAAAAAAAAAAGACACACTTACTTTAATCCCGCAGGGCAGTCCGATCACTTTGAGGATTTCCGGCATCAGGTCCCACATCGTCCCAGCATCCGTCCCGGAGCATCTTCATCTTCTCTTCCTGGTTCTTCATGCTACGTCACCCGACCCAGGCGCGAAATCAGATAACGTAGGATGAAACAAATTGCCGATCTCACTGCTCGGGCATGCGTAAAAGGAGCGCCCAAGAGCCCCCTGGGATGGCTGACTTAGGTATCCCGGGGGGCTTTGTGCTCCCATTCATTCTTGATGGCCTAGGCGGCCGAGAATTAGAAAATGGTGCTGCACACTTTTTTTTTCTTTTTTCTTTTTTGAAAAGGGTGTTGCACCCTACATAAAGGTGTTCTCTACCCTTTTATGTAAAGTCAAAATTCTGAGTATAGATACGCTTCAAGCTACTATTGGTCAGTTTTGCCCTTGTCACCCTATAAATGTGCAGCGGGAATATCGAAAACTTTTCTCCATACTTACCCTACTTTTCCTTTTCTGGTTGTTCATCAAATCAGCCTACTATAAACGCACGAGGGCCCATAGTAGGCTGGCATTATATACAAAAAATATAGTTATGTAGAAATGTGGGAGGAGAGACAAGATAGCTGGGCCAGCACTGATACTCTGAAAAAAAGTAGAGGGCTATGATGTAACGAGACACAATAATCTTGCTGATTTATATAGCACCCTCATCTTCCATGGGGCTGTACAATACACAAGACAAACAGTTAAACAATTAGGGCAATACAGGTAATAAACAGTCAAACACCGAACAATTTAGCATTCTTTTTAATTGAATGAAAAAAAATGAAAGGGTTTAAAATACTTGTTTTTTCTCTGTTTTATTTCCTGAGATAATAACAAGTTTTCTTAAACTGTTGATAATTACAAAAGATATATTTTTTTAATAACTAAAAGAATCATTTCCATCCTCCACCTACATTGCAGATAATGACCCGCCATAAGGAGGCGCTATACTGAATATATTGAGTTAGGGTATAGGCAAGGGGCGTGTCTGGCTCAGGTGTTTGTCACGTGACGTTCGATGAATTTGATACATTGTATCTCAGCCAGGTGCTGTGTGCACGTGGTAGGGGGCGTGTCTGTCTCGGCTATCCTGGTAACAAGCTCTGTACATGCGTGCTGTGTGACGTCAGCAGCCTATAAAGCTCGCTATTGAGTAAAAATCCCTCTGGGATGAGGAATGTTCTCTGGCCGCCTCCTATTTCTTTGTGTCGGTTCCAGCTCTCAGCTCTGGAAAACGTTTTGGTTCGGAGCCCAGGGATAAATGTGACAGCAAGAAAGAGAATCCAGACGTGTATTGCTATGGGTAATTAGCATATGTGGAAGTCAGCATAGCAGCTGTCTCTGTGGCGCAATCGGTTAGCGCGTTCGGCTGTTAACCGAAAGGTTGGTGGTTCGAGCCCACCCAGGGACGCTTCTATTTTTTCATTCTGAAGTCATTTTTTTGCAATGTACTAAATTCAAATTAAGATCTGCTTCACTGTTTTTTTTTTTATTAATCTTATTTGTTCTAAAATCAGAATGTAGGCATGGAGCATTGGACATGATATACTAGTATGCTATGTGTATTTATCTCAATTGACCTCCTCTCTCCTTCGCCGTTTTGCTTCTAGCGCTTTCCTTCTTTGGGTATTGGACAAGCACTGATGATGTAAATCCTGGGCATGGGTGCTGGACTTAAACATGCTCCATATCCCCCCCAATGTGTGCTTCTTCCCTACCTCCTAGATTGTAAGCTCCTTGGGGCAGGGTCCTCTCTTCCTGTGTCACTGTCTGTAAATGTCAGTCATTTGCAACCCCTATTTAGTGTACAGCACTGCGTAATATGTTGGCGCTATACAAATCCTGTTTATTAATAATAATATTATTAATAATAAATGCTAAAGTTTCGCTGCCAAAGATGGTCGTTCATGATCATCTCAGACAAAAATCTAGCGTATGTACAGGTGTCGGACGATGTTGTTTAGTGATCTGCCATACCAGATCAGCCAGTGAATGCTATTGATGTGTTATAGAGAAGCTGCTTCCTCTTCACCATGTCCTATTTATAATGATAATTAAAAAAAACGATTTTTAGTATGGTGTTCTGTACAGCACTCTTATTTTTACTGACGATCGCTAACGATCATTTCCACTTAAAATTATTGAGCATGTGTACATAATTTAACATTATTCCGACACAAAGTTTTTATTATCAACATCTGTAGGTGTTACACTGCACATGGCACCACAAAAAAATTTGGGGATACAAAAGGCTCCATTTTCAAGGATTGTTTTTTAGCCATGTGACTATTTTTTGAAGTTTCAATATATTTAGTTTAAAAATTCAAAAGATTTAGTTTATAATAATCCATATAATTATTCTGAAGTTCTGATCTTTGTAAAAGAAGCCTAAAGTATCTTTAAAAAAAAAGTTCTACTGAACAAGCTTTATTCTGCAAGTTGAAGGTCAAAACCTAATGGAACCAAAATGTGAAGCAATGGGGGAAATCACTTAAGATTCATTGACTCCATTAACATAAATATAAAAAAAAATGTGGCAAAAAAAAAAACACATTCTCTACATTGGGCCCAAGTTTTAGAAAGAACAATCAGGGATGTATATCTAGTAGTAGTTGGCCACATTCAACTGGACAACTTCTTGTAACATTGAAGACATTCTGAAGTTCTCCAGGCTGCTTCATCAATGTAGTACACTAAACGTTGCTATTCCAGTAGTAATTTCCCTTACATTGTATAATTATTTCCTACACTGGTAGAACTGATGAAGCAGCCTAAAGAGCTCCAAAACGTCTAATACGTTATAAGAACAAGTCCAGTTAAATGTGACAAACTACTACTAGATATACAATAACCTGGGTAAAAGAGAACTTTCACAGTAGCTTGTGTTTTCACCGAGTGATATATTTTTTGCAATTACCTGTTACTATATTTTTTTTTCAGATTGCAGACAATTGTTGGGGCCTCTTTTACAGGTGACGTCTCTTCTACATGTATATCACAGAACCTGAGCACTGTCCCTTGCTATCAGTGAGGATAATGCACAGTACAGCATAAACTATATTATAAAATGAATCAGATTAAGTTGTATAGGATACATTATTTATGAGATTTAAAAACATGCTTTGCTCAGTTTTTTGTTACTTTTATTATCCAGTATTTATATAGCATCAACATATGACATAGCACTGTACAGAATAAATAGTCATATCACTAATTGACCGTGTGTACGCAGCTTTAGGCTAGCTCAATATTTCCTAGTTTTTCAGTCATTTTGCAATTATTCCTGTACATTTAGCAAAGTTTATTACATCTTCCTTGGACTGTACAAATATATTTGTCTGTTGCTAGTATATAATTTAAAGTATTATATTAAGCAGGAGTATTCTTCATGTCATGTTTTACCCCAAATTTGATTTTATCGTACAAACTCTAGGTGACATTATTAATTGACACTAAAAAGTTTGAATCAGCGTGACTGTCCTAAATAACATTTCAACAGGTTAAACCACACACATTTTTGTGTAGGTGCCAAGCCAAAGTGGGTTATGGTATACTTAGTTATAGCACCTTGTGGGTTGTACCCCATGAAAACGGTGGTTGCTAAATACAATTTTTAATCCTGCTGCTTAAAAAAACATGGCTCCTGTGAGTGCACCAACTACTATTTCCCTCTGTCTCCCAATATATATATGTGTAAATATACACAAATGTATGTATGAGTGTGTGTATAAACTGAAACACATCCAAATATTAGAATGACCCTTTTTGGTAAACACTTTGCCAGGTAGGTGCACTTACCTAGTTGAGCCCCTGGTGAAGGCCCATATAGAGAAGAAACGCATTGGGCTGAGCTTAGACAGAGTGACATAGGATGCCATGTAGTGTGCTTTTTTATGTCTCTGTGATCCGGAGTAATTGTGTTTGCAGCTTTTTGGTTTTGTGTAAAGCTTTATTCAATACATTTAAAAAGAACTCTACCACATAGGGACATAGTCAGTTAGGTTGAAAAAAGACATAAGTTCACCCACTACAGAAATAAACATATCTCAGATTTAAAACCCTATGGACATAGTTGCAAAAAAAACCCTGGTACAATATGCTCCAACAGGGCAAAAAAAATATTTCCTGATTTCCCTAAGGCAAATCGGAGGTTCCCTGGATTGAAAGGCCAAACTACAGGTACTTTGCATCCATTTATCTTACGCATTCCTGTAAGTGATTGGTCTATAAGTGTGTAATGATCTGTATTATGCTTTGAGGTTCCAGGGTCTGGTCAGTGGCACTTCAATTAAAGGCGTTGATTTCAAACATTGGTAAGAGGTACCGTATGAAGTGTTTTTTTTTCTTTTCTGGTCTAGTTTTCTGGCTGCTAAGACTTTTCTGTGAAGGACTCGCACAGAGAATATTTACTTCTTCATGGTGAACTTGCAAAGCTTGGCAGTGGCCTTATTACATACAACACGCTGCAGACAGATTCTAGGAGCTTACAAGAAGTTCGGCAAATGTTTGCTTAGCGTTCAGACCAACCTTTGGTTTTCTTCAAAAGCTTTTCTTTTACCATCTACATGAACATAAAAGAGCTGCTTTAAGGCTCCAATGACAAATTAGAGCTGGAAGTCCAATACCTAAAGTACAACTAAAGGTTCCTGTAAAACAGATTAAACAAGTCCAAAATCCATCTACTATGTGATGCAGAAGCCTCTTAAAGTACACACATATCTTCTACCATCCCTGACTGTAACACATTTGTCATTTAGTTGTGTCTCACCCACACTTTCTCCCAGGCACTGCAGATCACAATAGGAGGATTTTAGAGGAAGAGCTGTCAATGCAGAAAGAAATTGTTTTAAGTTTATACAGGTTGACAATCACAAATCCGGCACCCCACAGACGTGAGGAGTGTCGGATTTTTGAAAATTCCTGATTTTTTTTATACTCACCTCCACACACAGGCCAGCCTTCCTCTTGCAGCACCCTCGGACATCTGGCACAGTTCCAGGGGGCAGGCAACAGGGACGTTTCAACGTGTATTTAGTGTAGCAAGCAAGACCTAACAGCTGTTTCTGCAGAACAGCGCCAGGAAAACATTAATGGCCAAACAGTGTACTGCAGTCCCTGTATTGAAAATGCGATCCAAAATTCATGCCGAGAAACTGAAGGGTCGATTGTCAACCTGTGATTTAATATTTTTATTAGAAAATAAAAAGAAAGAAAAAAGTGTGTGTGTGTGTGTGTGTGTGTGTGTATGTAGGCGGGATCACATTACACATCAATAAGAGTAAGGAAGTAAACTAGTATCACTTTCACAGCATAGGACAGTACATCAACTAATACCCATAAAAAAAAGAAAGGTCTTTGTCCTGAGGAACAATGTTCCATCCACGGGTTCCAGGTGGGTTTGATAGCATGAGGGGTATCCTTCAGGATACAAGTTTATTGTTTACCGTTCTCCAGTTGAGTTTCATTTTAACAATAGAATATTTGGGAATTTTCATGCCTTAGCAAGGGCAATTCTTGCTAAGGCTGCTAACAATATTTAACAAAACAACTTCTTGGAATATTTAGGCAGTGGTATGTCAATTTTACTTATTTGGTAAATAGTGTAAAATTCAGATAGGTTGTGGGAACACCCAAGAGTTGGAAACCTAACAGCTGCTGGGCTACCCTAACCATTGCATTGTATTTTAATAAACCAGCATTTCAACATTTTGTTGGAGGGGGTCACCAAACCCTTCACAACAACCCCCATTTAATCCCTATGGGCCACTGCAGTATACATGTAGTGTCCCAACAATGAGCACGGTTCAGGGCATGAACAAGTGGTAACCACCCTGAAATTTCACCACCTATCTGAAGTAAAAATACAGGGGCTTGTTTTACAGTATCAGAGCTGAATTCAGCAGTACCAACAACAATGATTATTATTAATATTAATAATATTAATAATAATAATAATAAACAGGATATTTATAGCGTGAACATATTATGCAGTGCTGTACATTAAATAGGGGTTGCAAATGACAGACAGATACAGACTGTGACACAGGAGGAGGAGAGGACCCTGCCCCAAACAGCTTACAATCTAGGACAAGAAAGGTAAGTATGTTTATTGATCTTTTCCAAACCTGCCTTTCCTCTGAGATTTTGGTAACAACAGTGTTGTTTTATGGGTATTTGCTTTCTTCTCTCTGATCTCCACTTCACACAACTAAACACAAGTAACACTTGCTTCTACTATTACTATTAACTAATTTTGTTATTTTATGTCAATTATTATTGAAGCATGTTTTAATGACATTTTATAAAAGATATTGGATACTTTGTAATAATAAAATATTTAGCTATCATGTTGTATCCTGCACACTGTTCTCATCATACCTAACACAAGGCTTGGTTCACTGATTTCCTTGTAAAAGTCTATTCACAAAAATTATTGCATAGGTTATGATTGTCACTCGCTTCGGGCTTGTGATACCTGGGAGTTTTTAATAAGGTATCTATTAGGAAGTGTAGAAAAGGGTTCAGATTAAAATGGTGATAAAATAACTCTTTATGAAAAAGGAATAGAAAAATAATGTATATTTCATGGTATTCAATACCAATTCCTGCTATGTTTTTTTTGGAATTATACATTTTAGAAGAAAATGATCCTGAGATTATTTAATCTAAGCATGGCACTCTCTCCCTTTCATATATTTTCTGTATAGATGAGATATATTATTGCAGGTAAATTAATTACCGGTAATACATTTTAATCAGTTGAGCCTCAGGTGAGTATTTTGTCTTAGGTGGAGCCCTCTAGAGGTGGCAATGACAAAAGCAAGGTCTGCCTGACAAACCTCCAGGCTGAGTTCTAGGAGTTTTACCGTTTAATATTGCAACATACAATAAAACACAAGGCAAAGAAAACTGTTATTCATTCTGACCAGCACCACCAATGCACCCAGACAACATGTCTCACCATACATGCTTTTTAATGCATTGCAAATTACAGATGTTTAGACATATGTGCATTGTTTTGGGCAGTGGTGAAAAAAATGCTGCAGGCGCTCTATGATTTTTCTTTTGGTTGGCAACATACTGAAAATTATTAGGCACAATAAAATACATAGAATAATGCACCACAACCCAGGCCTGAATTTGCCCGGAAAATATAAAAATGTAAGCATAACCATATGTATTATCATTTCAACCGTGTGCATTATACTATTTCCAATTGTATTTAACATGCTGAGAACTGTGCAACAAAACTTATTTCCATAGAGGATATGGATAGGGGTTTGGCGCTGCCATCTTCCAAAACCACTGGTTGTCTGATTGTGTCTTTCTAAAGAAAAATTAATAAAGCTAAAGCTAGCATGCAGGTCAGAAAAGTATTAGATTTCTTATCTTCTTTTAAATCGAAATAAAAATGTGTTGGTGTGGGATTGAGAGGGCAGATATATATACAGTGGTACTGTCCCAGTACTGGGATTTTTGCTGGTGATTTAGCTGTGGGACTTAGGCTACATGATATTTGGTGAACCACTTACCTTTGTCCCCAGAGTGGACTAGTTGTGTTTTACATCTGCCAGGGCTCATATCATCAGGGGCAATAATAATTTATTGCCTATTATCTTGTTATTAGTCAAGAAAACTGTGCTGCAAAAGTGGATCTATTCAGAACCTCAAACTCTTGGATTCTTTTGGGAGAAACCTCTACGTCATTCACATGGACTGGATGGAGACTTTCTTTGATAGAGACTCTCGAGTTGATCACCTTTTTTAAGTTAAGGAGTCCTTTATTGATATCCTGCCAATGATCACTGAACATAACTCATACGAACATTCACATAATACCTGGGTTTACTGCCTGGATTTTCCTCAATGATCCCTCAATTTTGTTTTGAACACATGTTGAGGAGCCATTTTCCTTTTGGGCTTATACCTTCATTACTGTTTGACATGTGTATTTGTGTCATTCTTTCTTTGGTTTTTGGTTAGTATTCTGGTGTTATTACTGGTATTGTATGTTTATCATTCTCTTACAAAAGATTGAGAGAATAATAATATTTTATTATTATTATTATTAATAATAATAATAATAATAAACAGGATTTATACAGCACCAACAAATTATGCAGTGCTGTATATTAAATAAGGGTTTCAAATCAAATCATTCTAACCAACTTCTAAATATCTCTCAATCTTTAGAGTGTGAGGGTGAGTTTGGTGAAACTTTAAAATGAAAGGAATTACAATTTATGAAAACATAAAGAACAATTATGTGGTGTTGAAAAGAAACCCCAACAAATATAAACACCCAGAAAAGAGCAGGTAATGAAAGAATAGGAGGAATATTGCTACTTAGTGACAACACATTACTTAAAATAAATCCTCGTTCTGACTTATGCCTTTGCAATGGAGACAGCACACAAAATACACATTCTGATTGTATATATGGATTTTGTATCCAGTCTTTAGTTTAGGAATATGTAAACCTATTGTATGTAGGCCTGGAAAGAGAAAAGGTAACTTTTAATATTAACATGTTCTTATTACTCTCCAGAAACAACCTGATAGCTTAATATTTGCTTCTTCTTTGTTCCTGCTCCATAAGCTGAATATGCATTGGGCTCCAGAGGCTCAATTCATTGACTTACTCATTGGCTGTTGCTAGGATATAACCAATTCTGTAGAACAAAGAATGTTTGTATGTCATATATTCCTGCAAAACTGCTTTACATCATTTTGTAAAGCAAAACACATATGCATTACAGAAATTGTAGGATGTATTATCATTTGTGAAAACTCTTTTTTTTCACAGATTGCCAACTAATCACCAAGTCATTAACTCGACTAAATCAACTGCCATGTTTTCAGTTGAATCTACAGAAAACGTATGTACCTCTCCTAACTGTTCAAATATCACATTCAGATTTGACTGAATAGGTTCCTGGCATGGCCAAAAAACATCTGTCATCTGCCGACCATACTATTATTTCCTCATTTGGCCCCAGTGCTAAGCTGCCAGTCTGTCTAGTTTGACCAGCCATGTGTGTTGCCAAATTGGAAGAAGATCGAGTTGCTCAGTGACCAATATGGAGGGGCAGCCCATCTGGACTATAGCCCATTTAAAGATTATTACTCATTGAGAGAAAACAGAAGAAACAGAATCCTTTTATTGAGAAACAATAGTAATTCTGCAAGCAAGCCTTTCAAATTTGAGAATTGGAATCTCATATTTAAAACCTATTTAGATCCTGATGATGATCTAACACATAAACATCTGATCATTGCATGTAATAAAAACAAAAAAGTCAGCAAATTCTCTTCAGACCCTGAGTCTTCTCAGTCACTTATCAGTTATAGGGAATTCAGGCTCCTTCCTACCAAGCTCTTTCCAATGTTGCAAGATTCTAACAATATTTTTTAAATTATTCCTTTCTTCACTGAAACATCGTTTCCTATTTGTCTTCATATATCAAATATAAAACACAGAAAAACAAAGTGCAAAATATCACAACTGCATCATTGGAGTAGTTATCTTTAATAAGAGATATTTGTATTTTGAAAGTCAACATGCAGTTGTGAAGCAGTTTGGTGCTTATTTGCAGTTTCCATAGAAACCAGTCAAAAGTTCTCATCACAAAACAGCATACCAAATCAATTTGACACAATCAAATGTTTTGTTTTTATTAGATGACCAGAAAAATGGTTAGAAGTTGAAGCAGAACTACCTTATAAATACAAGGTCAGGGGTATGGAGCACATTGCAATATGATCACCAAATCAGATCTGCTATGATAGTAATAATGTCAGATTTCAGGCATCAAATCATATGGAAACAGTTACAAGGAAGAAAGAGAGAAAAACCTTTTAGTGCAGTCAAGCCTCTTACCAGAAAGTATTCACATGTTTCATTCCACTGCATATCCTACAATAGGAAGATTATTGATCATTTTTGCATAGTGGACATAGTGATGCAATTCATTTATTTTTGCCCTAATGGCAAACCGAACCTCCAGAATCACAGGTGTATCGTACATATTTGGCCGAATATTATTCCTTCTCACTATAACCTACTTGGTTATACTTTCTCATTGAACCATTATTAAAGCTCTCCAAGACTGGAGAACATAAACTGTCATGGGAGAACTTTCTTAAAAATAATTTTCTATTAAGTAGCAAATGTTTCCATTACTGGTTGGTTGAATTATCTAGGTTCTCCCATAATAGTCTATCTTTTCCAGTCCATAGAAGAAGAAATAGCCTGTAGAATGCCTTATCAGTATATAAATATATATAATATTTAAAGCGGAACTAAAGTGAAAATCAAAAAAATGACATTTTGACCTTTACTTGCACAGATCCGTCCCCTGGAGCTGTCTTCCATATGGTCCCGGTTTCTAGCTCTGTCCCGGCACCATCTTTCTCTGTCTTTTTCCTTCTTCTGCCTATGTCACCTGATTTTGGTTATCTACCCTTCTATATAAGGTAAAAATTGTGGTGATAGGTCTGCTTTAAATAATAAAGTTACTTGGAAGCTAAATAGAATTGCAGTGCACAGCTTTGACAGTCACTTTGCTATATTACTGATATTTGTGTTTAAAAATAATATCCAGAAAAATGCATATCCTAAAGCAGCCATTCTCAACCAGGGATCTGTAAATCTTGACCGTTCCTACAGAAATTGCTAGGGGGTCCCTGAGCTGGGTATGATTGACCTTTTATAAAAAATAATACCTGCAGAGTTAACATCACCTGGCCAACTGCATGAAACCAAGAACCTTTATAGCTGTCAGTAAAGGTTGCATTCTAATGTATGGGGGGCATTGTTCCCACTGACTACAAATAAATATAGTAAATTATACACCAAAATAATTCAGGTGTTCCTCAGAGATTGAAAAATCTGCACTAAAAGGGTTGGAAACAAAATACCATATGGGGTTTTATTTCTTGTGACTACATTGAACTTATGTATACAAGATCCATTTTATTGCAGACCTCTTGCTTGACATTGGTATTAATGTAGCACCATGTGGTGCAACAATTCACGTGCCGCATTTATTAAAACACATTATTTGCAATGCAGAGGTGGACACAAGCCGACTGGCACCAGTGGTTCTAATCCTGGTAATAAGTGTAAATGGATACATGATCATTATTAGATTTCTTACATGTTTTTTGTTTAATTTTTTATTTGGTAAAAATATTGGTTGGTTGTTTGCTTGCTTATTTATTATAAATTGAAAGTCCTTTTCAACCACCAATATTAGGAACCGTAGTTCTTTAAATCTAAGCTTGAATGTTCCTAGTGTATTAAGCAAAACATTTTCTGTGAACATCTCAGGTGTATTTTCTCTCAAGCCTTGCTGAGCACAGTCTTCTCTCACTGTAAAATATTCATCCCCTGGCACATATTTAAGCCTTGCTCTGCTTATAATTCAAGACTGGCTGTTGGCAACTTCTACAGTTCCTCTGCCATCTGATATAAACCTGACAAACTGTAAATCACTGTGAATATGTCCTTCTCTCAGACCTGCTCTGTTCATCTTGCCCTTCAATTATTTTTGGTGGACTGCTTACTTGGCATGCCTATTTAGTGTAAGATCTGTAGCGGTATAAGTACAGCACTATGTTATGTTTGTGTAGAATCTAAAAAGCAAAATTTGAAACCATTGCAAGCAATCTGTTTGATGGGGGGGGGGTCATATGCTTCTACTGGCTGGTCCTAAAGCAAACCTGTACTTTGCCCATGGAGAGCAAAGCAAGAGTTTGCTTTAATCCTCCACCATAGCAGTATATACCTACCTTTCCTTAGTGCCTCACCATTTTGTCAGCTGAAAATATCTAGTACGTTTTCATATGAAGAAGCATGTGACTCACTCAATGGGCTTGATTTATTAAAGCTCCCCAAGGCTGGAGAGGATACACTTTTATCAGTGAGGCAGGGTGATCCAGCAAACTTTGAAATGAAATCCTCAAAGGTATTTGCTTTTTGTTAGCAAATGTTTTCAAGCCTGGACCAAATTCATTCCAAGTTTGCTGGATCACCCAGCTTCACTGATGAAAGTGTATCCTCTTCAGCCTTGGAGAGCTTTAATAAATCAGGCCCAATGAGGCTGGGCCAGTCACCAAGTAACACATGAAGAGCTACTATATGTATTGCTGGGAATTATATTATTACTTAATGATTACAAATGCTTAAAGCAAACTTAGCAAAAACTATAACAAAAGGAAATTTAACAAAGCAAAAAAAATATTACATGAAACTTAAATGTACACCACATTTCATCATGATATTTCTTGATGATATTATTTGCAAACAGTGACTGCTGCTTATGGTTGTTTGCTGCGGTCTGTCCCCTTTCACCTCTTGCAACTTACAATTTGCCACTTTTCTGTGCTAGGCAACATAACTAACCAACCAACATAACTGAGGCCAACCATCATTATAATGTTACACAAATGTCACTTCTGCTTATACATAATGCATGCAGGATGCCACAGTCCAAATCAAATACCTCCAAAATAAATTATCCCTTAAAACTTAGGAAAAAATACCAAATATCCTTATTATTTAAACATGCGTTTCCTAATTTTTTCTCATTTGAATAGTTCCACTTTATAAGGCACAGCCAAATCATTAGTCACGATTAAATCCCGCCATAGCAGTCTGGTATTAACAAGAGCCCCCCCACACACACATACATACACACTTTTGGGACCAATTCTCAAATCATTTCTCAACTTTTTCTGGAGAATTATGGAGGTAAGTGTTTTGTAATATTAGGTCATTTGAATACTAAACCTTTGGACCAAATACTTTTCTATGGAATAAGTATGTCCTATGTATATAAGTGGAAGAGTATAAAGCAGTTCCCTCCAGTATCCCTACTTCCTCCACCTGTCCTAGCTTCTTTATTGCTATTTCAGAAAGCAATAGGAGGCTTCACGGACCAAGCTCCTTAATCCTTAGTCCACCTGCACAAACTTCCATCTTTTGCCTTGCCTATTAGTTATGGGGACTATAGATTGAGGAAACCAAACTCCTCAGTCCTTGCTCATTATTAAGCAAATAAAGGTTTAATATTAACTAATAGGTTGTGGTGCCACATATAATGAAATCATCCAAATAGCAAAAATGTAAGCAACATATAAAAAATAAGATGTCATTTCCTTTTATAAAACTTTTTTTTTAAGTTTTTGATGTTGAAAAGTTAGATATCTTTAAAATCCCATCCTTTTAAGGAATAATATTTTTTGTTTCTTTGAACTTTGCTGCAACTAATCCACTTTACCTCTCTCTTTCTCAATATAATTAATGAAATGCAGTGCAAACAGGAGCAACTAAAAAGCAATTTTTTTTCCAGAAAGCAAGTGAATTTGACTTGCTGTTGCATTTTAAGCCTGTTTACAGTTAATATCACATTGTGGGTGCCACCCGTGTTTAAATACCTTAAAGTGATCAAACCCTGCTGGGTATGGTAGACTTTTTTAATTTAGTCCCATAGTAGTCCCATCAATTTACTTAGCTTTTTCTGGTGTGCTCACCTGTCAGGAGCATATTAAAAATGAAGCTAATCAAGGTTGGAGGCCACATTCGCTGCAGGTGCTTTTCCTCAATCTCATGTTTTCATGTGGCCTAAGGGTTGCTAATGTTTTACTCATCAAATAGGAAAAAGAGACAAAGTACTATTTGTTTTTATTACCAATTAACCTGCTGTAAATTTGAGACTTTCTTGGGTGTAAAATGAGGCTCTAATAAAGAAATGTTGCAGCCGTAAGCACTTTGATTTCAGTCTTCACAAAATGTCCTAAACAATATAAGAAAATTTTAATAAAAAAGTGTTTAGTTACCGTGGCCAACAAGGGAGCCAATGGAATTTAATGAACCAGAACATTCTCTCCTTTCCTTCATTTTTAAATAATTCTCATAAATATTACATTAATTTTTAGGATCTCTGAAGCCTCATAGAAGACTAAGGCCATTTAGGTAGGTTAACTATAGAATCTGCAAGGGAGGGAGAGCCACATCTAACAGTTGCAGGGAAGAATCTGATGAAAGCGTACACGTAAAGTGCAGGGGCATGATCCCAGACTGGACATCAGCACCATCAAGGAAGGTACTGCAGGCCACCCCAGAGTTGTTAGTGGAGTGTAAGCTGGAGGAAACCATTAAGCAGACATGTTGCAAACACATGGGCAACTGGGCTTAAAGTATTAGACAGGACCTCATATACTCAAAAACGTAAACAGCTGGTAGCAGCTGGGGGTGAGATTGCTAAAGCCAAAGATTAAAATTAATAAGTGGACAGTAGGAATTGACCTATTGAGTTGAGAACCATTGAGTTCTGATTGACTCTTTCAAATAGGAAGAGCAGCAGGAAGATGCTTCTTCTACACTGACAAGAAAGTGAGCCCAAAGCACACATAAAACAATCCATCCAGATGACATCAGTGCTTGATCCCACAGCTTTACCCATTAAGTGGTAAAATCACCAGTAAGGGAGAATTTTAATGCACCCCGTAGCATAGGTTGCTCCCAGTGCTTGGTCCAACCCAGTATTCACTAAAGGAGTTCTCAGAGAAAGGGTAATTGCAAAGGCAACATGGTCGGTTTTGGAACTGAAAAATGCTCAGTGACTAACTTGTAACAGAAAGAACTCTATACAGTAATCTGCACAACCAACAGAACCCAGTGGGTTATCCCCAAGTTATCCCCACAACATCCAGTCCAATAGGCTCTGAATGAAGCCCACTTCGACTAGCAAAACCTTTATTGAGAGAGCTCAGATTTCAAACACATTTTAGTAAAAATAGTAAAGTTTCCTGTACAGCACAGCAGCTGAATAATGTCCATCCAACTAGAATACTACTATAAAACTGAGGCATGGTGGAAGTGGGAGGCTTTATTGTGACTTTGCCTACAAGATAGTTTCTTAAACTTTATCTTTGAAATTTTGCAATTATAAAAATAATTCAAAGATACATTTTGTATAAACAAATACAAGCGATATTCCACATTCCAATATACTAAACCTCAAAGGAAAAAAAATGAAAGGAAAAGAAAAGAGGAGAGAGAGAAAGAAAAGATGGAAAAGAAAAGGAAGTTGTAAGAAAGGAGGGGGAAAGACAGGGGGATCAAGGGGCAGTCTTATATCTTTACACAGAGTATAACGTGATAACAGTCCCAAAAATATCTTGTCCATTATTATTATTCAGTGCCGACATATTACGCAGCGCTGTACAAAGTCCATAGTCATGTCACTAGCTGTACCTTAAAGGAGCTCACAATCTAATGTCCCTACCAAAGTCATATTCTTTCATACAGTCTAAGGTCAAATTTAGGGGGGAAGCCAACTAACCTAACTGCAAATTTTTGGAATGTGGGAGGAAACTGGAGTACCCGGAGGAAACCCACACAAACACGGGGAGAACCTGCAAACTCCATGCAGAAAGTGGCCATGGGCGAGATTCGAACCTGGGACCCAGTGCTGCAAAGGCCAGAGTGCTAACCACTGAGCAATCATGCTGCCCATAGAGCCTATCTACTAACTCGCACTGTAGCAAAGGAGTCAGGTCCCGAGATATAATTTACTATGCACCAGGTGGAGTACTTGAATCGTTCTACACTTTTTTTAATACCAGTGTCCAGTCTTCATTTAGGTGACAGAAGTATATCCCAGAGTTCTTCCCTGCTAAGCACACATCACCAAAATAAGCTGCCAATGCCCACTGTAATACTCAGGTCCCAATCTATCCTGCACTGATGGGCAGAAAATGATTGTTAAAGGGAAAACAAACACTCATACATTGAAGTTAGGGTTAGAGTAAAAACCCAGTGCTTGAATGTATCTATTTTTTCCCAAGGTATTTACATATAATTAGACTTTAGTAAGTTTACCTTACCTCTACTTTTAATATTCCTAATTAGCCCCCTTCCTCCCATTGCCTTCCTTAACCATTTTTAATAGATAAGAATTTTAAAAACATAAAAAAAACACAATTTAGAGAATACCACCAAAAGATGGCCCTGTATACTTGCTTATTCCAGGTAAACATTATATCTCACTGCCGTATCAAGTAAACTAACAGGATAAGTCATGCCCACGACTGAAAGGTTTATTCAGAGGTGAAGACTTTGGGCTTGATTTACTAAAGCTCTTCAAGGCTGGAGAGGATACACTTTCATTAGTGAAGCTGGGTGATCCAGCAAACCTGGAATAGATCTGGTCCAGGATTCAAAATATTTGTTATCAGGCCCTTTGATGGAAGTTTTATCAAGCCAGGAAGAATTCACCAGGCAGTCTTCACGGTGACAGTAGCATTTACCTTTATTTTATTAGGAAAGTTACTGATGATTTAATAAATAAAACTGCTTCTGAAGTAAAAGCTCCTTTTTGGTATACCTCCTGTCACTTTACAGCCTTATAAAATGGGCATATTGTTTATAGACCTCAACAGCTCAATCTGAAATGTGAATGCAGCTGGGTGACAAATCCATTATCTGGCAGGCTCAGCACAACATTTCAACCAGGCAATACTGAGCCTAAGGCAGACTGCAACTGCAATATTAGCTCTATAGATAACCCATGAGTCTCAGAATCCTTTGTCATGTGTTAAATGTTTATTTATATAACTAACTCATATCAATTATTAGTCAACTGACTGTAATGAACCAACATCTTGTTATCATGGATTTTATTTAGTCCCCTCCATGTTTCAAAATGCCATTTATTCGTTATGGAAACAGAAATGGGACCCTAGGCTATGAGTCTCAAGTGGCCTTGAGCAAACCAAAGGCTGCAGAGTGAGGAAAAAGCTGCAATCCTTAGGCCCGCTTTGTTTCAGTTTTAGAAAAACATGCATGCAGTGTGTAGTGTGAAAATCGAAGCTTAGCCAAGTTGAAGCATCTATAGAGATAGCTTGATTACTTTTTAATAATTGCCTTTGCTGTGTGTTTGGGGGGGGAGGGGGGGGGCTGTGATAACGCACGTTTACATACAAAGTATGTGCGTGTTACTGCAATGCACATCACATGCATTTGTGTGCAGCATTGCTATTTATTCTAAATCTTTCCCAAACACACCTTACCAGCACAGTGCAACCCAATGTTTTCAAAAAGTGCGGCATACACAATTTTTCTGTGGATGTGGTTCATTGAGTAGCCCATGCAAACAGCCCATGGGCTGTCCTAACACAATGCAGATCCGGGCTAACTGCAACACAGGCACAGAGATAGTGAAAAAAGCTCTGAAGCATTAGAGCCTAGGTCTGTAAGAAT